>NC_069507.1:70892236-71492236 GCF_027579735.1 Bombina bombina
AGTAATAGGTATAAATAGTCCAAGTAGACAGTTAAACATCCTCTTTTCTGTTTGATGTGATGAAGAAGAAAATTATTGGAAGAAGGAAGAAACAAAATTCTGAAAAAATGCAACACATGCTGTAAAAATACAACAATGACAAGGCCAAACGAATCCCTCATGGAATGAACGGGTTAGTCAAACTTGATCTTGAAGACAACTTTGGAATAGGTGAATTCAGAAAATCCGAAGAGAAATTTATAGAGTCTTCTCTTTTAAATTCCTGGAGTTGAAGAAGGTGGAGCTGAAAATATATATAAAAATGATTAAATAATAAATATAAAATATATAGGGAGGGAATAATAATAAACAATGAAAGAGGTGGGAAAATATTCGTCTCTGTCTCTTTAATAAAATCTAGATTATTCCGTCATAATATTAGGATAATCGGAATTTTATTACAAGGACAGAGACTTCATATTTTGCTAGTTTAAAGCAAATAAAAAATTAAGATACCAGGTGGTGTGGAATAGAAGAAATAGGTTTAAAATAAAATTGACGAAAAACAGAATCAGAGGACCAATCTGCTGCATTCAAAATATCTTGTAAAGAAGCAGATTTTGAGAAAGCTTTAGAAGCTGAGGCTCCTCTAACTGAATGAGAAGTAAAAAATGTATCCACACCAGCTTGCATCATAATCCATTTAACCCACCTACTAATAGTAGTAGAAGAAACAGGAGAGTGAGGAAGAGAAAAAGAAATCAAAAGTTGACTAGAAGAAGAATTTCGAAGAGAAATAGTTTTAGATTCATAGATTTTTAAACAAGATACAACACAAAGTTTAGGCTGTTCATAGAAATAAGGGTAAAATATAGAAGAGGATAAAGTTTTAGTACGTCTAGACAAGGAGAAAATGACACCATGAGGAGAAAACATCTTTGCATCATAATCTATAGCTCTAACATCTGAAATTCTTTTACATGATAAAAGACATAATAATGTAGCTAATTTACATGTAAGTTGTTTTAATGATAAATCAGAGTTATCAGGCCAAGATTTAAAAAGGTTTATAACTAAGTCTACATCCCAAAAATATTTGTATCTTGGTACTGGAGGTTTTTTAACTCTAATAGCCTTCAGAAGTTTACATATAGTAACATGTTGACCTATAGGAGTATTATGAAGAAGTTCATGTCCGGCTGAAATAGCAGAACGTGCAACATTAATTGATCTGTAAGCCAAACCAGCCTCAAATAAAGAAGTGAGATAATTAATGACTTCATTTAAAGGGGCTGAAAAGGGATCCAGACTCCTGATATTGCACCAGCTAGACCATTTAGACCAGGAGGAAAGATAACATTTTTTGGTTCCTGGTGCCCAAGACTCTTGAAGGAGTTTAGCTCCTGACGAAAGACCATCGGAAGACCAGGATCCCCTGAAATGCTCCAAGCAATAAGTTGAAGGGAACCTAGAAGAATTAGTTCGTGAAACTCTCCTATGGGATTTGTGAGGAGGTCTTGTTGAAGAGGAATTAATATTGGAGGAAGGAAAGACATCTCCAGAAGAGAAGGGAACCAAGATTGGGTTGGTCACCAAGGAGTTATTAGAAGGAGAGATAATAGATTCCTTTTCACAAATGAGATTGTTCAAGGAATCATCGTAAAAGGTGGAAATGCATAAGCTCCTTTGACTGGCCATTGTTGCAGGAAGGCGTCCGTCGCTAATGCTTTGGGATCTGGTCTCCAACTGAAAAAGGGAAGAATTTGAAAATTCAGACGAGAGGCAAAAAGATCTATAGAAAAAGGACCTCTCAGAGATTGTAAAATAAGAAAAATATTTCTGTTCAATTTCCAGTCGCTGGCATCCGATAAATATCGAGAACCCCAATCTGCAGCTTGATTGTTGAGACCTGGTAAATATTCTGCTTGCAGAAAAATATTTTGAGAAAGACATAGATGAATAAAATCCTTGGTAAGATTGGATAAAATCTTTGAAGTTGTACCTCCTAAACGATTGACATATCTTACTGCTGAAATATTGTCCATCCGAAGGAGAATTGAAATTGGTTGATTGTTTTTTACAAAACTTTGAACTGCAAAAGAGCCTGCTAAAAGTTCTAGACAATTGATATGAAGATTCTTCTCTGGCCAAGACCATTTTCCTCCTGTAATATGAGGGCCGCATCTTGCACCCCAACCTGATTTGCTTGCATCCGATTCCAGAATAATGTCTGGAGATTTCCCGAAAATTGCTTTGCCATTCCATGCTTCTATGTTTGCAAGCCACCATTGTAATTCTATTCTGGCTTCCTCTGACAAAGAGATTTTGTGAAAATAGGAGAAACCTTGACGAAGATATTGAATCTTCAATCTTTGAAGAGCTCTGTAATGAAGAGGAGCTGGGAAAATAGCTTGAATTGAAGCCGACAAAAGTCCTATAATTCGAGCAAGAAAGCGAATGGGAAAAAGATCTCTTTTGAGAAGATACATAATTTCTTTCTTTATTTTCTTTATTTTCTCTAAAGGAAGACTCAATGTAGCAGATTGAGTATTGATATGAAAACCTAAGAAAATAAGATTCTGGGAAGGAATAAGAACAGATTTTTTGAAATTTATGATAAAACCTAAGTTCTGAAGGAGAGAAATAGTGAGGTGTAAATGATCTAGAAGTTGTGAATAATCTTGGTGGAGTAAAAGGATATCGTCTAAATAAATAATTAGACGAACACCCCTTGTTCTCAACCAAGCTACAACTGGTTTTAAAACTTTCGTAAAAGCCCAAGGAGCTGAAGAAAGACCAAAAGGGAGACAAGAAAATTGCCAAACACAATCTTTCCAAAGGAAGCGAAGATAATTTCTGAAGTCTGGATGAATAGGAATGGTTAGATAAGCATCTTTTAAATCTAGGCGAACCAACCAATCGAAATCTAGAAGACAATCTCTGAGAAGATGAATACCCTCCATTTTGAAGTGATTGTATTCTAGAAAACAATTTAAATCTCTGCGGGATGATCTGTTTCTGAAGTTCCGATTTGCCCATTGTCTGTTCCTTGATGGGAAGAAATATGAATGGGAAGTTGCTGGAGAGGGCATGTTTTGAAAATAGGACTGGGAGATTGCTGGGGTACGGTTGGGAAAGCGGCCCCTGCCTTTCCCAGCCCTGTCAAAAATTCTGTTTTGCTGAGGATAAAATATTTTTCTAGTACTCATTTTAATTTTGTTAAGAGAATTAAAACTATTAACATAATGACCCAGTTCTTTCAGTCCGGCGTCACCAAAAAGTAACCCATTAGCTTTAGGGCCCATCTCAGTTAAGGCGAAGTCAGAAATTTTAGGATCAATACGTCTTAAAACAATGCATCTACGTTGGGAAGCTAAAGACGTGTTAGCGTCACCTAATAAATAAACAACTCTCTGAATCCATTCTCTTAAAATGTAAGGATCAACTTGTGAGTCTACAGAAATAGCCTCTTCAGAGATTTCAAACAATTTTGTTACAGGTCCTAGAACATCAAGTAGTTTATCTTGGCATGCTTTTAAATAACGGTCAGGACCTTTTCTCAAATTAAAATCTTTAGAACCAATAAATTTTAATAAATTTACATCAATTTCAGGTGTTAAATGAGTATTATGAGGAAGGTCAGGCCTAGGGCATTCTGCCTTCAGAGTAGATTTTGTTTTCTTAGATAATGGTTTCCTGATATAATAATCTAGAAACTTTGCAACACGTTTAGATGGTCTCCATTGGGAGGATCTAGGATGTTGGAGTTCATCAGGATCAGTAAATAAATCTCCTTTTATTATCAATGAGTTTAGGTTTAGGAGAATTAGAAATTTTTCTCTTTTTCTTTTTAGATTCTTCTTCAGAAGAAGAATCAATAATATCTGTAAAATTATTATCATCATTATTATCATCATTATTATCATCTTTATTATCATTCTTAAATTCTTCATCAGAAAAATCATAGGAGTCATTTGACTCAGTTGTAGAAACTAAGGCCTAGATTTGGAGTTCAGCGGTAGAAGGGCTGTTAACGCTCCGCAGGCTTTTTTCTGGCCGCACCATAAATTTAAATCTGGTATCGAGAGTTCAAACAAATGCTGCGTTAGGCTCCAAAAAAGGAGCGTAGAGCATTTTTACCGCAAATGCAACTCTCGATACCAGAGTTGCTTACGGACGCGGCCAGCCTCAAAAACGTGCTCGTGCACGATTCTCCCATAGGAAACAATGGGGCTGTTTGAGCTGAAAAAAACCTAACACCTGCAAAAAAGCAGCGTTCAGCTCCTAACGCAGCCCCATTGTTTTCTATGGGGAAACACTTCCTACGTCTGCACCTAACACTCTAACATGAACCCCGAGTCTAAACACCCCTAACCTTACACTTATTAACCTCTAATCTGTCGCCCCCGCTATCGCTGATCCCTGCATATTTTTTTTAACCCCTAATCTGCCGCTCCGTAAACCGCCGCAACCTACGTTATCCCTATGTACCCCTAATCTGCTGCCCTAACATCGCCGACCCCTATATTATATTTATTAACCCCTAATCTGCCCCCCACAACGTCACCGCCAGCTACCTACACTTATTAACCCCTAATCTGCCGAGCGGACCGCACCGCTACTATAATAAAGTTATTAACCCCTAATCCGCCTCACTAACCCTATCATAAATAGTATTAACCCCTAATCTGCCCTCCCTAACATCGCCGACACCTAACTTCAATTATTAACCCCTAATCTGCCGACCGGAGCTCACCGCTATTCTAATAAATGTATTAACCCCTAAAGCTAAGTCTAACCCTAACACTAACACCCCCCTAACTTAAATATAATTTACATCTAACGAAATAAATTAACTCTTATTAAATAACTTATTCCTATTTAAAGCTAAATACTTACCTGTAAAATAAATGCTAATATAGCTACAATATAAATTATAATTATATTATAGCTATTTTAGGAATAATATTTATTTTACAGGCAACTTTGTAATTATTTTAACCAGGTACAATAGCTATTAAATAGTTAAGAACCATTTAATAGTTACCTAGTTAAAATAATAACAAATTTACCTGTAAAATAAATCCTAACCTAAGATATAATTAAACCTAACACTACCCTATCAATAAATTAATTAAATAAACTACCTACAATTACCTACAATTAACCTAACACTACACTATCAATAAATTAATTAAACACAATTCCTACAAATAAATACAATTAAATAAACTAGCTAAAGTACAAAAAATAAAAAAGAACTAAGTTACAAAAAATAAAAAAATATTTACAAACATAAGAAAAATATTACAACAATTTTAAACTAATTACACCTACTCTAAGCCCCCTAATAAAATAACAAAGCCCCCCAAAATAAAAAATTCCCTACCCTATTCTAAATTAAAAAAGTTACAAGCTCTTTTACCTTACCAGCCCTGAACAGGGCCCTTTGCGGGGCATGCCCCAAGAATTTCAGCTCTTTTGCCTGTAAAAAAAAACATACCATACCCCCCCCCAACATTACAACCCACCACCCACATACCCCTAATCTAACCCAAACCCCCCTTAAAGAAACCTAACACTAAGCCCCTGAAGATCTTCCTACCTTGTCTTCACCATCCAGGTATCACCGATCCGTCCTGGCTCCAACATCTTCATCCAACCCAAGCGGGGGTTGGCGATCCATCATCCGGTGGCTGAAGAGGTCCAGAAGAGGCTCCAAAGTCTTCCTCCTATCCGGCAAGAAGAGGACATCCGGACCGGCAAACATCTTCTCCAAGCGGCATCTTCGATCTTCTTCCATCCGGTGCGGAGCGGGTCCATCTTGAAGCAGGCGACGCGGATCCATCCTCTTCTTCCGTTGTCTCCCGACGAATGACGGTTCCTTTAAGGGACGTCATCCAAGATGGCGTCCCTCGAATTCCGATTGGCTGATAGGATTCTATCAGCCAATCGGAATTAAGGTAGGAATTTTCTGATTGGCTGATGGAATCAGCCAATCAGAATCAAGTTCAATCCGATTGGCTGATCCAATCAGCCAATCAGATTGAGCTCGCATTCTATTGGCTGATCGGAACAGCCAATAGAATGCGAGCTCAATCTGATTGGCTGATTGGATCAGCCAATCGGATTGAACTTGATTCTGATTGGCTGATTCCATCAGCCAATCAGAAAATTCCTACCTTAATTCCGATTGGCTGATAGAATCCTATCAGCCAATCGGAATTCGAGGGACGCCATCTTGGATGACGTCCCTTAAAGGAACCGTCATTCGTCGGGAGACAACGGAAGAAGAGGATGGATCCGCGTCGCCTGCTTCAAGATGGACCCGCTCCGCACCGGATGGAAGAAGATCGAAGATGCCGCTTGGAGAAGATGTTTGCCGGTCCGGATGTCCTCTTCTTGCCGGATAGGAGGAAGACTTTGGAGCCTCTTCTGGACCTCTTCAGCCACCGGATGATGGATCGCCAACCCCCGCTTGGGTTGGATGAAGATGTTGGAGCCAGGACGGATCGGTGATACCTGGATGGTGAAGACAAGGTAGGAAGATCTTCAGGGGCTTAGTGTTAGGTTTCTTTAAGGGGGGTTTGGGTTAGATTAGGGGTATGTGGGTGGTGGGTTGTAATGTTGGGGGGGGGTATGGTATGTTTTTTTTTACAGGCAAAAGAGCTGAAATTCTTGGGGCATGCCCCGCAAAGGGCCCTGTTCAGGGCTGGTAAGGTAAAAGAGCTTGTAACTTTTTTAATTTAGAATAGGGTAGGGAATTTTTTATTTTGGGGGGCTTTGTTATTTTATTAGGGGGCTTAGAGTAGGTGTAATTAGTTTAAAATTGTTGTAATATTTTTCTTATGTTTGTAAATATTTTTTTATTTTTTGTAACTTAGTTCTTTTTTATTTTTTGTACTTTAGCTAGTTTATTTAATTGTATTTATTTGTAGGAATTGTGTTTAATTAATTTATTGATAGTGTAGTGTTAGGTTAATTGTAGGTAATTGTAGGTAGTTTATTTAATTAATTTATTGATAGGGTAGTGTTAGGTTTAATTATATCTTAGGTTAGGATTTATTTTACAGGTAAATTTGTTATTATTTTAACTAGGTAACTATTAAATGGTTCTTAACTATTTAATAGCTATTGTACCTGGTTAAAATAATTACAAAGTTGCCTGTAAAATAAATATTAATCCTAAAATAGCTATAATATAATTATAATTTATATTGTAGCTATATTAGCATTTATTTTACAGGTAAGTATTTAGCTTTAAATAGGAATAAGTTATTTAATAAGAGTTAATTTATTTCGTTAGATGTAAATTATATTTAAGTTAGGGGGGTGTTAGTGTTAGGGTTAGACTTAGCTTTAGGGGTTAATCCATTTATTATAGTAGCGATGAGCTCCGGTCGGCAGATTAGGGGTTAATAATTGAAGGTAGGTGTCGGCGATGTTAGGGAGGGCAGATTAGGGGTTAATACTATTTATGATAGGGTTAGTGAGGCGGGTTAGGGGTTAATAACTTTCTTATAGTAGCGGTGCGGTCCGCTCGGCAGATTAGGGGTTAATAAGTGTAGGCAGGTGTCGGCGACGTTGAGGGGGGCAGATTAGGGGTTAATAAATATAATATAGGGGTCGGCGGTGTTAGGGGCAGCAGATTAGGGGTACATAGGGATAACGTAGGTGGCGGCGCTTTGCGGTCGGAAGATTAGGGGTTAATTATTTTAAGTAGCTGGCGGCGACGTTGTGGGGGGCAGGTTAGGGGTTAATAAATGTAATACAGGGGTCGGCGGGGTTAGGGGCAGCAGATTAGGGGTACATAAGTATAACGTAGGTGGCGGTCGGCAGATTAGGGGTTAAAAAATTTTAATCGAGTGGCGGCGATGTGGGGGGAGCTCGGTTTAGGGGTACATAGGTAGTTTATGGGTGTTAGTGTACTTTAGGGTACAGTAGTTAAGAGCTTTATAAACCGGCGTTAGCCAGAAAGCTCTTAACTCCTGCTATTTTCAGGCGGCTGGAGTTTTGTCGTTAGAGCTCTACCGCTCACTTCAGAAACGACTCTAAATACCGGCGTTAGGAAGATCCCATTGAAAAGATAGGATACGCAAATGGCGTAGGGGGATCTGCGGTATGGAAAAGTCGCGGCTGAAAAGTGAGCGTTAGACCCTTTAATCACTGACTCCAAATACCAGCGGGCGGCCAAAACCAGCGTTAGGAGCCTCTAACGCTGGTTTTGACGGCTACCGCCGAACTCCAAATCTAGGCCTACGTCTACATGTTTTCTGTAATCAATTATTTTCTGAAATTGAGAAGCAGATTCAGAATCAGATTCTGAGTTAGAAATATCATCACGTTTTTGTAATGTAGAATCTTTATTGTCTGAACCAGGCAGACGTAAAACAGACTTTAATTGTCTTTTAGATTTTTTAGGTAAAGGTTTATGTATAATATGTTTTGTTTTCTTAGATGTCTTTTTGTGAACAGCAGACTGAGAACTATTAACTGTAGCAATAACACTTTGCATCTGTTCAGACATTTGCTGTTTAAATTTCTCCATAGATAAAATAATATTACTTAAATTTGTTTCATTTAAAGATGGAGATGTATCTTGAGACATTTTAAACTAAATATAGAATAAATAATTGTAAAATAAACTCAAAGATATTATTTATAATTATATAAAGGACACAACCAAAGATATTTAAAACTAAATAAATCAGTCAAAAGGATCCTTTAAAATCACTAAACGATTGAACTATATATAAAACAGTTAAAGAAACAATTGTTTCCAATCTAAATAACTTGTTCAGCAGAAAAAACTGTCAGGATCTTGTCAGGGCGTAACCGAGTGAGGTAATGAAGGAGGCGGGAGATTGCGAGTGAAAGAGAACATTGAAGGAGGCGGGAAAATGAGTCCCGTGACGTAGGGGAGAAAGAAAGCAAAGGAAATGGCGGCCGGAGCCCGAGACAGACACAGGGAAAAACGACAGAGTAAGCAGGGGAAACAATTGTAGAAGGGAATAGTAAAAAACGGGTATAGAGAATATGCTATACAAAATAAAAAGCGAAGGAAAAGCGCTTAAACATGAAAGTAATAACGGATCAATTGAAAAATAAGAATTAATCTAAAAAATAAAAAAAATAAAAAAACGGGTATAGAGAGTATGCTATACGAAATAAAAAGCGAAGGAAAAACGCTTAAACATGAAAGTAATAACGGATCAATTGAAAAATAAGTATTAATCTAAAAAATAAAAAACGGCAGTAATATAACAAACAATAACATGAAATTCACACCTTAAAATACAGATATATATGTATAAAAGTATATAATATGCAAAGAAAAACGAAAGAAACAACGTTTTTAATAACAATATATGAGAACAAAAATAATAATACTTATCTTGTAGAGCAGCAAAAGAAAAGAGGATGTTTAACTGTCTACTTGGACTATTTATACCTATTACTGTTTACTGGACATTTAAATACTGTCCTATGTTATCCTATTCTCATTGGATGTTATTTATGTTTTTTCTTTTAAATGATGGCAGTTTATATGTTATACTTTGAAAAGCTGTTAAGCAGTAAAGAAAAGTTATAAGCAAAATATGAAGTCTCTGTCCTTGTAATAAAATCCAGTTAAAATAAATTACAATTTCTTATCTGTGAGAGCAGCTGGTAGCGCCTCCTAAAAAAAAAACCAAGATTAATTGTATACAGGTAGCCCTCAGTTTACGCCGGGGTTAGGTTCCAGAAGGAATGGTTGTAAATCGAAACTGTTGTAAATTGAAACCCAGTTTATAATGTAAGTCAATGGGAAGTGAGGGAGTTAGGTTCCAGGCCCCTCTCAAAATTGTCATAAGTAAGACCTAATACATTAATTTTAAAGCTTTGAAATGAAGACTTTAAATGCTAAACAGCATTGTAAACCTAATAAAATAATCACACAACACATAATATATAATTAAACTAAGTTAAATGAACAAAAACATTTGCTAAACAGCATTATAAACCTAATAAATAATCACACAACACAGGCTTCACTTGCATTTTTCTGCAAACGGTTCTTTCTATGCATTCCAACCTGGACTTATTTATAGACAGGAAGATCTTGTTCCTTTGAAATCTTGATAGCTCAGGTCTGGTTAAACTGATTAATTTCAGTTTGCTTGGCTTTGCTGCAACACAAGCGGACAGCTCCACCTACTGGCTATTTTAATAAATGCACTGCTTCTCAATGCTTTTCAATAGCAGTCACATGACTGGAAAAAAAGATTGTTATTCTGAAACGGTGTAAATTGAACCATTGTAAAACGAGGGCCACCTGTATTTCAAAAATCTTGTATTCAATAAAGCCAACCAAGTGAAAGAGAGAGACTATAATACAAACAATAATGTGTGTCGATCCTCATGTGACACACTGAACAGATAACAAAAGTGTAAAACGTGCAATAAATGCAAATCTGTCCTTTGTGATTCACAAGTTTGTGTGAAGGTTTAATATGCTTAAATGGACAGTCTAGTCAAAAATAAACTTTCACGATTCAGATAGGTCATGTAATTTTAAACAATTTTCCCATTTACTTTTATCACCGATTTTGATTTGTTCTCTTGGTATTCTTAGTTGAAAGCTTAAACCTTGGAGGTTCATATGCTAATTTCTAAGCCCTTAATGGCCGCCTCTTCTCTCAGGGCATTTTGACATTTTTTTACCACTAGAGGGTGTTAGTTCATATGTGTCATCTAGATAACACTGTGCTCACACATGTGGAGTTCCTATGAGCTAGCACTGATTGGCCAAAATGCAAGTCTGTCAAAAGAACTGACACATAAGGGGGCAGTTTGCAGAGGCTTAGATAAAAGATAATCACAGAGGTAAAAAGTGTATTTATAAAACTGTGTTGGTTATGCAAAACTAGGGAATGGGTAATAAAGGGATTATCTATTTTTTAAAGCAATAAAAATTCTGATGTAGACTGTCCCTTTAAATCTTGTCCGGTGTACGTTGTAGTTGGCAGAGTCTGGATAAGGCTGCTAACTTTTCCCAAGCTCAATCAGGCTCTGAGCATATGAATTTGTGGCAATGGATGAAAAAAAGAGAAGGTGCCAACAATGGTGCAATATCCCTGGTGACTAGTGATGACCAAAATGTATTCACATCATACTCACAATTGTCACAGCATTTAAGAAGTGCAAATGTGCCTGCTAAACACTCACGAGCCATTCAGATAGCTCTGTGGCAAAACAGGTTCAGGTCTCACTCGGCAGTATCCCAATCCAGTCCCGGCTGGAAATCAGCTTATATCTGGCTGGCACGCTAAGCTGCCTTTAGTCATCACTAGTCACCAGTGATATTATACAATTTCCTATGTATGTAGGAGGCAAATTAGCCCTTATTATTATTATCAGTTATTTGTAGAGCGCCAACAGACTCTGCAGCGCTGAAGACATGAGGCTAATGTGCAAGGTGACAGTTATGGGAGACAAAAGAGATAGAGGGCCCTGCCTAGAGTTTCACTGTTGTAAATCATCTCTCATGAAAGTGATCTACAAAGCAGCTAGGTTCGTAGGCTCACATGCTAAGGGGGTCCAAGCGGATAGCTAACGGAGGAGAGGGACTAAGATAGGAAATTTTAGTATATGTTATATGCATCCTTAAATAGTAGAGTCTTTAAGGAGCGCTGCTGCGCTTGAAAGTTTGAAAACTAGGGTAGAGTCATGTAGAGCAAGGCAGAGAGTTCCACAAAGTAGGGGCCAGTCTGGAGAAGTCTTGTAGAAGGGAATATGAGGAGGTAACAAGGGAGGAGGAGAGAAGAAGGTCATGAGCAGAGCGAAGAGGACGGGAGGGCGAGAATCTGGAGACAAGGTCAGAGATATAGGGGGCAAGCAGTGTTATTGAGGACTTTAAAAGTTAGAGTCAGGATTTGATGTTCTATTCTGGAGATTAGAGGAAGCCAGTGATGGGGCTTGGCAGAGAGGTGCAGCAGATGAGGAGTGACGTGTAAGGAAGATCAGCCGGGCAGAGGCATTTATTATGGATTGTAAGGGAGATAGACTGCAGCTAGGAAGGCCGGAGAGGATGGAGTTGCAATAGTCAAGGTGGGAAATATTAGAGAGTGGATTAAAGTCTTAGTTGTGTCTTGTGTTAGGAAGTGGCAAATTTTGGAGATGTTTTTAAGGTGGAGGCAACAAGACTGGATGTGGGGAGTGAAAGAGAGATCTGAGTCAAGTGTGACCCCAAGACATTGGGCATGAAGGGTTGGGGTAATGATGTTACTATCAACAGTTAGAGAAAGTTGGAGGGTAGGGATTTTGGAAGAAGGTGGAAACTAGGGAGCTCAGTTTTTGAGAGATTTAGCTTAAAGGGACATAATACTCATATGCTAAATCACTTGAAACTGATGCACTATAACTGTAAAAAGCTGACAGGAAAATATCACCTGAGCATCTCTATGTAAAAAAGGAAGATATTTTACCTCACAATTTCCTCAGCTCAGCAGAGTAAGTTCTGTGTAAAAAGTTATACTCGGCTGCAGCCCAGCTGCAGGTAGAAAATAAATAAATGAAGAAATGAACAGCAGCCAATCAGCATCAGCAGTGCTGAGGTCATGAACTCTTTTACTGTGATCTCATGAGATTTGACTTAACTCTCATGAGATTTCATTGTAAACTTCCTTACACTGAATAGGGAAATAAGACAGACATACTGATTTGCTGCTTAGAAGTCCTTTACAATGGGATGTGGCTACTGTGAAATTTTTGAGGTAAAATATCTTTCTTTTTAACATAGAGATGTTCAGGTGATTTTTTCTAGTCAGCTTTTTACAGCTATACTGCATCACTTTCAAGTGTTTAAACATTTGGGTATTATGGCCCTTTAAGGTAGTGAGAGGCCCCAAGGCAGAACATGGTGTGATCTGAGATGTCATTGCAGAAAATGCAACAACGATTTTGGGGATGTAACTATTACATCACATGTTGAAGTGTCTTTATAGTGATTGATCCCTTTAAATAAATAGTGTGTAGTGATGTTAATAGGTGACATGTGCAATTGTGCTCCAAAACCAGAGGCGTGTGTGTGTATATATATATATATATATACACGTATATATATATATATATATATATATATATTGAAAATAAAGGCTTCTCAGTCTCAGCTGTAAAGAATCACGAGCAGAGGCAGTGGAAGCGTGCACCTTCTGCTTCAGACTCAAGGTAAAATAAAAAAAGTCCTAATAAGTGGGGCGCAGGGTAATAAGGAAAGCGCAGGGATGCTAGGAGCAGTTTTTAACTAAAGTTAATCGCATTACCATAGAGAGCCTCATACATACACTAAATTAATTTATATTTATACAAACAAGGATTTGTTATAGGACAACTTTTTGTACCCGTCTAATAATCGTATGTGCCAACAGAATCTGTAGCTTTTATACAGGAGATACAATAAAGACAATACAGGGAGGGTAGATTGGAGGAAAAAAATTGCCAGCATGGAAATCACACATAATCTTTTGGGATTTTTTTTTTTACATATTGTAGTTTAGCTGTCTCTCATTCACACCCAGATCCCTGAATACTGAGATAAAAAAAACTTTCAATCTAAAAAAATAGCATTTTTAAATGTTAATGTTTAATACTGTTACACGTATTTTATTTTGTAAATCAGAGTACAACATGAGTGCATAAGTTATATTTATCATGACCTGAAGACGCCATCTTTAAATGGACACTAAAGTCATATTTTAATATGAATGCATAGTTTATGTTAGCAATTAAAGGGACATTCTAGCCAAAATTGGAATCAACATGGATGCAGTTCAGTTTTTAATAGAAGCAGTTTTGTAATAAACATATATTGTTTATAACAAAAGCTATAGCTGTCTCTGAACTGTATTTAAGTATGCACCGTGCACCAGCATTTTAAACACAGCACTTGCTCAGCAAGCCTAAGGTGTTTGTACCATCTGGTAATGACTCAGGCCCCTATTTATCAAAGGTCTTGCGGACCTGATCCGACAGTGCGGATCAGGTCCACAAAACCTCGCTAAATGCGGGGAGCAATACGCTCTCCGCATTTAACATTGCACCAGCATCTCACAGGGGGTGTCAATCAACCCGATCGTACTTGATCGGGTTGAATTGTTGCGATTCCTGTCCGCCTGCTCTGAGCAGACGGACAGGGTTATGGATCAGCGGTCTTTGTGACTACTGCTTCATAACTGTAGGCTCGCCAGAAACACGGGGCATCAAGCTCCATTTGGAGCTTGATAGATAGGCCCCAGAATGTGTTAATTGCTGAGATTATAAAATCCCCACTGGTGCTCTGAGCAGCTGCAGAATTTACAGTGCTAGTGCACTGAAAATATTTATTTATGCTTCACGTGCACGTGCAGAGAAAAACGTGAACAATAAAACAGTGATAACATTTGCTATAAGCATTTTTGCCAGCACATGTATATTGCAAATATGTTTCTATTCAAAGATATCATTAATCTATGTGCATTTCAATTTTGTCTGGAATATCCCTTTAAGGACTGCATTGCAAAAGATCTGCATATAAAAGAGATGCTTTAAAATAATTTAAAACTGTAATTCTGTTAGCATTTTATTGCTTGATTATTCTTTATTGTGTCTTCTGTGCTGTAGCCAAATCAGACTGATAAAAATGAGCTCCTGCACTGATCTAGTAGTCACCATGTAGCATGTTGCAGGGTGAAGAATATTGAAGGGATTTAAAACTTTCATTTTTTTCTATCAAGATTCAGATAGAGCAAGTGATTTTAAACAAATTTCTAATTTACTTTTATTATCAATTTGTCTTTGTTCGCTTGGTATCTGTTGTTGAAAAGCAGGGACATAAGCTTAGGAGCCGGCCCATTTCTGGAGCACTATATGGCAGCAGTTCTGCAGGAATGTTATCCATTTACAAGAGCACTAGAGGGCAGCACTATTTCCTGCCATGTAGTGCTCTAGATGCCTACCTAGGTATCTCTTCAACAAAGAATATCTTGGGAACAAAGCAAATTTGATAATAGAAGTAAATTGGAAGCTTTTTTTTAAAATGCTATGATCTGTCTGAATCACAAAAGAATTTTATTCCTTTAAAGGGATATGAAACCCAATTTTTTTCTTTCTTTATTCAGACAAAGCCTGCAATTTTAAGCAACTTTCTAATTTACTCCTATTATCAATTTATCTTTGTTCTCTTGGTATGCTTTGTTGAATGAAAAGCAATGCGCTACTGGTTTCTAACGGGACACATGGGTGAGCCAATGACAATCAGTATATATATGCAGCCACCAATCAGCAAAAATGAAATGCAGACAATATAAGTAAACTACTTTTTTGCTTTGCATAATTTAAAAAAAAATAACGGTGGTGATGGAAATAGTTCAAATTTTTCAAAATGCATGTTTTAATTTTAGTTTTAATAACTTACGGCCAGATTACGAGTTTTGCGTTAGGAGCTAGGCGGTGCTAATCAGCAGTTTTTTCTCACCGCTCACTTACATGCAGAGCTGGTATTACGAGTTTTTACAAACCGGGCGTTAAAAGGCAAGAAGTGTTGAGCAAAATTGTGCTCCATACCGCACTCCAATACCAGCGCTGCTTAAGTCAGCGGTGAGCTGGTTGTATGCGCTCGTGCATGATTTCCCCATAGGCATCAATGGGAAGAGCCGGCTGAGAAAAAGTCTAACACCTGCCAAAAAGCAGCGTAAAACTCAGTAATGCAGCCCCATTGATTCCTATGGGGAAACTAAAGTTATGTTTACACTTAACACCCTAACATGAACCCCGAGTCTAAACACCCCTAATCTTACACTTATTAACCCCTAATCTGCCACCCGACATCGCAGACACCTACATTATACTAATTAACCCCTAATCTGCCGCTCCGGACACCGCCGCCACCTACATTATACTTATTAACCCCTAATCTGCCGCCCCCAACGTCGCTGCCACTATATTAAATTTATTAACCCCTAAACCTAACCCTAACACTCCCTAATTGAAATATAATTTAAATACATCTAAATAAAATTACTATCATTAACTACATTATTCCTATATAAAACTAAATACTTGCCTATAAAATAAACCCTAAGCTAGCTACAATATAACTAATAGTTACATTGTAGCTATCTTACAGCTAGATTTAGAGTTTTGTCGGTAACGACCGCGTAGCTAACGCTGGCTTTTTTCTGTCCGCACCTTTTAAATAACTCTGGTATTGAGAGTCCACAGAATGGCTGCGTTAGGCTCCAAAAAAGGAGCGTAGAGCATATTTAACGCAACTTCAACTCTCGATACTAGAGTTGCTTACGGACGCGGCCAGCTTCAAAAACGTGCTTGTGCACGATTCCCCCATAGGAAACAATGGGGCTGTTTGAGCTGAAAAAAAACCTAACACCTGCAAAAAAGCCGCGTTCAGCTCCTAACGCAGCCCCATTGTTTGCTATGGGGAAACACTTCCTACGTCTGCACCTAACACTCTAACATGTACCCCGAGTCTAAACACCCCTAGCCTTACACTTATTAACCCCTAATCTGCCGCCCCCGCTATCGCTGACCCCTGCATATTATTATTAACCCCTAATCTGCCGCTCCGTAAACCGCCGCTACTTACATTATCCCTATGTACCCCTAATCTGCTGTCCCTAACACCGACCCCTATATTATATTTATTAACCCCTAATCTGCCCCCCACAACGTCGCCTCCACCTGCCTACACTTATTAACCCCTAATCTGCCGACCGGACCGTACCACTATTATAATAAAGTTATTAACCCCTAATCCGCCTCACTAACCCTATAATAAATAGTATTAACCCCTAATCTGCCCTCCCTAACATCGCCGACACCTAACTTCAATTATTAACCCCTAATCTGCCGACTGGAGCTCACTGCTATTCTAATAAATGTATTAACCCCTAAAGCTAAGTCTAACCCTAACACTAACACCCCCCTAACAAATATAATTTAAATCTAACGAAATTAATTAACTCTTATTAAATAAATTATTCCTATTTAAAGCTAAATACTTACCTGTAAAATAAATCCTAATATAGCTACAATATAAATTATAATTATATTATAGCTATTTTAGGATTAATATTTATTTTACAGGTAACTTTGTATTTATTTTAACCAGGTACAATAGCTATTAAATAGTTAAGAACTATTTAATAGCTAAAATAGTTAAAATAATTACAAAATTACCTGTAAAATAAATCCTAACCTAAGTTGGAATCAGCCAATCAGAATCAAGTTCAATCCGATTGGCTGATCCGATCAGCCAATCAGATTGAGCTCGCATTCTATTGGCTGTTCCGATCAGCCAATAGAATGCAAGCTCAATCTGATTGGCTGATCGGATCAGCCAATCGGATTGAACTTGATTCTGATTGGCTGATTCCATCAGCCAATCAGAATTTTCCTACCTTAATTCCGATTGGCTGATAGAATCCTATCAGCCAATCGGAATTCGAGGGACGCCATCTTGGATGACGTCCCTTAAAGGAACCTTCATTCATCGGGAAGTCGTCGGAAGAAGAAGATGGGTCCGCGGTGGAGGTCTTCAAGATGGAGCCGGTCCTCATCGGATGAAGATAGAAGATGCCGCTTGGAAGAAGATGGTTGCCGGTCCGGATCTACTCTTCTTCCCGGATAGGATGAAGACTTTGGAGCCTCTTCTGGACTTCTTCAGCCGTCGGATGATGGATGTCTAGCCCCCGCTTGGGCTTAGATGAAGATTTCGGAGCCTGGAACGATCGGTGATACCTGGCATGGTGAAGACAAGGTAGGAAGATCTTCAGGGGCTTAGTGTTAGGTTTATTTAAGGGGGGTTTGGGTTAGATTAGGGGTATGTGGGTGGTGGGTTGTAATGTTTGGGGGGGGGTATTGTATGTGTTTTTTTTACAGGCAAAAGAGCTGAATTCTTTGGGGCATGCCCCGCAAAGGGCCCTGTTCAGGGCTGGTAAGGTAAAAGAGCTTTGAACTTTAGTAATTTAGAATAGGGCATTTTTTTTATTTTGGGGGTCTTTGTTATTTTATTAGGGGGCTTAGAGTAGGTGTAATTAGTTTAAAATTGTTGTAATATTTTTCTGATGTTTGTAAATATTTTTTTATTTTTTGTAACAGTTCTTTTTTATTTTTTGTACTTTAGTTAGTTTATTTCATTGTATTTAATTAATTTATTGATAGTGTAGTGTTAGGTTTAATTGTAGGTAATTGTAGGTATTTTATTTAATTAATTTATTGATAGTGTAGTGTTAGGTTTAATTGTAACTTAGGTTAGGATTTATTTTACAGGTAATTTTGTAATTATTTTAACTATTTTAGCTATTAAATAGTTCTTAACTATTTAATAGGTATTGTACCTGGTTAAAATAAATACAAAGTTACCTGTAAAATAAATATTAATCCTAAAATAGCTATAATATAATTATAATTTATATTGTAGCTATATTAGGATTTATTTTACAGGTAAGTATTTAGCTTTAAATAGGAATAATTTATTTAATAAGAGTTAATTTATTTTGTTAGATTTAAATTATATTTAATTTAGGGGGGTGTTAGTGTTAGACTTAGCTTTAGGGGTTAATCCATTTATTAGAATAGCGGCGAGATTCGGTCGGCAGATTAGGGGTTAATAATTGAAGTTAGGTGTCGGCGATGTTAGGGAGGGCAGATTAGGGGTTAATACTATTTATTATAGGGTTATTGAGGCGGGAGTGAGGCGGATTAGGGGTTAATAACTTTATTATAGTAGCGGTGAGATCCGCTCGGCAGATTAGGGGTTAATAAGTGTAGGCAGGTGGAGGCGACGTTGAGGGGGCAGATTAGGGGTTAATAAATATAATATAGGTGTCGGCGGTGTTAGGGGCAGCAGATTAGGGGTACATAGCTGTAATGTAGGTGGCGGCTCTTTGCGGTCGGCAGATTAGGGGTTAATTATTGTAGGTAGCTGGCGGCGACGTTGTGGGGGGCAGGTTAGGGGTTAATAAATATAATATAGGGGTCGGCGGTGTTAGGGGCAGCAGATTAGGGCTACATAAGTATAACGTAGGTGGCGGTCGGCAGATAAGGGGTTAAAAAAATGTAATCGAGTGGCGGCGATGTGGGGGGACCTCGGTTTAGGGGTGCATAGGTAGTTTATGGGTGTTAGTGTACTTTAGAGCACAGTAGTTAGGAGCTTTATAAACCGGCGTTAGCCCAGAAAGCTCTTAACTACTGACTTTTTTCTGCGGCTGGAGTTTTGTCGTTAGATTTCTAACGCTCACTTCAGACACGACTCTAAATACCGGAGTTAGAAAGATCCCATTGAAAAGATAGGATACGCAAATGGCGTAGGGGGATCTGCGGTATGGAAAAGTCGCGGCTGCAAAGTGAGCGTTAGACCCTTTCCTGACTGACTCCAAATACCGGCGGTAGCCTAAAACCAGCGTTAGGAGCCTCTAACGCTGGTTTTCACGGCTAACGCCAAACTCTAAATCTAGGCCTTAGGGTTTATTTTTATTTTACAGGCAAGTTTTTAACTAGGTAGAATAGTTATTAACTATTTAATAACTACCTAGCTAAAATAAATACAAATTTACCTGTAAAATAAAACCTATCCTAAGTTACACTAACACCTAACACTACACTACAATTCAATAAATTACCTACATTAAATACAATTAATTAAATTAAATTAGCTAAATTACAAAAAACTAACAAACACTAAATTACAGAAAATAAAAAACAAATTACAGATCTTTAAACTAATTACACCTAATCTAATAGCCCTATCAACCCCCCCCCATAAAAAAAAACCCCTAGCCTAAACTAAACTACCAATAGCCCTTAAAAGGTCCTTTTGCGGGGCATTGCCCCAAAGAAATCAGCTCTTTTTCCTGTAAAAAAAAATACAAACACCCCCAACAGTAAAACCCACCACCCACACAACCAACCCCCCAAATAAAATACTAACTAAAAAAACCTAAGCTCCCCAGTGCCTTGAAAAGGGCATTTGGATGGGTATTGCCCTTAAAAGGACATTTAGCTCTATTGCAGGCCCAAAGCCCTAACCTAAAAAATAAACCCACCCAATACACCCTTAAAAAAATCCTAACACTAACCCCCGAAGATTCAATTACCAAGAGAAGTCTTCATCCAAGCGGCAAGATGTCCTCAACGAAGCCGGCAGAAGTGGTCCTCCAGACGGGCAGAAATGGTCCTCCAGACGGGCAGAAGTCTTCATCCAGATGGCATCTTCTATCTTCATCCTTCCGGCGCGGAGCGGGTCCATCTTCAAGACATCCGACGCAGAGCATCCTCGTCAAACGATGGCTTCTTCGTAATGAATATCTCTTTATATCATCAGCCAATAGGATTTGTTCTACCTTAATTCCGATTGGCTGATAGAATTCTATCAGCCAATCGGAATCTAAGGGACGCCATCTTGGATGACGTCACTTAAAGAGATATTCATTACGAATATGCCATTGTTTGAAGAGGATGTTCCGCGTCGGATGTCTTGAAGATGGACCCGCTCCGCGCCGGAAGGATGAAGATAGAAGATGCCGTCTGGATGAAGATTTCTGCCCGTCTGGAGGACCACTTCTGCCGGCTTCGTTGAGGACATCTTGCCGCTTAGATGAAGACTTCTTCCGGTAAGTCAATCTTCGGGGGTTAGCGTTGGGATTTTTTTAAGGGTGTATTGGGTGGGTTTATTTTTTAGGTTAGGGCTTTGGGCCTGCAATAGAGCTAAATGCCCTTTTAAGGGCAATGCCCATCCAAATGCCCTTCAGGGCAATGGGGAGCTTAGTTTTTTTTAGTTAGTATTTTATTTGGGGGGTTGGTTGTGTGGGTGGTAGATTTTACTATTTTTTTTTTCAGGTAAAAGAGCTTATATCTTTGGGGCAATGCCACACAAAAGGCCCTTTTAAGGGCTATTGGTAGTTTAGGTTAGGGTTTTTTATTTTGGGGGGGCTTTTTTATTTGGATAGGGCTATTAGATTAGGTGTAATTAGTTTAAAGATCTGTAATTTGTTTTTCATTTTCTGTAATTTATTGTTTTTTTTTTTTTTGTAATTTAGCTAATTTAATTTATTTAATTGTATTTAATGTAGGTAATTTATTTAATTATAGTGTAGTGTTAGGCATTATTGTAACTTAGGTTAGGTTTTATTTTACAGGTAAATTTGTATTTATTTTAGCTAGGTAGTTATTAAATAGCTAATAACTATTTAATAACTATTCTACGTAGTTAAAAATAAATACAAACTTGCCTGTAAAATAAAATAATAATGTAACTATTAGTTATATTGTAGCTAGCTTAGGGTTTATTTTATAGGTAAGTATTTAGTTTTAAATAGGAATAATTTAGATAATTATAGTAATTTTCTATAGATTTATTTAAATTATATTTCAATTAGGAGGGGTTAGGGTTAGACTTAGGTTTAGGGGTTAATACATTTAGTATAGTGGCGGCGACGTTGGGGGCGGCCTATTAGGGGTTAATAAATATAATGTAGGTGGCGGCGATGTTAGGGGCGGAAGATTAGGGGTTAATATTATTTAACTAGTGTTTGCGAGGCGGGAGTGCGACGGTTTAGGGGTTAATACGTTTATTCTAGTGACAGCGATGTCCGGAGCGGCAGATTAGGGGTTAATAATATTAGGGGTTAATAATTTTATTTTAGTGTTTGCGATGCGGGAGGGCCTCGGTTTAGGGGTTAATAGGTAGTTTATGGGTGTTAGTGTACTTTTTAGCACTTTAGTTATGAGTTTTATGCTACGGCGTTGTAGTGTAAAACTCATAACTACTGACTTTAGAATGCGTTACGAATCTTGTCGGTAGAGGGTGTACCTCTCACTTTTTGGCCTCCCAGGACAGACTCGTAATACTGGCGTTATGGAAGTCCCATAGAAAAAAGCGTTTACGAAGTTTACTTAAGTCGGTTTGCGGTAAGGCCAAATAAGTGTGCTAAACCTGCAAGACTCGTAATAGCAGCGGTAGTGAAAAAGCAGCATTAGGACCTGTTATCACTGCTTTTTCAGCTTAACGCAAAACTCGTAATCTAGCCGTTTTCTTTGACATTGTGAAATAGTCTAGATAGATGTGTGCCACATTTACTATGAATATGAATTCTAGTGTTAGAATTAAATAATGTATTCATTTTTGACATGTATTTAAAATAGGAGTTTGACCCAAATAAAGATTTAAAGGAACAGTCTACTTCAAAAATATTATTGTTTAAAAATATAAGTAATCCCTTTATTACCCATTCCCCAGTTTTGCATAACCAACACTGTTATACTAATATACTTTTAACCTCTGTGATTACCTTATATCTAAGCCTCTTCTGACAGCCCCTGATGACATGGCTATTTATTTATTATCTATTGACTTGCATTTTAACCAATTGGTGCAGTGTCATCCACAACTCCACGGGTGTGAGCACAATGTTATCTATATGGCACACATGAACTAGCAGTCTCCTGTTGTAAGAAGCTAATAAAAACACGTGATAAGAGACTGTCTGTAGTGGCTAAGAGACTGGCAGAAATTTAGAGGTTTAAATGTTATAAAATATATTAATATAACAATGTTGGTTGTGCAAAGCTGGGGAATGGGTAGTAAATATGTGACAAAAGGAAACAGCACCCACAGTTCACAGAACACGGAGAAGGCTTACCATGCCTATCTGCACATCCACAAAGAAGAGATATCTCCAGATGAATTAAAAGACCTTTATTTCTCACTCAGGCATGAAACGTTGCTGTATATTTGTGGACCATGTGTGAGAATGGGTAGTAAAGCCATTATCTATCTTTTTAAACAATAATACATTTTGGTGTTGACTGTCCCTTTAATTCTCTTTTAAAGAATACCTTTGTGATCTAAGAACAAAATCATTTGGTGTACACGTGAACTGGCAGTGACAAACCAGTGAGGCCTAGCGCACATGTATATTTTTACTCTATTTGCATGTCATCTGATTAAAAGAAAGTCTTGCATGAATATGTCAGGATGCTTTCCATCATGCTCAAAATTTTAATACTACACATTAAGCCAAATGTCTGTTTTCATTGAGAAAAGACAGAAACAGCCAAAGTAAACAGAGGGCAAAAGGAAAAACAAAATGGCTGACATGCTGTTCTTTTCACTGTTGCTATTTTTTTAAGAAGTATTTTCTTTCACTATGTGCATTTTGTGTGTGTCGAAAAATTACTTTTGAAGTGGGCGGCCAGAACATGGGGTATTTGAATTTTAGCTCTACATTAAAAAGTAAGTTAAAACTTATCTTCATAACAACTGATGAATTAAACGAATTAATTAATTACGCAAAGTGGAAAGTTTACCATCACTTTAAGTAACAACTGTAATAGAAAACATAATATAACAGGAAATGTTATTATATTGCAAAGTATTACACTGCCCCACTAGCAAAACGTTCTGAGAGAGTCGCTGAAATATATTGGATTTTAATCTGTCTTATTAAAAACTATATTTTATTAAAGGGACACTCGAGTCAAAATAAACTTTTATGATTCAGAAAGAGCATGCCGTTTTAAGACACTTTCCAGTTTACTTCCATTATCAAATTTTGCTCGGTCTTTTTATATGCACACTTTTTGGGGAACATGATCCTACTGAGCATGTGCAAAAGCTCACAGGGTATACGTATACTGGTCTGTGATTCGCTGATGTCTGTCACATGATACAGGGGGCTGGAAAATGGGAGAAAAAATAAAGTTGCCAAAAAAAAATTCTACTGCTTATTTGAAATACAGAGTAGGTCTTAAATAATTGTCTTATTATACATTTGTTAATTAGGCAATTCTACTGTATTGAATAGTCCTTTAACTGTTGTGCTCAGGCTGGCTTCTGCAGACACATTTTTTTTTATATATATATATATATATATATATATATGATAATGTGTGTGTGTGTATACATAAATAGTTGTGTGTGTGTATGTATGTATGTATGTATGTGTGTGTGTGTATATATATATATATATATATATATATATATACACAGTATCTCACAAAAGTGAGTACACCCCTCACATTTTTGTAAATATGTTATTATATCTTTTCATGTGACAACACTGAAGAAATGACACTTTGCTACAATGTAAAGTAGTGAGTGTACAGCCTGTATAACAGTGTAAACTTGCTGTCCCCTCAAAATAACTCAACACACAGCCATTAATGTCTAAACCATTGGCAACCAAAGTGAGTACACCCCTAAGTAGAAATGTCCAAATTGGGCCCAATTAGACATTTTCCCTCCCCGGTGTCATGCGACTCATTAGTGTTACAAGGTCTCAGGTGTGAATGGGGAGCAGGTGTGTTAAATTTGGTGTTATCACTCTCACTCTCTCATACTGGTCACTGGAAGTTCAACATGGCACCTCCTGGCAAAGAACTCACTGAGGATCTGAAAAAAAGAATTGTTGCTCTACATAAAGATGGCCTAGGTTATAAGAAGATTGCCAAGACCATGAAACTGAGCTGCAGCATGGTGGGCAAGACATTACAGCGGTTTCACAGGACAGGTTCCACTCAGAACAGGCCTCGCCATGGTTGACCAAAGAAGTTGAGTGCGCGTGCTCAGCATCATATCCAGAGGTTGTCTTTGGGAAATAGACGTATGATTGCGGCCAGCATTGCTGCAGAGGTTGAAGCGGTGGGGGGTCAGCCTGTCAGTGCTCAGACCATATGTCACACACTACATCAAATTGGTCTGCATGGCTGTCGCCCCAGAAGGAAGCCTCTTCTAAAGATGATGCACAAGAAAGCCTGCAAACAGTTTGCTGAAGACAAGCAGGCTAAGGACATGGATTACTGGAACCATGTCCTGTGGTCCGATGAGGCCAAGATAAACTTATTTGGTTCAAATGGTGTCAAGCGTGTGTGGCGGCAACCAGGTGAGGAGTACAAAGACAAGAGTGTCTTGCCTACAGTCAAGCATGGTGGTGGGAATGTCATGGTCTGGGCCTGCATGAGTGCTGCCGGCACTGGGGAGCTACAGTTCATTGAGGGAACCATGAATACCAACATGTACTGTGACATTCTGAAGCAGAGCATGATCCCCTCCCTTCGGAGACTGGGCAGCAGGGCAGTATTCCAACATGATAATGACCCCAAACACACCTCCAAGATGACCACTGCCTTGCTAAAGAAGCTGAGGGTAAAGGTGATGGACTGGCCAAGCATGTCTCCATACCTAAACCCTATTGAGCATCTGTTGGGCATCCTCAAACGGAAGGTGGGGGAGCGCAAGTTCTCTAACATCCACCAGCTCCGTGATGTCGTCATGGAGGAGTGGAAGAGGACTCGAGTGGCAACCTGTGAAGCTCTGGTGAACTCCAGGCAGTGCTGGAAAATAATGGTGGCCACACAAAATATTGATACTTTGGGCCCAATTTGGACATTTCCACCTAGGGGTGTACTCACTTTTGTTGGCAACGGTTTAGACATTAATGGCTGTGTGTTGAGTTATTTTGAGGAGAGACAGCAAATTTACACTGTTATACAGGCTGTACACTAACTACTTTACATTGTAGCAAAGTGTCATTTCTTCAGTGTTGTCACATGAAAAGATATAATAAAATATTTACAAAAATGTGAGGGGTGTACTATATATATATATATATATATACACACACAGGTGGCCCTCGATTTACGCCGGTTCAATTTGCGCCGTTTCAGAATAACAACCTTTTTTTTTCAGTCATGTGACTGCTATTGAAAAGCATTGAGAAGCATTGCATTGATTAAAATAGCCAGTAGGTGGAGCTGTCCGCTTGTGTTGCAGCAAAGATATGCAAAGCCAAGCACAGAAACAGGCTGGAATTAATTAGTCTAGCTAGACATGAGCTATCGAGCAGCTTTCAAAGGAACAAGAACTTCCTGTCTATAAATCAGTCCAGATTGAAATGCATAGAAAGAACTGTTTGCAGAAAAATGCAAGTAAAGTCTGTGTTGTGTGATTATTTCATAAGGTTTATAATGCAGTTTAGCAAATGTTTTTGTTCATTTAACTTAGTTTAATTATATATTCTGTGTTGTGTGATTATTTTATTAGGTTTATAATGCTGTTTAGCATTTCAAGTCTTCATTTCAAAGCTTTAAAAATAATGTATTAGGTGTTACTTATGACAATTTTGAGAGGCGCCTGGAATCTAACTCCCTTACTTCCCATTGACTTACATTATAAACTGGGTTTCAATTTACAACGGTTTCGATTTACAACCATTCCTTCTGGAACCTAACCCCGGGGTAAACTGTGTGTGTGTGTGTGTATATATATATATTTTTTTTTTTTTTTTGTAAGGATGTACAGAAAAATTTCTCTATAGTTCAGAAACCAGTGCTGGAGCATTTGTAAAACTTGAAGAATATAAAACGGCTATTGTCACTCCATCTAACAGGACAAATGTCTATGAGATAAGTAATTTAGAACAGCATAACAACTCACCCATAGCTTTTCCTAAGATTGATTGGGTAGCGAGAGCATCACATGTGTCAGTAGTGGAAAAGTCAAAGAATTCCTCTTATAGGTTTAAACAGTCTATTTCCTCTGCATCCGCACAACAGCCAGTTTTTAAGGAAATGTAGCGAAACAGTCACCATGTGGTTGCCATACAGAGTAAATCACTTCCTGTAGGGCCTTTCTACTTTCAGTAGGTGTTTTATCATTCAGTTCTGTAAACTCCATTTCACCTCCAGTTGACTAGGCTTCCCGACAGGACTGAAAATCTCACTATAGATTACCAGTCATGGAAAAGGTTACTAGTCCGGAGGGAAAAGGTGCCAGTCTGCTTTATGTAAAAGACAGGAAAAAAAGCCTAATTTCTTCTCTCTTGCAATTTTGTTTTCTAGTCGATGACTATAGGGCTAGTGGGAATTTCCTGCCCTGCTGATTCTCTTTAGGAGACTTGGAATGTAGATGAACTTGGGAATGAAATAACAACAAGTAAGGCTTATTCATGATCTATAGTTGAGGATGCTCAATCTCTCTTAAAAGACCATTTAAGGGAAAATTATATTGTCATTGTTTGGAAAGAGCGTGCAATTTCCTTCTATTATCAAATCTACTTTGTTCTCTCGGTATGCTTTGTTGAAAAACATATCTAGATATGCTCAGGAACAGCGCTAGCTGGAGATTGGTGGCTAAGCACATATGGCTTTTGTCATTGGCTTACCAGAGGTGATCAGCTAGGTCTCCAGTGCTACATTACTACCCTGGAGTTGGCTTTATCTGTGTGTTTAACCACTTTGAAGGGGTTAACAGCAAAGAGCATTTTATTATTATTGTTTGTATACAGTATACATTAGAGTATTTTAACTCTAGTATATACTGACATACACCGTTTGAGGAAAGGTAAGATATACCATACTAATGTTTTTATATATTGCCATATGTATATCTTTCTACACTTATCAAATTAGTTTGCAAGTTAGTATGTATCCATATATGGTAACTGGCCATAATTAGCCTCAGGAGGGGAAATCCGACAAGATGAACAGGTTAAAAGTAGGATAACTTATTTGCATCATTGTGACGACAATTCTTGTATAGAAACTGAAACTTTACACTTAAAGGGGTATGAAACACAACAAAGGTCTTGCATGATTCACATAGAACATACAATTTGAACCCCTTAAGGACCAATGATGGAATTATTCCGTCATGGAACCACTGAGCAAAATGAAGCTGTGTCCTTAAGGGGTTAAACAACTTTCTATTTTCCTTCTATTATCAGATTTTCTTCATTCTCTTGGAATCTTTTGTTGAAAAGCAGGGATGTAAGCTCAGGAGAGTGCACATTTTTGGAGCATTATATGGCAGTAGTTTTCAAAGAATGTTATCCATGTGCGAGAGCACTAGGTCACAGCACTATTTCATGCCATGTATTGCAGCAGATGCCTACCTAAGTATTTCTTAAACAAAGAATACCATGGGAATGAAACAAATTTGATAATAGAAGTGAATTGGAAACTTTTTTTAAATTGTTCTGTGTGTATCACAAAATATATTTTTTGGGAGTTTCAAATCCCATTTGTTATTAATGACTTTAAAAAAAATAAATTGATTAACCCCTTCAGGACGGACCCACTGAGATCATATGCTTCAAAAACAGTGCTGAATGGCTCCTAGGGAACGGCCTGCGTTGCTAGACAGGTCTCCTAGTTGGATCAACCACCGTTTGGTTCCAGAATGGAGCAGGACGCTGCAAAAGTTAGGACGTTCCATGCTGTATTAAAAGTCTCCCTAAGTGTGATGTGGGAATCCAGACGTGGACCCGTTGCTCAGTGTGCCTAGAGGGATATGGCTGCACCTCACTGACGAGGCCCACACTAGGCCGAAACATACGTCTGGGGTTTTGCAGTTTCTCTCATTCAGAGAGGCATTGCCTGGTATTTCGGGGCTGGACTGTACTGTGAAGTCAGGATCAGACTGATATGCTTTAGGGAAGTTCTTCTCTGTGTAAGGCACATGTTGAGCAACAAGAGGCTGCTTCTTGGGTGGTAACTAGCCATAGAACAAGCTATTATGCTATTGTTCGTTCTCAGGTTGAGCGATTCTCTCTTTTTTTATTTATTAAAAGCATTTAAGCCCTGCGCTTATAGGACGGCATGGAATGTCCTAACGGCGTCTAGAGGTTAATAATCGGAATGGAAACAAAGAAACGATTAAACATATGTTGCAAGGGACAAAATTTGTTCCTTGCAAAATTTGTATTGGTTCGTATGTCACATTTTCCATTACCCAATAACAGTGCTTCTATTTATGTCATCTGACAGTGTTCTCACCAATCCTGTGCCTCATATATACTGCCTCTGCTCAGATCGTTTCCCTCTGTCTGAGGGAAAGAATATTTTATTTATATATAGTGAAATATGTGACAGACTATGTGAGTTAGGTTCCCCACATTAGAGCATGTGACGTTTTGGAGCCGATTTATCTAGGGCGAATGGCCCTGATGCCCCCTGTTTCCGCGCAAGCCTTTAGGCTAGCCGGAAACAGCAGTTATGAGGCAGCGGTCTTAAGACCACTGCTCCATAACTGGTCCGCTGTCTCTGAGGCTGCGGTCTGCAATCCGCCCAATCGTGTACGATCTGGTTAATTGACACCCCCTGCTAGCGGCCAATTGCCATGAATCTGCATTGGTGGCATTGCACACGCAGTTCACCCGAACTGCTTGTGCAATGTTAAATGCGACAGCGTATGCTGTTGGCATTCAGCGATGTCTTTAGCACATGATACGCTACAGCGTATAATGTCGGACAGACAATGATAAATCTGCCCCTATGTGAGTTCTGTTCCCCGCATTATAGTGTTACAAAATACATACATGCATACATACACATATACCCAATTAAATAAACTTGTAAGGAAAAGCTGCATATTTTAATTTGTTTCCCCCTCTTCCTATTGGAAATAACAGATACAATTTTTTTTGCCCATCCACAGATTCAGATAGGGCATGTAATTTTAAACAACTTTCCAATTTACTTTTATCATCAAATTTACTTTGTTCTATTGGTATTCTTTTTTTGAAAGCTAAACCTAGTTATGCTTATATGCAAATTTCTAAGCCCTTGAAGGCCGCCTCTTTACTCAGTGTATTTTGACAGTTTTTTTACAGCTAGATAGTGCTTGTTCATGTGTGTCAAATAGATAACATTGTGCTTGCTCCCATGGAGTTACTTAGGTGTCAGCACTGATTGGCCTTTAATGTGGCCAAAAGAACTGAGATAAGGGGGCAGTCTGCAGAGGCTTAGATACAAGGTAATCACAGAGGTAATAAGTATATTAATATAACCGTGTTGGTTGTGCAAAACTGGGGAATGGGTAATAAAGTGATTATCTATATTTTTATATAATAACAATTCTGGAGTAGACTGTCCCTTTTAAAGTAATGTTATACAGTGTTGCAAACACTGTTACAATAGACTGCTAAAGACACATGCATACTCCTAAGTTACTATCAGCCTACCCTTAATAGAATATGATACTCACAAAAAATCATACAAATGTAAAAAAAGTTTCCAATTTGCTTCTATTATCAAATTTGCTTCATTCCCATGGTATTCTTTGTTGAAGAGATACCTAGGTAGGCATCTGGAGCACTATACGGCAGGAAATAGTGCTGCCATCTAGTGCTCTTGCACATGGATACCAGTCTTGCAAAACTGCTGCTATATAGTGCTCCAGACACATGCACACTCCTCACATGCTTTTCAACAAAAGATACTAAGAGAACAAAGACAATTTGATAATAGAAGTGAATTAGAATGTTGTTTAAAGATGTATGCTCTGTCTGAATCACAAAAGCAAATGTTTGGGTTTCAGATCACATTAATCTACCAAATAAAAAGTACAAAGAACAAAGCAAATTTGATAACAGGAGTAATTTGGAAAGCTGTTTAAAATTACCCACTCTACGTGAATCATGAATGTTTAATTTGGACTTTACTGTCAATAGCCAAACTCCACCCATCATTTGCCTCATTTGGAGGAGCCAAAAATAAAGCCAGTTAGGGACAGGTGTGTAGCAGGGTTAGCCTTGAAGTCAGCAGGGTGAAATTCTGAGAATGAGAAATTGCTCAGTTTAAAAGCTAAATTAAATAAAAAGGGAGCAGAATAAATATGAAAATATATTGCAAAGTTGTTTCATTACGCATAAGTAAACTTTTTTTTAAAAAAATCTGAAGGTGTTTACTGTCCCTTTAATCTAGGTATACATAATAGTTTAGAGTCATTTATAATTTTATATTGTAATAACCCATGCATCAGTATTTAAGTTACGGAAATCCTTGATTGTTTGAAGAAAACAAAATCATAATAGTGGTGATGTCATGCAGAGAAAACATAATTAAAGGGATAGCAAAGTCAAAATTAAACTTGCAATAACCAGACACTTATAAATTCATAAAAAAGAATACGCACATATCCTACACCAGTGGGAGCTGCTGCTGATTGGTGCCTGCACACATTTGTCTCTTGTGATTGGCTAACTAGATGTGTTTAGCTATCTGCCAGTAATGCAATGCTGCTCCTCCAGCAAAGGATAACAAGAGAATGAAGCAAATTTGATAATAGATGTAAATTAGAAAATTGTTTAAAATTGCATGTCCCTTTAACCTAATCTGCTTTGCTTCTTTTTGTTGTTGGAAATATTAATCGTTGATTTATACTTTGATCATATACATTTATTACATATGGGTTCCACCAATAACTAAACAGACATACTGAAGTGGTATATTTTGAGAGATGAGCAATGGCACCACTCTTGTTACTTTGAGGGAACACTATATTTAATTGTATGGAATCTAATATATAATTATACTATGTAATTGTGTATAGCTGCTGAGTATCAGAGAGAAACATATACAAGAACAATTCCAGCAAGAGAGCTGGACAGGATACTAACTGTAAAAGCACTCTTTACCACAAATCCTCTTTAGGTTGGAGTTACTATCCATGATATCAATTGAGGATAAGAATTTGTAACTATCCACCCTTTTCACTACATTAGTTTGAAAACCACTTTTACTGCTGCAACTGTTTTTATTGTGTGTAACCCTTTTTAAATAAAACTAATAAAGTTGATATATTTTAAAACCTATATACACTAAGCCCATACGTATGAGGGAGAGTGGTTTTCTGGTTAGTATCCTGTCCAGCTCTCTTGCTGGAATTGTTCTTGTGTACTGAAGGGGTATATCTGGTGCTTGGTACTTTCAGTGCCATTTTTCTCCATGATGAAAATGAATGAGAGGAAAACCTACTTGCTAAGGCATTTAACGCCCCTGTAATCCAGCTGTCATCAACCACTATATCTCAGACCTTCTAACCATATTTTGCAGAATCATTGCTGGTTGTGAAGTCTGCCCACTTTGCCACCTGTGGTGCCCCTAGCCAGGACAAATGTCCTGATTTTGGGAGACTGCCATGGCTCTGCCCATTACACTCTCAAACTCTGCCTTATACTACCCGTATTACACCATGGCTCTACAACTCCCATTGTCAAAATTCAGGTTGGACACCACCTGCAAGTTTCCTCACCTATCTTTCCACGAAAGGTCCTCTGGGAATGTTTAGGAGTTATTATATCTGCCGTGTAAAACATTGTTTTTCCAGTTGACCTTTTTTTTCTTCTTGTCAGTGATAACGTTTGTTTTTATATAAACTTCATACCTCCCTACATTTCTTGTATACCACTGTGAAACAAGACACTTGGGTTGAGTCGAGGAGACCATGGGTGTGGTCAGACATACTGACAGTAATAAGCGATAAACATTTGTTTATGTTTGGGATATGGATAGGGTGACCATATTGTCGCTTTAGAAAGGCACACATATGAAAAATACATAGGTCAGGGATGTTTTCAGGGCTGTTTAAAGAGAGGTTTTGTAAAAGAACCCTGACATATGTATTTTTAATATGTGTCCCTTTTTAAAGCAACAATATGGTCACCCTAGATATGGAATAGGTGACTTTAACCCTGGGTCTAAATTTTAGAGTTTTTATAAAGTGTTAATACCTTTCTGCTTGAGATTTGTCATTTATTGTGATATTTATCCTTCAGCTTTCATGCATAGAGTTCTAATCTGCTTGACACAAGTTTATACTATAGCTGAGGTTTGCTTCTTTTGTTTTACTTTTAAAAAGGGACACGGAAATAATGACACAATAATGAAATTAATCCATCAGAGTGTTGCAGAACCCATCCCTGAATCTCATTATTGTAACCACATCCTTAATCCACTTATGACATAAGTGAGGTAAAATAGACATTTAATACTACAAGAGATGCTAACTGATCAGTTGCCAAAATGGCTTCCTCTCTGTCCTAAATGGAAAGTTGTTTAGAAATTATGTCATTAGGGTAAAGGCATTAACGGTTTTGCAGTTTACATAATGATTCATTATGATAGAGGGTTTATGTTTGAGGAGTCTTATAGAGTGCAATATAACTCACATTTTTAATTTGCTTAATAGTTAAATGGACATTGAATTCAAATTTAAAGGGACATTAAACCCAAAAAATTTCTTTCATGATTCAGATAGAGAATACAATTTTAAACAACATTCCGATTTACTTCCATTTTCTAATTTGCTTCATTCTTTAGATATCCTTTGTTGAAGAAATAGCAATGCACATAGGTGAGCCAATCACACGAGGCCTCTATGTACAGCCACCAATCAGCGGCTACTGAGCCTATCTAGATATGCTTTTTAGCGAAGGATATGAAGAGAATAAGATAAATTAGAAAGTTGTTTAAAATTGCACGCTCTTTCCAAATCATGAAAGAAAAAAAAATGGGTTTCATGTCCCTTTAAAGCCCTGTACATTTTTGAAATATGCATATCAAAACAATTGCATTAAAGGGGTATGAAACCTAATTTTTTTCTTTCATGATTCAGATAGAGCATGCAATTTAAGCAACTTTATAATTTACTCCTATTATCAAATTTTCTTTGTTCTCTTGGTATCTTTAGAATCAAATTTATTTTGTTCACTTGATATCATTTTATTCTTCATTATTAAAGGGATACCTGCTTGAAAAAGTAGGAATGAAAGCTTAGGAGCCGGGCTGTTTTGGGTCAGCACCTGGGTAGCGCTTGCTTGATTGGTGGCTACATTTAGCCACCAATCAGCAAGCACTACCCAGGTGCTGAACAAAAAATATGAGTTGGCTCCTATGCTTACATTCCTGCTTTTTCAAATAAAGATACCAAAAGAACGAGCAAAAATGGATAATCGGAGTAAATTAGAAAGTTGCTTAAATTGCATGCTCTATCTGAATCATGAAAGGATTCCACTCAGTAATACCGGCGCACGCAAATGAGTGCAATTTGAACGTGACCTTGCGTTCGCATTGCATGGAAGCTTTGCACTCACAAGAGTACGCTTCCACAGGCACCAATTGGAGCCTCATTCTGATGCCGATAGACATGGCAAAGAACTGAGTGCAGCAAATCTAATATATATATATATAGCAATCAACAAACTTCAGGAGAGCAGTCTCACTTCAAAAGTCAGTTGCCAGGGTGCATGCAATAAATCACAGTGAGCAAAGCAAACTTGCACTCACGGGTTGCCTTTTTAATGTGATGTTTCGGGGAACGTATCCCCTTCCTCAGGGTCTGTCACATTAAAAAAGGCACCTGTTATTTAAAGACCAGCGAGTAGAAGCCTGCTTTGTTCACATAAGCATATACATATATATTAAAAGTATAAAACAGTCCCCATAGACCGCAATGTAAAGGCACTTTTCAGTACTGTTTTTTTTCTAACACCCCACATCCTCTCACTTTAACCCCTTATAACTGCTTTGCACAGTTTTTTCCTTAAAGTGAAAGTCAATTTTCTGGTACGCAAACAACGCTATGGGTTATACAATATTATAAAAAAGAAAACCCTTATTAACCTGTTTCACTGCTGAGCCGTTTACAAAACTGGCCTTAGAGGGAACACTGCGTTGCGACACTCAAATTACACATGATATTTAAAGAGGATTAAAACGTGCATCATTTATTAAAAGTTTTAAAATAACTTAGTCCATAGCGAAGGCCTGTGGTGATGTGCATTGTATAGTTCCTGAGCTCCCGTCAGTCCTGCATTTTGCGGAAGCGTCACAGTTTAGGAGCTCTGCCTCTTTGTGAAAGTGAGGAGTTCTAAGTCCAGAAAGACCTCAACTCCGCCCTGGGTATCCCAGTCATGCTAACCAACTACCCAGTCACATACAGATACAGTTTCCACATGGACCAGCCACATCAGCAGGCTGGCTTGTGTACTCAGCCCAAGCAATGTGAATTATTTAAAGTATATAATAAAGGTTATACTTTAATCTTTTAATATCCCTTATACATTTTAATGATGTGACTTCTTGGCTGCTGTTGTATTATTAGTCTTTATATTTTGGTCTAGCTTTAAATGGTTATTTAGATTTTTGTTTTCTAAAAGTGGTTATCTTTAAATGTTTTTTATTTTATAAAATTAATGTTTTTCATTGTTTTTATTTGTGTTTGTGTGTGATGATATATTCCTAAACTGTAGCAATTGGCTTTATCAGCCACTGAATAATTGAGAAGTTGTGCACACAAACATGCATTTCCTGTTAGTATCATCTTTAATGTAACCATTTTTCATTAAAAAAAATATTTTAACTTAAAGGGACACTGAACCCAATTTTTTTCTTTGGTGATTCAGATAGAGCATGCAATTTTAAGCAACTTTCTAATTTACTCATATTATCAAATTCTCTTCATTCTCTTGGTATCTTTATTTGAAATGCAAGAATGTAAGTTTAGATGCCGGCCCATTTTTGGTGAACACACTGTGTTGTTCTTGCTGATTGGTGGATAAATTCACCCACCAATAATCAAAAGCTTTTCATGGTTCTGAACCAAACAAATAGCTTAGATGCCTTCTTTTTCAAATAAAGAAAGCAAGAGAACGAAGAAAAATTGCTAATAGGAGTAAATTAGAAAGTTGCTTAAATTTGCATGCTCTATCTGAATCACAAAAGAAAAAAAATGGGTTCAGTCTCCCTCTAATTTCTCCTCTTTCTGTAATATACATTTTAGAGTTTAATAACCCTTTAAAATTCTGACCCAATTTAAAAATTGGCTTTTAAATGTTAAAGCATAATTTACTGTTTACAAAAACTATATATGTAGTTATGTATTTTGAATATTCTATGTTTTAACCAACTCAATAATAAGGTAATAAAGCTTCTAGTTCTATACCATTTATTATATATAAGCCAGTATAAACTATTCAGCTGCTAAAAATCGTAAAATATATTTATAAAAGGAGCATTAAATATAAATAATTCAATATTGTCATAAGAAACATGTGAAATGGTTTATGTATGTTCAATATCCTTGTTTAATTATTAATAATTATTCACTTAAGGACTGATGCCCTACTTGGTAGTTACATCCCCTTAACCTAAATAACATAATTTATATAATCTTAACTTTAGAATAAAGACACAGACACATAGAGCTGGGTATAAGACCATATCATGGTCACAATTATTTAACTTTTAAATAAACCCGACTTCAACTGAAGTCATAACTATAAACATTAACTGGTAGCGGCATTCGAGGCCTAGCAAAATATTGTCTCCATATGACTAGAGGTCGAGGCCAGGTGTTATTGGAATTAAAAGGTTGAAGAGGGAGCCCAGAAAACCGAGGCTCCGCCCCATTCCGTCTAGGAGGCGCAAATGTCCTAAAGGATCTTCAGCCAGCAGTCCCGCGGGGCGGGGTGCCCCCAGGTCACGATCTGGGGACGTCCCCCCACCCATTAGCCCGACTGTCACCCCTACAGACTCTGCCCTCAGATATTTATGGCCACGACCTCCCGCCACAAGAGACAGACTTTACTATGGAAAGACAGCCTCTTGCCGCCACAATACTAAATATGGGTAACTAAGGCCCTTTTGAGGTCAGCCCTTCTTCATACTCCATCTGGACGATAAAGTTGTTTCCTGCCGGCTGAAATCCTTTCATGACGGACCACAAAATCGCCTGCGGCCATGACTGTTCTACCCAGCTCTATTCACTTTCTTCCTATCCCTATAAGTCAGACCTCATTATGTAGATCCTGCACGATGCAGACCCTACGATCCATAGGCGTGTAGGGCCCCTGATATTACCTAAAACAGATTAGAACGGTTATAGATGAGAACTAACAGCAATTATCAGGCAGCCTCGGACAACATGATTCCCCCCCCAGTCTGTCTCCTAATCTTCCGATTGGGCGCGCACATATAGCTTGTATCGACGGGACGCCCACTTCCCTAGCTTTTTAATAGAGTCTTTTTGCCAACCTAATGCTGCCGTGTTGGTAGCGGCTCCTATGCGAAATAAATGAGGAGTGATCTTCCAATCTCCCATACCCGCTAACGTTACCACTTTCTTCAGAACCGCGGCAAACTGATATCTAAACAGGTTTACCCCGTCTACATGCACTAGAAACTGCAATGTTGCAGGTGGGTGCAGCGCCTACCGGGCAAGTATCTGGTGATGAGGGGGTAGGGGTCAACTATGACCCTTTCTCTTCCTGGTCAGTCTTTGAATGCGGGATGAACAGCAACATGTTATCCCCCACGCACCTGACGTGTGATGTTTAAATTCCTGTTCCTACTGTGATTTTAGATGCAGCTACTAATTCCCCGGGGCACAGCGCACCAAAGAAGGCTAGTGAAAACTCGCAACGAAATAGGGCCCTTTCGTACGCACACACTGTTTCCAATACCTCTAACAATCTGCCTAGCCACTGCAGGGTGACAGGTTCTCGTGCATCATTGACCCTGCGTTCTAGCCTGCCCCATCCCTTGACAATTTGCCTCACAACGAAACCTTTGGTGACGTTGGGATATTCTAAAAGATTGCTAAAAAAGGACATGGCCGCTAGCTTACCTGACACAGCTCCCTTTTTTACCTTACGCTCGTTTAGACTAGCTAGCCATTCGAGAAACAAAGCCTGCAGACCTTCTTTTACAGAGACCCTGTGCGCTACGCAGTAGCCCTCCTATTCCTGCCAATGCTGAGAGTATGCTTGCCAGGTGGCTGGTGCCAGTGACGCCTGGATTAGATGCTGGATGGAGTTCCATGCCCCGCCAACTGCCAAATAAATAGAAGGGGGACAGGGTAAACCATTTACCATTGCGTTTGGGGGCTAACCTATGGAACTGATCCCAGTGAAATCGTAATAACGCGTCTGCCAGGGTGTTATTCACCCATGGGACGTGTTTCGCTGTGAATGATATGTTGTACTGCAAGCATCTCAAGACTAGGTGACGTATGTATCTAACCACCACTGGGGAGGGAGCCGACAGTGTGTTAATTGAAAAAACAACGCTGGCGTTGTCCATCCAAAAAACTATTTATCGGTTCCTCAGAGAAGGACCCCATAATTCTACTGCTACCACGATTGGAAAAAGCTCTACAAGCGTTAGGTTCCTAGTCAATCTTGCCTGAATCCATGACGTAGGCCATGGCTCAGCGCTCCATTTGCCTTCCAGGTATGCACCGTAGCCAAACGCGCCGGCTGCATCGGTGAAGAGGTGGATAGCCTGACTAGAAGCTCGAGGCAAGCGCCATAGCAGTGTCTCATTAAAGTGTTTAATAAATTGTTCCCACACTCTTAGATCTTCCCACATGTCCTCTGACACCCTTATAGGCCGCGCGTGAGGTTGGGGGGTAAGCTTAGCTTCCATCCTCCTATTGAACACCCGACCCATGGGTATTGCCTTGCATGCAAAATTGAGTAGACCCAAGATTGACTGCAATTCCTTAACGCTCAAGGTTTGCGCTGCATCCGCTTCCGTGACTGCTACAAGCATCTTATGGACTTTTTCCACTGGGAGACGACAGAGCCTTGCAGCAGTGTCTATTTCTATGCCCAAGAATGTTAACCTGGTGCATGGTCCCTGCGTCTTATCTTCTGCTAGGGGGACCCCAAATTCTGTCATCAGTTCCCTCATTACTGAAATCAGTCTAGCACATTCCGGCGAATTGGCGCTACCCACCAGCAGGAAGTCATCAAGGTAATGCCCCACTGCGCCCGCTGCTGTGACCACCGCCCAGTGCAAGAATGTGCTAAAGACCTTAAAGTATGCACATAATATGGAGCACCCCACCGGGAGACATTTGTCAATGTAATACTGCCCTTCAAATTTGCAACCCATCAGCCCTAATGATGAGGGGTGTATGGGAAGCAATCTGAATGAGGACTCTATGTCGAGCTTAACTAACAGCGCATGGGGCCCGACTCCCCTGACTAGCTCTAAAGCTTGATCGAACAACTAATACCTGACCGAACTAACGTCTGGGTCATTCACAGAGCCACATTTCGGGTAGGATAGGTGTTGGATAAGCCAGAACTTACCGGGTTCCTTCTTAGGGACCACCCCCAGTGGGGAGATTACCAAGGAAGGAAGCGGCGGCTCGCTAAATGGGCCCACAAAGCGACCTAGGAAAAGTTATTTAGCCTGCTTAGTCCTGACCTCCTCTGGTAATATTCTTGTGAATGAGAGATCCTCACACCACCCTCTGTGTGGGAATCCTGAACCTAACCCCAATACCCTCTAGAAGCAGGTTGGCAGCCTCCTGATCTGGGTAGGCATCCAACCACAGCCTAATTGTGGCCATCTTCAGCTTGTTTGGAGCCCTTTTTGCTAGCTCCCCCTTTTTTTGGTCCTCTTTTGGTACCACCTTCTTTCCTCTTTGGGCAGTCTCTGCCCGGGTGCTGTCCACCGCAGTACATGCAGGTGTGACGAAAGGAGTAGGAAGCCCCCTCGTCACACTGCTTTTCATTGTACCACCAACATTCTCTGCCTCTGTGCTTGATGGGACCCTGTTGCTTGATAAACCCTGTGCGAGCTGGAAGGTGTACCAAAGCCCCTTTTTCTGGGCCCAGCTGAGACCATAGGTCCAGGTCCTTTACCCCAAAATTAAGAATGGGGTTGCCTACCATCTTACGCCTAAACTCACTGTCGTAAGATCTCCACATCCCTTCCCCGAACCTGTTATAGATATACTCGATGATATCAGTGTATTTAATGATGTCCACCTCAGACTCGGGTCTTTGTTCCACATAACAGGAGGAGAAAACCCTGAAACAGTGCTGCCACTCCTCGAAGGTTTCTGGGAGCTGGATCTATGGGCTTCAAGGGATAGCTCAAACATATTTACGTATCTATGTTCCTTGATCTTTTGGACTGTCTTTACCTTTAAGTGCGCGTGAAGGGAATGTATCTTACAAGGGTAGGAGTCCCCTTGAACTGCCACCCTCCTAGCACTGACTACACTATCTTGTGCTGGATAGCTAGCTGTGGTCATGGCCCCTGCCTCAGATGTTACTTGCGCAATGACAGGCAATGCTCCAGTGTGCGAACACCCTGCTGGCGCTAGATCCCTATTTTGGTTGCGGTCCGCTACCAGCAGTTTCAGCATTCTGAACATGCGCCTCTGACCTTTGCTATTAAGCCCTTTTCTGTGCTAGAGTCCCCACTAAATGTGTGTGTGAGGTGCAATGTAGATGTCTCGCCAGCTGTAGAGGTGGATGGTCCTCTGCTTGCTGCGGGTGGTCTTGACGTCCCCTTCACAGGCTCTTTAGCCCTGGTAGTCCTAGCTTTGTCGTTTGAGCTGCAGGCTGGCGTAGCAGTGTGCCAGTGTCCTGAAGTCCCTGCACAGTCTGGGGCACTTATTGCTTCCTGCGAGGGAGAGATAAAGGAGAGGGGAGTATCCAGGCCGGCCACCAATGAACCCCTGCCACGTCCGCGGGAGGGAGTAGACATCCTGTGTTCATTAACCCCTACCAACTTACTCATTTCCAATGCATCCGCATCATAATTGACATCACTCATCCCCACATCCATGCATTGCTGCCTTTTTGGCCTAATGCCTTTATTTATTGCCTGATGCAACATAGATATTGGCTTATTATGAGCTCCATATCCCCCACGGGTCTTATGTGCTGCCCCATGGCCCCTAGTACCCACACTGGATTGGTCCGCTCTCATTCCCCTATTATATGGGCCAAGTTTATGGCACACCAGTTCCCCGGCTAGGCCTTCTACTCAACTCCGGGCCTGTACTTACACCTTGCCCTTTTTTCATTAACATAGGTCTGGCACCTCTTATGGCTTTTGCAGAGTATTGCGCAGCGGAGCTGCCGTACCTGGATACTCCCCACTCACCTGTGGACAGAGCACCGCTGGACCTCTTTCTCTCCACCGTCGCTCTCACCGTCAATCCTGACACTCCCAGTCCTCGCATATCACTTCCTGAAGTGACATCATGCACGTTGGGCTTTGAGACTGCGTGACCGGAAGTGGGAGCAACCAGCGATTGAGGCCTACTATCGGCAACTGACTTTGGCCTACCAATGGGAGAGATGGCGCTATGGGGACCCCAGAAGCCTCCGTACCCTGCCCAGAAGCCAGGCCAACAGGCCCAATCTTGACAGAGGGAACGGCGGCCCAGGGAATCACAGCCGCAGACAGGGCCCAAAATAGGCCCACAACCACAGCTGCCGCCTCTTGGGAAAGCCCGGAGAAAGCCCTATGACCCTCAGCCCCCACTATTGCTGACAGACTCAGGCCTAGTGCCGCAACTGGAGGGGGATTGGGGGGTGGATTAGGTGTCGGTGGGATAACAGAAGATACAGGCATGTCTTTCATGGGAGTTTAGGGCACGAAATCCTCATCCTCTTCCTCCTGTCTACCCTTAGGTACAGCACTGCTGTGAGGAGCTGCAGCTTCGTCCCGGTAATGCTTGGGCAACGCTGTAGTCCTCTTGGCTCGAGAAATCACTGCTGAGAAGTATGGTAAGCTTGAAATCCTGAAGATCCCAGGAAGAAGAGGCCGGATCCTTCTAGACCTAGCCTTATAACTGATAAGTCAGAGCCCTCCCCTCATTTTGCAACAATGTTGCCATCACACACATAGCCAGGGATTTTCACTACCTATAGATTGCACAGGCCCTTAATTAGGAGACCTTGCTACCTTACACTCCCATTATATACATTTTGCATAAATAGAACCTGACGTACCCTGTATACGTGGCCTTTAATGCAAAGACAAAGTGGTTACAGCAACTTCCTTCCCTCAATCTGAGCGTAAAACTGAGCCATTATATTAATTTATAAAAAATGATGGTTTAGTTGACTTTGAGAAGAATCAATCTAACGCCTCCAAACAAAAGTATTGTTCTAATGCAGTTTACTGATAACCCATGTATAGGGATGAATGTATTGTTTGTGTTTTCTGTCCAACTCTTCATTTTCTTGACATTCTAGCTAGGTCACGGGACTAGATCATTTTCCATCTATAAATGTTATGACAATTAATAACAACAATTTCCCTAAGATACATTAAAGTAAAAATTAAACTTATTTATATAATAATATTCGTTATTCAGATAGAACATACAATAAACACAACAAAAAATAAATCTAATCTGCTTTGCTCTCTTGGTATTTGTTGAAACGTGTACCAATGTAGGTTTAGGAGCACCAATGCACTGCTGGGAGCTAGCTGGAGGTTTGTGGCTGCACAAATCTATGCCTGTTCTCATTGGCTAACCTGATGTGTTCAGCTACCTCCCAGTATTGCATTGCTGCTTATTCAACAACAAAAACCAAGATAATAAAGCAAATTTGATTATAGATGTAAATTGGAAAGTTGTTTAAAATCGTATGCTAAATCTGAATCACAAAGAACATTTTTGGGTTTAAAGGGACAGTCTACACAAGAATTTTTATTGTTTTAAAAGATAGATAATCCCTTTATTACCCATTCCCCAGTTTTGCATAACTAACACATTTATAATAATACACTTTTAACCTCTGTGATTACCTTGTATCTAAGCCTCTGCAAACTGCCCCTTTTTTCAGTTCTTTTGACAGACTTGCAGTCTAGCCAATCAGTGTCTGCTCCCAGATAACTTCTCGTGCATGAGCACAGTGTTATCTATATGAAATACGTGAACTAACACCCTCTAGTGGTGAAAAACTGTTAAAATGCAATCTGAAAGAGGTGGGCTTCAAGGTCTAAGAAATTAACATATGAACCTCCTAGGTTAAGCTTTCAACTAAGAATACCAAGAGAACAAAGCAAAATTGGTGATAAAAATAAATTGGAAAATTGTTTAAAATTACATGCCCTATCTGTATCATGAAAGTTTATTTTGGCCTAGACTGTCCCTTTAAGTGTGTGATTTTTGTTGTTGTTGTTGCTATCAGTTAAATGAACACTATATAATAAAATAATTCTATCCTCAATATGAAAGAAAAGCAATTGTACATAAATATTAGCACAAAGTGCCGATCAGCCAATTGTAAGGGGCTCCAGAACCCTTGCGGGACAGGTTTGCTCATTCGAGCCTGCTTCCCGCAATGTAAGAAGCAGCAGTCATTAGACCGCTGCTACTTACACTCTTCGCCACCTCTAAAGTGGTGAAGAGAAATCCAGCTCGGGGTGATTGACAGACCCATCTCCCGTAAGAGAAGGACGGACATTACACACACATCGGAGTCAGTAATGATGCATACGGACTAGCGGACGAACAGATCCACTGCCCCTATGCAGCGGTGGGCGGACAACTTCTCAAGTTAAGAAGCTTCTCTGCATGCCGCTTTAACATGATGAGGGCATAGTCTCCTGAACATGGTCAATAATAAACTGATTGCTGTTAGATTAGATGTCTTAACACCTTAAAGGAACATACAATTTTTAACAACTTTTTAATAACATTTTCTATTATCATCAAATTTGCTTCATTCTCTTGTTATTCATTGCTGAAGGAACAGCATTGCACTACAGACAGCTAGCTTAACACATCTAGTTAGCCAATCACAAGAGACAAATGTGTGCAGGCACCAATCACCAGCCAGCTCCCACTAGTGTAGGATATGTGCGTATTCATTTTCAACAATGGAAACCAAGAAAACAAAGCACATTTGAAAACGGAAGTGATTTAAATGACCTAATCTACCTGATTCTTGCAAGTTTAATTTGGACTTTCCTATCCCTTTAAGCATGACCCACTGTTTAGTGCTTTTTATAACAACAATGAAACAGACTGTTTTATATCCCTTTAATAATATGGAGAAGTATGAAAACATAATATGAACATTTTCCCCTGTTCTTTTGCGTTTTGTCTATTTCCTATTATAAGATGAATCATCTTGTACAATATTACTGTTATATTTTTTTAGATTTGTTTTGTTTGTTTCCAAACTGACTTTATTGTGAAGATATTCTTGTGATTTATTCCTGAATATATCAGGCACATTTCCAGATAATAGATATCTTGTAGCTATAAAACCACATAAACTAGAGCCATTTGGGGGATACAAATCCCAATGTGATTGTTTGGTTTTGTTTTGAGAAAAGCAATGCCAAAACTGCACAATTATTCAGATGTAATTAAAGGGATACTAAACCCAGTTTTTTTTCTTTCATGATTCAGACAGAGCATGAGATTTTAAGCAACTTTCTAATTTACTCCTATTATAAATTTTTCTTTGTTCTCATGCTATCTTGATTTGAAAAAGCAGTACTGTAAGCTTTAGAGCCAGACCATTTTTGGTTCAGCACATGGGTAGCACTTGCTGATTTGTGGCTAAATGTAGCAAACCAATCAGCAGCTCTACCAAGGTGCTGAACTTAAAAAATGGGCCGGCTCCTAACCTTTTATTACTGCTTTTTCAAATCAAGATAACATGAGAACAAAGAAAAATTGATAATATGAGTTAATTAGAAAGTTGCTTAAAATTGCATGCTCTATCTGAATCATGAAAGAAAAAACGTGGGGTTAGTATCCCTTTAAAGCCGTCGTTTCACTCTATTCATACAGTACAAAGATAAATTAAAAAAAACATTACAAAATGCTGTTATGTATATGAACACACACTGTTTAAACGTGAATTTTGCATGAATAAAAGCCTGATGGAAAAGCCAGATACCGTTTGCAGTTTTAAAAGACTTTCAAATTTACTTCCATTATCAAATTGTGCCAGTCTTTTTTTGTTGTTGCATACTTTCTGAGGCACCACAGTATGTGTGTATTGGAGTTTATGATTGGCTGCTGGCTGTCACATGATACAGCATCATAAAAATCATAATACAGCTGCACTCCAAAGTGTAATATTTTATTATAAGAGAAGCATAAAAGCTACAACGTTTTGGACTGTGTAGTCCTTAAAGGGACAGGAAACCCTAACATTTTCTTTCATGATTTGGATAGAACATACTATTTTAAACAACTTTCCAATTTACTTCTATTATCAAATTTGCTTCATTCTCTTGTTATCCTTTGCTGAAGGGACAGCATTACACTGCTGGAAGCTAGCTGAACACATCTAGTTAGCCAATCACAAGAGACAAATGTGTGCAGGCACCAATAAGCAGCAGCTCTCACTAGTGTAGGATATGTGCAAAATCTTTTTCAACAAGGGATACCAAGAGAACGAAGCACATTTAACAATAGAAGTTAATTTAAAAGTGTCTTAAAATTACATCCTCAATCATGCAAGTTTGATTTTGACTTTCCTATTCCTTTAATCATGTAGAACCATTTTACATGATTAAAGTGATGGTAAATCCAAGCTTTTCAAAAATGCAGGGTAGTGCAATGTATAGAGGGTGCAAGCTATTAGACTCTGCAACCGAAGAGTTCCAATAAACTGTATAATAAAAACATAAAAGTGATGGTAAATTCTAGTGTTTCGAAATCGCTAGGACTTACCATCACTAAAAAAATATGAATTTCAGTGGCGACTTTGAAAAAAAAAAGTGCTTATCACACCCTTTCTGTGCCGCTGCATCATCACTAAACTCAGTGGCTCTGTCCACCCGCGGCACAGCAACTATTTCATATATTTTTTTAATGAAGTGATGTTTTCACCTCTAAACTAATAGGCGTTATAGCATAAAGAACAGTGCCGTATGGCTAGCAGGGCTATTGGTTTAGAGGTGGAAACATCACCCCATAGAAAAAAAGAGCGATATGCTGTGGACGGCCAGAGGCTCTAAATTTAGCGAGGAGGCAGTGGCACTGAAAGGTGAAGTTTAGCAAACTTTTTAAAAAAGTGATCACTGAAAGTCCTATTTATTTTTAGTGATGGGAAATCCTAGCGATTTTGAAACGCTAGGATTTACTATCACTTTAAGGACTATACAGTCTGAAACGTTGTCGATTTTGTTTCACTTCTAATAAATTATTACACTTTGGAGTGTTGCTGTATTATGCTTTTTTGATGCAGTTTATTGGAACCCTTTGGTGGCAGAGTCTAACAGCTGGCACCCTCTCTACATTGCACTCCCTATAGTGTTGGATATATTTTTTTTTTAGTATGTTCACATGTTGATTATTCAATTCCACTGTATTTAATGGTCCTTATTTAAAGCAATATATTTGATTTTGAACTGAAAATTAAGTTCATATTACTGAGCAGAAAAACCTGCACAGTCCTACTAGTACTGGGACATACGGCAGACATATGGGCGGAGCTGGGGATGTTATGTGGACAGAGCAAAATCAGAGAGGTGAAGAGGTTGTACCATTTGTGGGATATAGTCACATGGTCGTGTCAGATTGGCTGTGGGCAGGGAAAAATAGTGCCTGGCTTTGTTCTGGAAACTGGGCATTTGCACTGCAGAGCAAGCTGCAGGAGGGATATTGTAGAAGCGCTCCCAAACCGTGACAATCTGCAGGACAGTTAGGAGCTTTGCTATTGGTGAACAATAAGAGACCTTACAAGCATATAACAAAAAGTGTTTTTTTGTTGTTGTTAAAGAACATCCTTTTTGTTTAATGAAAGAATATAAAACAACATTGCTATGTATTGTTTATTTTAGTCTGTGATTACTGTAAATGCCTCTGAATATTGTGCTTCTTCTTCTCTCTCCAGATAGGCTGGAGTGTCTCCATTTGACTTACGTATGGTGATTTTTTAATTATTTTTTTTTTACTCTGCAACATTATACACAGTATAATGGCATCTGAGAACAATGATTATTTTCAAGGGGTTTATCCCTGAACTGTTCTTGATTTGCAAACTCTTGTAAATTGTGCTAAGAAAGTTAGAATGTTAAATTATTTTTAAATGTTTAATCTGTATACAGATGCTTAGTAGTGCATGGCTTAAAGGGCCACTAAAAACAAAATTAAAGGTTCATAATTCAGATAAAGCATGCAATTTGAAAAACTCTCCAATATATTTCAATAATCAAAACATGCTATTGTATTGTATTTATTATTGTGTATCTGTCAATTATTAAATTTTACTGTATGTAGTGGTCCGAAAGTGGCAATGTACTCTGGAAAGCAGCTAAAAAGAGTTCATTGTATTCAAAACAAATGTAGGAGCACACTCCCATTAGGCTGACTTTTGCTGCCAGTACTGCAGTATCGAAATAGTCATTATAGGTGACCGTTTCAACAGACAAAAGCAGCTATTTAAAATGACAAAATACAGCTAAAGGACACTCCAGCAGGTAAACAGGGGTCATTGGAAACACATTTAACCCCTTCACTAACGTAAATTTCAGAGAAAAACTTGCCCGAAATAATGAAACAAAGTTTTTTTTTTTATTTACATATTTTTTTTTTTAGTAGACAACCCAAGGTATTGATCTAGGCCCATTTTGGTGTATTTCATGCCACAGACTTTGAGTTTCTCACTGAAATTATTTACACACAACTACTGCAGTTATAAGACAAGTGGTTGTAAAAGGTACTCTGGGGGCTACATTTAGCCACCAATCAGCAAGTGTTACCTAGATGCCAAACCAAAGATGGGCTGTCTCATAAACTTACATTCCTGCCTTTTCAAATAAAGATACAAAGAGAATAGGAGTTAATTAGAAAACTGCTTAAAATTGCCTGCTCTACCTCATTCATGAGTCAGTATCCCTTTAAGCTCAGACGTATATATACAGCATGCGGTACAATGGGCTATTTATATAATTATGTGTTTAACTCCTGCAAAGGGTTTAAATGTATAGTAGGGCAGGCGGGGCATACTGTAAATGTACAGCTACCAATCACCACCTGACTCCCTGTAGCTCCTGAGCCTACCTAGGTATGCTTTTCAACAAAGGAAACCAAGAGAATTAAGTAAATTTGATTTTTAGAAGTAATTTGAAAAGCCCCTTCAAATTGTATTATCTGACTGAACCATGAAAGTTAAATTTGACTTTCATGTCTATTCAATGTCAGTATATAATTGATGGTTGAATGGATATATTGCTATGATACGAGCAGAAGTTTTATTTTGTAAATAAGTTATATTGCATTGACAAGGTTTATGTCTTAGTATAATATATAATATGATTCTCTTGCCAGCTTCAGTGCCAGTTTGAATTAGAAATAGTTTAACATGATTCTGTGATATCTGAGAGATATGTGAGTCATAACTACGATGATCTGATATAAAAAACAGTATTAAAATACTTTGCTTCAAATGGGAACAACTAAATATGTTTGCTTCTGAGAAAATTCTGCCTTCTGTTAAAAACGTGCTTACCTACTGCAATCAGAAGAATTACTCAAAAACCCTGGCATTAAAGGGACATTAAACACTTTGAGATGGTAATATAATATAATAAATCGTACATATAGAAAAAAACTCTGCAATATACTTTCATTATTTATTTTGTCCCCTTTTCCTGTAATTCCATTCTGAAATTGCAAGCTTTTAATTTCCTGTTAGAAATGAAAGTGCAGAACACTGTTATATTCCACACAGCCATTGGCTGCACACTCTAGTTACCTATTTATAACTGTCTCTGATTGGCCACAGTAGTGAAAGTAACCTAAGTTACAACATGGCAGCTCTCATTATTTTATAGACACTAAATCTTTACACTTATTTTGTCAGTATTTAAAGAACTAATGAAACTTTAAAAAATACATCTACAGGTTATTCTCAGAATCTTTTCTTTGGATACATCATTCTATCTAGCATTTATTTAGTGTTTAATGTCCCTTTAAATGTATTCTATAGTTTGTTTTTCACAAAATTGTTGAATGGTGATTGTCTTCAGATTATATAAAGTATATATATATATATTTTTTTTAAATGCTAGCTCTGAAAATGTGCCAATCAGTATATATCTCTCGGGCAGTGAGTGTGAATTAGTATTAGTTTTGCAATTACAGGAATATAAAACCCAAATTTTTTTTCTTTTGGGACTCAGACAGAGCATAACATTTTAAAAAGTTAGTTCTATTATCAAATTTGCTTTGTTCTCATGGTATTCTTTGGTGAAGAGATACCTAGGTAGGTGTCTGTAGCACTATATGGCAGGAAATAGTGCTGCCATCTATTGGTCTTGCAAAAGTATAACATGGTAGCAAAACTACTGTCATATGTAGCTCCAGACAAGCACGACCCTGAGCTTATGTCCATGCTTTTCAACAAAAGATAACGAGAACGAAGACAATGTGATAATAGAATTAAATTAGAACGTTGTTAAAATTTGCATGCTCTATCTGAATCATGAAAGAAGAAAAAAAGGGTTTTATTTCCCTTTAACCCCTTAACGACCAAGGACGTACCAGGTACGTCCTGCAAAAACTGTCAGTTAGTGACAATGGACGTACCTGGTAAGTCCTTGGACTAATTGAGTGCTGGAAGCTATTGCGATCACTTCCAGCAAATTCAGGGTATTGCATTGATGCCTCGATATTGAGGCATCCTGCAATACCCTTTTTCAAGCATCCAATGCAGAGAGAGCCACTCTGTGGCCCTCTCTGCACCGGTAGCAATGGTGCCGATCATTGGTGGGTGGGAGCTTAGCAGGGAGGCGGGTGGGCGGCCCATCGCTACACGGCATCCAGTTCCTGTAAGTGCAATGTGCATGCTGGGTGCCGGGAGCGTGTGGGGGTGCGAGTAGCAACCACTGCCACCAATGATCAATTAATTGCAGCGAGAGGGAGGGGGAAAAAAAAATATCAAAGGATCTGGGAGGGGGAGGGGGGGCAGCTACACTAAAGAAAAAGCTATATTTTCTAAAAAAAACCCGTTGTTTTTGGGGGCAAACTGGGTACTGGCAGACAGCTGCCAGTACCCAAGATGGCGGCAAATAGGTAGGGGGGGGGGAGGTTAGAGAGCTGTTTAGGGGGAATCAGGGAGGTTGGGGGCTAAGGGGGGGGGTCCATCACAGCTGAATAAATAATAAAAAAAACTTTTATTTTAGTACTGGCAGACTTTCTGCCAGTACTTAAGATCGGAGGGACAATTGTGGGGTGGGGGAGGGAAGAGAGCTGTTTGGGAGGGATCAGGTGGGAGGCTGATCTCTACACTAAAGCTAAAATTAACCCTGCAAGCTCCCACCAAGTTACCTATTTAACCCCTTCACTGCTGGGCATAATTAGGGTGACCATATTGCCGCTTTAAAAAGGGACACACATGAAAAATACATATGTCAGGCCTTTTTCCAGGGCTGTTTAAAGAAATGTTCTGTATAAGAACCCTGGCATATGTATTTTTCATCTGTGTCCCTTTTTAAAGCGGCAATATGGTCACCCTAGGCATAATACAAATGTAGTGTGCAGCGACATTTAGCGGCCTTCTAATTGCCAAAAATCAACACCAAAACCATATATGTCTGCTATTTCTGAACAAAGGGGATACCAGAGAAGCATTTACAGCCATTTGTGCCATAATTGCACAAGCTGTTTGTAAATAATTTGATTGAGAAACCTAAAGTTTGTGAAAAAATTAATAAAAAAGGAAACAATTTTTTTTATTTGATCGCTATTGGCGGTGAAATGGTGGCATGAAATATACCAAAATGGGCCTAGATCAATGCTTTTGGTTGTCTACTACACTACAGCTAAAATTAACCCTACAAGCTCTTTAATTAACCCCTTCACTGCTGGGCATAATACACGTGTGGTGCGCAGCGGCATTTAGCGGCCTTCTAATTACCAAAAAGCAACGCCAAAGCCATATAAGTCTGCTATTTCTGAACAAAGGGGATCCCAGAGAAGCATTTACAACAATTTGTGCCATAATTGCACAAGCTATTTGTAAATAATTTTAGTGAGAAACCTAAAGTTTGTGACAAAATTTGTGAAAAAGTGAACAATTTTTTTTATTTGATCACATTTAGCGGTGAAAGGGTGGCATGAAATATACCAAAATGGGTCTAGATCAATACTTTGGGTTGTCTTCTAAAAAAAAAAAGATATATGTCAAGGGATATTCAGGGATTCCTGACAGATATCAGTGTTCCAATGTAACTATCGTTCATTTTGAAAAAAAGTGCTTTGGAAATAGCAAAGTGCTACTTGTATTTATTGCCCTATAACTTGGAAAAAAAAGCAAAGAACATGTAAACACTGGGTATTTCTAAACTCAGGACAAAATTTAGAAACTATTTAGCATGGTTGTTTTTTGGTGGTTGTAGATTTGTAACAGATTTTGGGGGTCAAAGTTGGGGGTCAAGGGGGAAAAAGTGTGTTTTTTTTCTATTTTTTTCCAGATATTTTCTATTTTTTTTTTATAGTAAATTATAAGATATCATGAAAATAATGGTATCTTTAGAAAGTCCATTTAATGGCGAGAATAACAGTATATAATATGTATGGCTACAGTACGAGGAAAATTACAGCTAAACACAAACACTGCAGAAATGTAAAAATAGCCCTTGTCCTTAAAGGGAATGTAAACCTTAAAATACATTTGCCCTTAACTTAAATTATATTAGTAGTTAACTAGATTAGTCCAACTTTGCAGAGCAAAAGCGCAGTGGAAGCATTTAAAAATGTATTTTATACTTACCCAAAAAATGTATCTTCTGTCCGCCTACGAATCCGAACATTTTTTTCAATACTTGCCATCATTGACCCTGCAGCCAACAGTGGAACGAACGTCCGGCTTCTCCAATTTTGACAGCGCGCATTCCCTCTTCACGTGCGCATGCTCATTCAACAGCCATATACACAGAATCTCAATGCTTCGTCGTGCATTGAGATTCTGTGTTTCTGATTGAGCGGTGAGTCACTCCTATTGACGAACGAGCAACTCAAATATTGGAATCCATACTCAAACCATTTTTTAAACAAATTGAAAATCAACTTAACGTTAGACCGATATATCTGGCATATTGCCTATATTTGTATATATATATATATATATATATATATATATATATATATATATATATATATATATATATATACACACACACACACACATATATATATACATATATATAATTATATATATATTGTCAAGCTGACTGGTTCAAATGCGCATGCGCAGATGATGTGGAAATGCGCACTCCGAATCGGAAAAAGGGCGTTTGAAATATGAATTATTGACAGAACCGGCCTGCAGCACTGTCCCTGAAAAAAAATCTCGGGCTGCATGGGCGAATAGTGGAATTCAAATCAGGTATTTATTTTTATTGATTTTAAAAGTCTTCCGTAGCGCTTATACTCTGCAAACTAAGGTCAATATTTAAGTAATACATAGAATACCATAATTATAGTTGTCCCAGTTTAATATTTACAATCCCTTTAAGGGTAAGAAAATTGAAAAATTGTCTGGTCATTAAGGGATTAAAGAGTTAGCATTGTGTGCTACAATTTAGAATTGTCACATGCTCTCAGTTTCAGTTCTGACAGTTTGTATGTAAATTAACCCTTTAAAACACAAAAATAGAAACAAATATGTCAAACTAGAACCCAAGAACTTTTAAAGGGTCATCCATTAGCAAAAATAAAATTGTCTTAAATCCTGCTTTATTAATGCACATACATGTGTGTTTGAACTTTCATGATTCAGATAGGGCATGCAATTTTAAACAACTTTCCAATTTACTTTTATAATTAAATTTGCTTTGTTCTCTTGGTATTTTTAGTTGAAAGCTAAACCTAGGTAGGCTCATATGCTAATTTTAAATCACTACTGTTAGAGGCAATCTTCTCTCTAAACCATAGGGGGCGCAATTTACAGACAAACTGGGGTGGAAAGTTGTTGGAAGAAATTGCCAGATGGAATGGTAATAGGATATATATGTGTATGTCAATAGTGAGTCCCCAAACCGTTTGCAATAGACTATAATCTTGTCCAAAGATTGTTGTGTATTTCTTATCTAAGTGAGTTCACAGCCGTGTGGATGATCAAACACTTTCTTGACTCGGATGGAGGGTACACGTCCGGTTCCTTTTCCCTCCTACTCTTGACTATGGGCTGCTCCTCTTAAAATCTAATCTCCAAACACTCTTTCTCTGTGAATAAAACCTCAAACAGAGGGCACCTCCTAGTATAACACTGTATCAAAATTGTTATTCACACCCCGTGGTAGATAACCATACTCACAAGTGTGGCAGCACCAAAATGTGCTGAATCGTGCAGACTAGGATCTCTCAATGTCCCAGCTGGTCTGGGATGTTATCCCCTCTGTTTCCTCCAGTTCAGGATACAAACAAAACAGCTTGTGCTTCCAGTGCAGATTTGATTAAAAAGATTTTAATTAAATGATATAAGATAGTATGGGTTTGCAAGTGTCCCAAAGTATTTAAAAACAGTTGCAACGCGTTTCTCAGCTTTACCAGCCATTTCCTCAGGCATCTGTCATTTGCCTGGAAGCACTAACTTTTAAACTTTAAACATCCAATCAAAAACTAATGTGTGTACACACCCTTTTTAGGGGTTTCTACTGATTGCTTTGATACTTGGACACTGAATCCAATTTTTTTCTTTCTTGATTCAGATAGAACATGCAATTTTAAGCAACCTTTTAATTTACTCCTATTATCAAATTTTCTTCATTCTCTTGGTAGCTTTATTTGAAAAGCAAGAATGTAAGTTTAGATGCCGGCCCATTTTTGGTGAACAACCTGGGTTGCTCTTGCTGACTGGTGGATAAATTCACCCACCAATAAACAAGTGCTGTCCAGGGTCCTACCAAAAATTGTCTGGCTCCTTAGCTTAGATGCCTTCTTTTTCAATTAAAGATTGCAAGAGAATGAAGAAAAATTGATAATAGGAGTAAATTAGAAAGTTGCTTAAAATTGCATGCTCTATCTGAACCATGAAAGAAAAAAAATGGGGATCAATATCCCTTTAAACACATATTTATTACATTAGGGTATTGCTGCTTTATTTATCTTTAAAAAAACATTTGGTTTGACTAGAGTTAAAATGTAAACCTGCTTTTGTAAATTATGAACAATGATACAAGTAAATTATAAAAAGTGTCCTTTGATCCTCGCTGAATGGGTCACAAATGGATTGTGCTAGATCTGGAGTGGTAACCGTGTAATGCTTGCTAGCAATTGCCATGTCTTGCATTACTTTTATTTAGCATTTAAAAGCATATTCTATGCAGTTCATTAGTAGAACAATAACGCTTTCATATAATCCTTTTATGTGGTCTCGTGTAAATCCATGAGTGCTGTATTAGTTGAGAACTGATAAGTGCCGCATGATGCTTCAAATAAATTAATCAGAACTTTGTAGGACTCATTTATTTCCATAAAAAAGAACATTCCAAAGTGACAAAAAAGGTTAAGAAACAATAAAAAAATCACATTGGTGGGAGTTTATTACTCTTTAATAAAAAAAAATTTGGAAAAATGGTCAATCCGGCATTTTCAGAGATTAAATACAAATTATTTTTGTTAAAGGGGTAGTAAAGTCAAAATTAAATTGAAATGGAATGGATAAAGAAGGAAAATTTTAAACAACTTTACAATTTACTTCTATAGTCAGTTTTTCTTAATTTTCTTAGTATCCTTTGTTAAAGAGTAATCCTAGGTGAACCCAGGAACATGTGTCTATAAAAATACTATAAAATTGTTGCAAATACAGGGGCCATAGACTACATGCTCCTAATCTTGTACCATCATACCTAGGTTTACGCTTCAACAAAAGATAGCAAGATAATGAATAAAACTTGATATTATTATAATTATTATCATCATTTATTTGTTTAGTGCCACAACATTCTGTAGTGCTGATAATAGAAGTAAATTGGAAAGTTGTCTCAGGGCTCGACAAATTTGTTCAAAATCTAGTAGCCAGACCATAATTTAGAAGCCAGAAATGTATATATTGGGGCATATTTATCAAGCTCCGTATGGAGCTTGATGCCCCGTGTTTCCGGCGAGCCAAACAGAAGTTATGAACCAGCGGTCTAAAGACCACTGCTCCATAACCTGTCCGACCTGCTCTGAGGCGGCGGACAGAAATCGACAGAAATCAATTCGATCGAATACGATCGAGTTGATTGACACCCCCTGCTAGCGCATTCCTGGTGCAATGATAAATGCTGAGAGCGTATGCTGTCGGCATTTATCGATGTGCAGCGGACATGATCCGCTATATTGGATCATGTCCGCTCAGGCCCCATACACTGTATACAACAGGGGTTGACAAATCCTTTAAAAAAATTAGGAGCCAGTAAGAATATTAAGGAGACAGACCTACTTTTAGGAGCCAGACAGTAGTTTTTTAATATAGATTTATGGAGAATAAGCCAAAAAGTTAGGAGCCAGGGGTAAAATTCTAGCAACCAGCGGCTCCCTGGCTCCTGTTTTTGTCGAGCCCTGGTATACAAAATAATATAATATAAAACAAGATTGTTTCCCCTAGTGTTTAAAAGAAATCCTGACTTAGGCTTATTAGACTGTTACCAAGTCAGAAGGTGCGTTAAAAGAATTAATTGCTGTGAAATTGTTTGTGAAATATGACATTGTTCTGCAAAGTGCTGTATTATGCTGTGATGTGCTGCAGAGGAAGAATTGACCCTCTACTATGTTAAACCCACTTTCTCTTACTGACTGAATAAATAATTTTAAGCAAATGGGCTGTCCTATTCTGCATTTGTTCCCTAGAAGACTGTGGTTTCAAGTGGCCAGTGGGGGGGGGCACCAATGGGTGTGTTGGAACTCTAATCCAGGGCATAATTTTAAGGTGCCAGTGACTTCCTTCGCCTGGGTTTGTCAAGCCCTGCTCAGTCAAATGTATTATTGTGAAGTGGAAGCGTCTATGAGAAACAACAGCTAAGCCATAAAGTAATAGACCAAGCAAACTCACAGCAAGGCTGCCAAGTGCTGGAACATGTTAAATTCACCTATCATCTTCTATTGCATCACTCATTACAGAGTTCCAAGCTGCCTCTGGAAGCGACATGAGCACAATAACTGTGCATTGGGAGCTTTGTGAAACGCAATTCCATGGTTGAGCAGCTGTACATAAGCCTCACATCAACATGCACAATGTTTAACATCAGCTGGAGTGGTGTAAAGCAGGCCAAAACTGTAGTGTGGAGCCGTGGAAACGTGTTCTCTTGGGTGATGTATCAGGCTTCACAATCTGGCAGTCTGATGGAAAAATCTGGGTGTGGCGGATGCCAAGAGAATGCTACCTGCTGGAATGCATGTGCCTACTGTAAAGTTTGGTGGAGGTTGCACAATGGTCTGGGGCTTTTTTTCAGGGTTTGGGTTAATAACAAAGACATTTTAGACAATTGGGGCTTCCAACTTTGTGGCATTAGTTTGGGGAAGGCTCATTCCTTTTCCAGCATGACTGTGCCCATGTGCACAAAGTTAGGTCCATGAAGACATGGTCTGATGCGTTTGGTGTGGAGAAACTATAGTCGCCTGACCTCTTAATCCCACTGAACACCTTTGATTTGAATTAACCTCACTAATGCTCTTTTAGCTGAATTGGCTTAAATTCCCACAGACGCCCTCCAAAGTTCCGTGGAAAGCCTTCCCAGAAATGTCATCTGTTATAGCAGGGGGGGGGCATATTAATGCCCATGGTTTTGCAATAGGATGTCCAACAAGCTAATATAGGTGTTAAGATCATTGGGCCTATTTATCAAAGGTCTTGCGGACCTTATCCGACAGTGCAGATCAGGTCCGCAAGACCTCACTGAATGCGGAGAGCAATACGCTCTCCGTATTCAGCATTGCACCGCCGCCCCCTGCAGACTCGCGGTCATTCAGCCGCCAGTAGGCGGGTGTCAATCTACCCGATCGTACTTGATCGGGTTGAATTCCAGCGATTCCTGTCCGCCTGCTCAGAGCAGGCGGACAGGGTTATGGAGCAGCGGTCTTTAGACTCACCAGAAACACGGGCCCACAAGCTCCGTTCGGAGCTTGATAAGTGGGCCCCCATGTGTCCACATATGTTTGGCCATATAGTGTAAATAAACATTTCAAAGTAAGAGATATTTTCTGGTATTACTTGTGCCTAATGTATTAAAATTTGTATGCACAAGTAATACAGGAGAGTATCTTTTATTATTGATATTATGCTTTCTAAGTGCACCCTGCGTACTAAGTGCTTTCTAAAGTTATATTCAATGTTTCTGGTTTTGAAAAAACATAATTTATGCTTACCTGATAAATTTATTTCTCTTGTAGTGTATCCAGTCCACGGATCATCCATTACTTATGGGATATTAACTCCTCCCCAACAGGAAGTGCAAGAGGATTCACCCAGCAGAGCTGCTATATAGCTCCTCCCCTAACTGCCATTACCAGTCATTCGACCGAAAACATGCAGAGAAAGGAAAACCATAGGGTGCAGTGGTGACTGTAGTTTAATGGAAAAATTACCTGCCTTAAAGTGACAGGGCGGGCCGTGGACTGGATACACTACAAGAGAAATAAATTTATCAGGTAAGCATAAATTATGTTTTCTCTTGTTAAGTGTATCCAGTCCACGGATCATCCATTACTTATGGGATACCAATACCAAAGCTAAAGTACACGGATGACGGGAGGGACAGGCAGGCTCTTTATACGGAAGGAACCACTGCCTGAAGAACCTTTCTCCCAAAAACAGCCTCCGAAGAAGCAAAAGTGTAAAATTTGTAAAATTTGGAAAAAGTATGAAGAGAAGACCAAGTTGCAGCCTTGCAAATCTGTTCAACAGAAGCCTCATTCTTAAAGGCCCAAGTGGAAGCCACAGCTCTAGTAGAATGTGCTGTAATTCTTTCAGGAGGCTGCTGTCCAGCAGTCTCATAGGCTAACCGTATTATGCTACGAAGCCAAAAGGAGAGAGAGGTAGCCGAAGCTTTTTGACCTCTCCTCTGACCAGAATAAACGACAAACAGGGAAGACGTTTGTCGAAAATCCTTAGTTGCCTGTAGATAAAATTTCAGGGCACGGACTACATCTAGATTGTGTAGCAGACGTTCCTTTTTCGAAGAAGGATTAGGACACAAAGATGGAACCACAATCTCTTGATTGATATTCCTGTTAGTGACCACCTTAGGTAGGAACCCAGGTTTAGTACGCAGAACTACCTTGTCTGAATGAAAAATCAGATAAGGAGAATCACAATGTAAGGCAGATAACTCAGAGACTCTTCGAGCCGAGGAAATCGCCATTAAAAACAGAACTTTCCAAGATAACAACTTGATATCAATGGAATGAAGGGGTTCAAACGGAACCCCATGTAAAACATTAAGAACTAAGTTCAAACTCCATGGTGGAGCAACAGTTTTAAACACAGGCTTGATCCTAGCTAAAGCCTGACAAAAAGCTTGAACGTCCGGAACTTCTGACAGACGTTTGTGTAAAAGAATGGACAGAGCTGAAATCTGTCCCTTTAAGGAACTAGCGGATAAACCCTTTTCTAAACCTTCTTGTAGAAAAGACAATATCCTCGGAATCCTAACCTTACTCCATGAGTAACTCTTGGATTCGCACCAATATAAGTATTTGCGCCATATCTTATGGTAAATCTTTCTGGTAACAGGCTTCCTAGCCTGTATTAAGGTATCAATAACTGACTCAGAAAAACCACGTTTTGATAAAATCAAGCGTTCAATTTCCAAGCAGTCAGCTTCAGAGAAATTAGATTTTGATGTTTGAAGGGACCCTGGATCAGAAGGTCCTGTTTCAGAGGTAGCGACCAAGGTGGACAGGATGACATGTCCACTAGATCTGCATACCAAGTCCTGCGTGGCCATGCAGGCGCTATTAGTATCACTGATGCTCTCTCCTGTTTGATTCTGGCAATCAATCGAGGAAGCATCGGGAAGGGTGGAAACACATAAGCCATCCCGAAGGTCCAAGGTGCTGTCAAAGCATCTATCAGAACCGCTCCCGGATCCCTGGATCTGGACCCGTAACGAGGAAGCTTGGCGTTCTGTCGAGACGCCATGAGATCTATCTCTGGTTTGCCCCAACGTCGAAGTATTTGGGCAAAGACCTCCGGATGAAGTTCCCACTCCCCCGGATGAAAAGTCTGACGACTTAAGAAATCCGCCTCCCAGTTCTCCACTCCCGGGATGAGGATTGCTGACAGGTGGCAAGAGTGAGACTCTGCCCAGCGAATTATCTTTGATACTTCCATCATTGCTAGGGAGCTTCTTGTCCCTCCCTGATGGTTGATGTAAGCTACAGTCGTGATGTTGTCCGACTGAAACCTGATGAACCCCCGAGTTGTTAACTGGGGCCAAGCCAGAAGGGCATTGAGAACTGCTCTCAATTCCAGAATGTTTATTGGTAGGAGACTCTCCTCCTGATTCCATTGTCCCTGAGCCTTCAGAGAATTCCAGACAGCGCCCCAACCTAGTAGGCTGGCGTCTGTTGTTACAATTGTCCAGTCCGGCCTGCTGAATGGCATCCCCCTGGACAGATGTGGCCGAGAAAGCCACCATAGAAGAGAATTTCTGGTCTCTTGATCCAGATTCAGAGTAGGGGACAAGTCTGAGTAATCCCCATTCCACTGACTTAGCATGCACAATTGCAGCGGTCTGAGATGTAGGCGTGCAAAGGGTACTATGTCCATTGCTGCTACCATTAAGCCGATCACCTCCATGCATTGAGCTACTGACGGGTGTTGAATGGAATGAAGGACACGGCATGCATTTTGAAGCTTTGTTAACCTGTCTTCTGTCAGGTAAATCTTAATTTCTACAGAATCTATAAGAGTCCCCAAGAAGGGAACTCTTGTGAGTGGAAAGAGAGAACTCTTCTTTTCGTTCACCTTCCATCCATGCGACCTTAGAAATGCCAGTACTAACTCTGTATGAGACTTGGCAGTTTGAAAGCTTGAAGCTTGTATCAGAATGTCGTCTAGGTACGGAGCTACCGCAATTCCTCGCGGTCTTAGTACCGCCAGAAGAGCACCCAGAACCTTTGTGAAGATTCTCGGAGCCGTAGCCAATCCGAATGGAAGAGCTACAAACTGGTAATGCCTGTCTAGAAAGGCAAACCTTAGATACCGGTAATGATCTTTGTGAATCGGTATGTGAAGGTAAGCATCCTTTAAATCCACTGTGGTCATGTACTGACCCTTTTGGATCATGGGTAAAATTGTCCGAATAGTTTCCATTTTGAACGATGGAACTCTTAGGAATTTGTTTAGGATCTTTAAATCCAAGATTGGCCTGAAAGTTCCCTCTTTTTTGGGAACCACAAACAGATTTGAGTAAAACCCTTGTCCTTGTTCCGACCGCGGAACCGGATGGATCACTCCCATTAATAAAAGATCTTGTACGCAGCGTAGAAACGCCTCTTTCTTTATTTGGTTTGTTGACAACCTTGACAGATGAAATCTCCCTCTTGGGGGAGAGAATTTGAAGTCTAGAAGGTATCCCTGAGATATGATCTCTAACGCCCAGGGATCCTGGACATCTCTTGCCCAAGCCTGGGCGAAGAGAGAAAGTCTGCCCCCCACTAGATCCGTTCCCGGATCGGGGGCCCTCGATTCATGCTGTCTTAGGGGCAGCAGCAGGTTTCCTGGCCTGCTTGCCCTTGTTCCAGGACTGGTTAGGTCTCCAGCCTTGTCTGTAGCGAGCAACAGCTCCTTCCTGTTTTGGTGCAGAGGAAGTTGATGCTGCTCCTGCTTTGAAATTACGAAAGGAACGAAAATTAGACTGTCTAGCCTTAGGTTTGGCTCTGTCTTGAGGCAGGGCATGGCCTTTACCTCCTGTAATGTCAGCGATAATTTCTTTCAACCCGGGCCCGAATAAGGTCTGCCCTTTGAAAGGTATATTAAGCAATTTAGATTTAGAAGTAACGTCAGCTGACCAGGATTTTAGCCACAGTGCTCTGCGTGCCTGAATGGCGAATCCGGAATTCTTAGCCGTAAGGTTAGTTAAATGTACTACGGCATCTGAAATAAATGAGTTAGCTAACTTAAGGGCTTTAAGCTTGTGTGTAATCTCATCTAATGGAGCTGATTCAAGTGTCTCTTCCAGAGACTCAAACCAAAATGCTGCTGCAGCCGTGACAGGCGCAATGCATGCAAGAGGTTGCAATATAAAACCTTGTTGAACAAACATTTTCTTAAGGTACCCCTCTAACTTTTTATCCATTGGATCTGAAAAGGCACAGCTATCCTCCACCGGGATAGTGGTACGCTTAGCTAAAGTAGAAACTGCTCCCTCCACCTTAGGGACCGTTTGCCATAAGTCCCGTGTGGTGGCGTCTATTGGAAACATCTTTCTAAATATCGGAGGGGGTGAGAACGACACACCGGGTCTATCCCACTCCTTAGTAACAATTTCAGTAAGTCTCTTAGGTATAGGAAAAACGTCAGTACTCGCCGGTACCGCCAAAATATTTATCCAACCTACACATTTTCTCTGGTATTGCAACTGTGTTACAATCATTCAGAGCCGCTAACACCTCCCCTAGTAATACACGGAGGTTTTCCAGCTTAAATTTAAAATTTGAAATATCTGAATCCAGTTTGTTTGGATCAGAACCGTCACCCGCAGAATGAAGCTCTCCGTCCTCATGTTCTGCAAATTGTGACGCAGTGTCTGACATGGCCCTAATATTATCAGCGCACTCTGTTCTCACCCCAGAGTGATCACGCTTACCTCTTAGTTCTGGTAATTTAGCCAAAACTTCAGTCATAACAGTAGCCATATCCTGTAATGTGATTTGTAATGGCCGCCCAGATGTACTTGGCGCTACAATATCACGCACCTCCCGAGCGGGAGATGCAGGTACTGACACGTGAGGCGAGTTAGTCGGCATAACTCTCCCCTCGTTGTTTGGTGAAATATGTTCAATTTGTACAGATTGACTTTTATTTAAAGTAGCATCAATACAGTTAGTACATAAATTTCTATTGGGCTCCACTTTGGCTTTAGCACATATAGCACAGATATCTTCCTCTGAATCAGACATGTTTAACACACTAGCAAATAAACTAGCAACTTGGAAATACTTTTCAAGTAATTTACTATAATATGAAAACGTACTGTGCCTATAAGAAGCACAGAAAAAGTTATGACAGTTGAAAATTAATAAACTGAAAAGTTATAGCATCAAATCTTTGTTAAAAACACAATTTTAGCAAAGGATTGCTCCCATTAGCAAAGGATAACTAACCCTGATAGCAGAAAAAAAAAAAAAAAAATACAGAAATAAACGTTTTTTTATCACAGTCAACTACAATCTCACAGCTCTGCTGTGAGTGATTACCTCCCTCAAAACAAGTTTTGAAGACCCCTGAGTTCTGTAGAGATGAACCGGATCATGCAGGGAAGACAATAAACTTCTGACTGAATTTTTTGATGCGTAGCAAAAGCACCAAAAATGCCCCTCCCCCTCACACATAACAGTGAGAGAGATCAGTAAACTGTCATAAATTAAATAAAACGACTGCCAAGTGGAAAAAAAATAGTGCCCAAAACATTTTTTCACCCAGTACCTCAGAAAATTAAACGATTTTACATGCCAGCAAAAAACGTTTAACATTAATAAATTGAGTGTTACTAAAAAACCTTTTGCTAGTCCCTGCAAATTAGGCTAAAGTTTTATGCATACAGTATAATTCCAGTGAAGTGCCATTCCCCAGAATACTGAAGTGTAAAATATACATACATGACAGCCTGATACCAGTTGCTGCTACTGCATTTAAGGCTGAGTTTACATTATATCGGTATGGCAGAATTTTCTCATCAATTCCATTGTCAGAAAATAATAAGCTGCTACATACCTCTTTGCAGATTAATCTGCCCGCTGTCCCCTGATCTGAAGTTTACCTCTCCTCAGATGGCCGAGAAACAGCAATATGATCTTAACTACTCCGGCTAAAATCATAGAAAAACTCAGGTAGATTCTTCTTCAAATTCTACCAGAGAAGGAATAACACACTCCGGTGCTATTATAAAATAACAAACTTTTGATTGAAGGTATGAAACTAAGTATAATCACCACAGTCCTCTTACACATCCTATCTATTCGTTGGGTGCAAGAGAATGACTGGTAATGGCAGTTAGGGGAGGAGCTATATAGCAGCTCTGCTGGGTGAATCCTCTTGCACTTCCTGTTGGGGAGGAGTTAATATCCCATAAGTAATGGATGATCCGTGGACTGGATACACTTAACAAGAGAAATGTATATTACTACAAATTAAATGGACATGCTAACGCAAACATTTCTTGCTCTAAATTATTAGAACATACAAATTTAGCTCAATCGACACTAATTCTCAACATTTTGTAGGAATTACCTCGATCCTCACACATCCCTATGCAAAAAAGACAAAGATACAAGCTTTTGTATGGATTTCAACACAAATAAATACGCAAGATTTTACATGGTTTTAACTTAGTGCTAAGTTTTCTATAAGAGTGAAATACTCATTCATACACGTGAATTATGTGTTGTGGTTATTTATGTTTTGCATTGACATGACAATACACGTTTAGCTTAACCCATATCAAATCAACTGTCCTGAGTTGTGTGGGAATGTCAAGGGTTAGAAGGTCCGGCTTGATTTCCATCCGCAGCTACTAGGCCAGGGCAAATGCCCCTGCTCAAGAAGGCTTCTGGGAAATGTTGAGAGTTATGCCTGATGGGGATATGTATTGTACCAACATATGCTTATGCTCACATGTCAGATTGTTTCAAATCTAGCTGAGAGTATTGCAGGCTCCCACAGTATGATAGATGTGAAATATTATTGAAATTATCTTTTTAAGTGATCCACATATATAATTGTTATATTGTTAGATTTTGCGTCCTCTAGCTCATTTCGTAAAGTGTTCTGAAAGTCAACATATTGTAATGCTTGAGCGCATATCAACTATTCATAGGTGATTCTCATATTCAGTGTGAATGTCTTTGAGGATATACAGTATAAGCCAGCTGTCTTCAAAGGCAGACTATGGTATCGCCCAAGTATGTGACTCCCCTATACTATGACCTCTGTTACATGAATACAAGATGACTCCTCTTGCCATTAGTTTAGTATTGATTTTAAAATGAAATTAGTTAACTTAATTGCACTTTTAAAGTCAATACAATCTCCTTAAATGAAAGTGACATACATTGGGGTATGTGATAATATAAAGCCTGATAAAAAAAAAAAAAAAACCACAAAAATACATAATCTCTGTTATAATTATGGTACGGAGAAAGTATCCAAAAAACATAACTGTTTCCTCGTTTGATTCACATCTTTATTAATATATTTCTGTTTTGCATTGTGCTTGATAATTTACAATAGCATTTATATAATCGTTTAAAAAAAAAGGGACACATCAAATTATGCATAATCTTTTGTGAGGAGTCCTTTATATGCCTTATCCACAAACCCGGGATAACTGTATTCTTATTTAGTACATCTATCTTTAAATGGCAGGTTGTCATTTTGACTTATGTCTTTTTTAAAAAAAAAAAAAATAATACTCCTTAAAACAGACCTCATCATGGAATGTGCCTATTTGGAGAGAGCACAGAGTTCAAGCTTAAACCAGGAATTTTCCTAACATTCTTACAGTTTAATTCACTTTTAATATCTCACCTATTAATGTGTGTGTGTATGTATACATGTATATATATATATATATATATATATATGTATATATAAATGTGTGTGTATGTAGATATACTGTATGTATGTATGTATATATATATATATATATATATTTGTGTGTGTGTGTATGTATATATATATATATATATATATATATATATATATATGTGTGTGTGTGTATGTATATATATATATATATATGTGTGTGTGTGTGTGTATGTATATATATATATATATATGTGTGTGTGTGTGTGTGTATGTATATATATATAAATCAGCTAAGTAAGGGAGTCACTCACAGGGTCTTGTAGTGAAGAACAAAGTCTTTAATAAATACTTTGTTCTTCACTACAAGACCCTGTGAGTGACTCCCTTACTTTGCTGATTTGTATTACACTTGGAGTGCACCCGGGGCACCACGGGCCGGTTTTGGGCCTTTACAATTTACCAGGAGTGCTTCTACCATCCTCCTTTGCTATATATATATATATATATACTGTATATAAATATTTGTGTGTGTGTGTGTATATATATATATATATTGATTGGAGTTAACTTTTTTATCATATGCTTTGTGTATAACCATATATTTCCCCTGTCTGTTATCCTTTACTGACACTGTCTGCCTCTGTCTCCTAAACCCCATCATGATTTTTACGACACCCCCTCCTCCCCCTGCATTCAGACCTCTGTAACACTTTCTGTCTTTTTAGCCATCCTATGTTTTAAGATATATTCTGTAAATTCCATAAAATTGGTCAGTATTGCTTCAGACTTAAAAAAGGATGACATTCTTCCGAAAGCTTGTCATCTTATAAATGTATAGTTAGTCCAATAAAAACAGTATCATTGCTTAATGAAATACTCTTGTTATTTTGAGATATATAAATATATACAGGTAGCCCTCAGTTTACGCCGGGGTTAGCTTCCAGAAGGAATGGTTGTAAATCGAAACCGTTGTAAATTGAAACCCAGTTTATAATGTAAGTCAATGGGAAGTGAGGGAGTTAGATTCCAGGCCCCTCTCAAAATTGTCATAAGTAACACCTAATACATTTTTAAAGCTTTGAAATGAACAGCATTATAAACAGTATCAAATAATCACACAACACAGAATATATAATTAAACTAAGTTAAATGAACAAAAACATTTGCTAAACTGCATTATAAACTTTATGAAATCATCACACAACACAAACTTTACTTGCATTTTTCTGCAAACAGTTCCTTTTATGCATTCCAATCTGGACTGATTTATAGACAGGAAGATCTTGTTCCTATAAAAACTGCTCGATAGCTCATGTCTAGCTAGCTACACTGATTCATTTCAGCCTGCTTGTGTGTATCTTTGCTGCAACACAAGCGGACAGTTTCACCTACTGGCTATTTTAATCAATGCACTGCTTTCTCAATGCTTTTCAATAGCAGTCACATGACTAAAAAAAAAGGTTGTTATTCTGAAACAGCGCAAATTGAACCAGTGTAAACCGAGGGCCACCTGGGTATATATATATATATATATATATATATATATACATATATTTATATATTTATATATTTATATATATATATATATATATATATATATAAAACAGAGCATTTTTTTTACAATATTTATTAACATTACGCTGTCAACAGATCGGAAAAAGCTTGCTAACTCCACCTGAAGGTTAATAATAAATTTGTCTATGAAAGCCAAACACAAAACATTACAACAAACGAGGAACTGTCTTAGTTGAACCTATGATACTTCTAGCAGACATTCATTTTCATACGAGACTAGTGTCTGCCCCTGGGAAATAAATCATTTTCCAACTGCTCAGTTTACTTTATACCAAATTGAAACATCTTTGTGTATTCATACGGTTTGCATTATTATTGTGTCTTAACATATGTCCTTTTAGCCAGGTGAAGGCCATTTGAAGAATTAGCTGCAAGCTGGAACTTTTCATTAATTGGATCGTATTGAGGACAGATGTTAAAAGTTATAGGAAAATACATTTATAGATTTAAAAACAGAGACATTGATTCCTAAGGTGTAATTTTCAGCAATGCCCAGAAGCAGGCAGTTATAATCATGAATATGGCTTTTATTAAAATAATATATAGTAGATAGATGATGTATGATCATTTAGTGGAATTAACAAATATTTCCATAATAATGCAATTAGTCAAACAGATTTTGCTTAATGGTACACATGATTATGGGCTACATTACAAGTGGAGCGCTAATTTATCGCGTGTCCGCAAAGGGGCAATTTCGATTGCTTGTGGGCGCGCAATAAATAATCAGCCATTAACCAGAGATCAGATCAGACCTGCAAAATAGCAGCGTTTAGCTCCTAACGCAGCCCCATTGATTCCTATGGGGAAATAAAATTTATTTCTACACCAAACACCCTAACATGAACCCCGAGTCTAAACACCCCTAATCTTACACTTATTAACCCCTAATCTGCCGCCCCAACATCGCCGACACCTGCATTATATTATTAACCCCTAATCTGCCGCTCCGGACACCGCTGCCACCTACATTATACTTATGAACCCCTAATCTGCTGCCCCCAACATCGCCGACACCTACATTATATTTATTCACCCCTAATCTGCCGCCCCAAATGTCGACGCAACCTACCTACACTTATTAACCCCTAATCTGCCGCCCCCAATGTCGCCGCCACTATAATAAACATATTAACCCCTAAACCTAAGTCTAACCCTAACCCCCCCTAACTTAAATGTAATTTAAATAAATCTAAATAAAATTACTATAATTAACTAAATTATTCCTATTTAAAACTAAATACTTACCTATAAAATAAACCCTAAGCTAGCTACAATATAACTAATAATTACATTGTATCTAGTTTAGGGTTTATTTTTATTTTACAGGCAAGTTTGTATTTATTTTAACTAGGTAGAATAGTTACTAAATAGTTATTAACTATTTAGTAAACTACCTAGCTAAAATAAATACAAAAGTACCTGTAAAATAAAACCTAACCTAAGTTACAATAACACCTAACACTACACTATAATTTAATTAATTCCCTAAATTAAATACAATTAAATAAAATTAGCTAAAGTACAAAAAAACAAACACTAAATTACAGAAAATAATAAACAAATTACAAGATTTTTAAACTCATTACACCAAATCTAATCCCCCTAACAAAATAAAAAAGCCCCCCCAAAATAAAAAAGCCCTACCCTACACTAAATTACAAATAGCCCTTAAAAGGGCCTTTTGCAGGGCATTGCCCCAAAGTAATCAGCTCTTTTACCTGTAAAAAAAAATTACAAATCCCCCCAACATTAAAACCCACCACCCACACAACAAACCCTACTCTAAAACCCACCCAATACCCCATTAAAAAAAACTAACACTTACCCCTTGAAGATCACCTTACCGGGAGAAGTCTTCATCCAACCGGGCCGAAGTCCTCAACGAATCCGGCAAAAGTGGTCCTCCAGACGGGCAGAAGTGGTCCTCCACACAAGCAGAGTCTTCATCCAGACGGCATCTTCTATCTTCATCCATCCGGCGTGGAGCGGGTGCATCAGCCAATAGGATTTTTCCTACCTTAATTCCGATTGGCTGATAGAATTGGAATCTAAGGGACACCATCTTGGATGACATCACTTAAAGGAGCCTTCATTCTTCAGTCGCCGTGGAAAGAAGAGGATGCTCTGCGTCGGATGTCTTGAAGATGGACCCGCTCCACGCCGGATGGATGAAGATAGAAGATGCCGTCTTGATGAACAGTTCTGCCCGTCTGGAGGACCACGTCTGCCGGATTCGTTGAGGACTTCGGCCCGATTGGATGAAGACTTCTCCCGGTAAGGTGATCTTCAAGGAGTTAGTGTTAGGTTTTTTTAAGGGGGTATTGGGTGGGTGTTAGAGTAGGGTTGGTTGTGTGGGTGGTGGGTTTTAATGTTGGGGGGGGATTTGTAATTTTTTTTACAGGTAAAAGAGCTGATTACTTTAGGGCAATGCCCCGCAAAAGGCCCTTTTAAGGGCTATTTGTAATTTAGTGTAGGGTAGGGCTTTTTTTATTTTGGGGGGGCTTTTTTATTTTGTTAGGGGGATTAAATTAGGTGTAATTAGTTTAAAAATCTTGTAATTTGTTTATTTTTTTCTGTAATTTAGTGTTTGTTTTTGTACTTTAGCTAATTTTATTTAATTTTATTTAATTGTATTTAGGTGAGGGAATTAATTTAATTATAGTGTAGTCTTAGGTGTTAGTGTAACTTTATTTTTTCAGGTAAATTTGTCTTTATTTTAGCTAGGTAGTTTATTAAATAGTTAAATAACTATTTAATAACTATTCTACCTAGTTAAAATACAAACTTGCCTGTAAAATAAAAATAAACCCTAAGCTAGGTACAATGTAACTATTAGTTATATTGTAGCTAGCTTAGAGTTTATTTTACAGGTAAGTAAAGTTGCATTGCGGTCTATGGGAACTGTGTGTTTCCTGTAAATATATATGTATATGCTTATATACATATATGTTTATATGTTAATACTGTATATGTATATACACATATTAACACAAATATATATTTAAATTTGCTGCGCGACTTAACCCATTTGCTGCGGTTAGGTTTTGTGCTATGTATGACGGCATCAGAATGAGGCTCCCATTGAAGACTATGGAAGTGTGCTCTTGTGAGTGCAATGCTTCTGTGCAATGCAAATGCGAGGTTGCATTTGCATTGCACTTAACTCGTAATACCAGTGCACATTAGTGTGCGCTGGCATTCCTCAGTTGAGCGCAAATATCGCTTTTGCACTCAACTTGTAAGCTGGCCCTATATGTGTTTAAATGCATACCCTACTGGTGTCCCATATTATACAGTACATTCTTTAAATTGACCTCTACTAAACTCTTCTCCCTGCTCTTCCTCCCTAGAAGTATTAAAGGGACAGTAAAGTCAAAATGAATCTTTCGTGATTCAGATAGAACATGAAATTTTAGAGAACTTTCCAATTTACTTCTTATATCAAATTTGCTTTGTTTTTTTGGTATTTGTTGTTGAAAAGTAAACTAGGTAGGCTCAAGAGTAACAATGCACTACTGGGAGCTAGCTGAACAAATTGGTGAACCAATGACAAAAGGTATATATGTGCAGCTGCCAAATCACCAGCAAGCTCCCAGTAGTGCATTGGTACTCCTGAGCCTACCTAGTTTACTCTTCAACAACAAATACCAAAAAAACGAAGCAAATTTGTTATAAGAAGTAAATTAAAAGTTGTGTAAAATCGCATGAATCCTAAAAGCTTTATTTTGATTTAAAGGTAAGGGACAGTGTACACCAATTTTCATATAACTGCATGTAATAGGCACGACTATAAAGCAGAATATGCACAGATACTGATATAAAAATCCAGTATAAAACCTTTTAAAAACTTACTTAGAAGCTCCCAGTTTAGCTCTGTTGATGATGTTAGTCTGGGACACCCACTGGAAGGGGCTGGAAAAACAGGATGAGTAGACACTCCCCCTCCCCTGCATATGAAAAGACCCATTAGACAAACAGGTGTAAGCTTGAATCTGTAGACATCAGTATACATCTAAAAGTTTGGGGCTTGGTTAGGTTAGGAGAAATACAGCACAATATTATTTCAAAATAGGCAAAACTACATTGTTACAAAATACACCCAGGTGGGCTATATAAATGGATCATCATCTACAAAATGCAAAGAAAAATCTTGTGTACAATGTCCCTTTAACTTTCCCTTCAATGGGTTTAATTGTAATATCGTCTTCTCGCTGTACCGTAACATTGCAAGTAAAACCGTTCTGTACAGTGTGAACGTACATTTTAATGCAATTACAATATTAGCTTATCATTTTTTTTCAAAAACCCTATTTAAAGAGTGCAAACTTTATGAAGCTCACTCACTATTGTAAATGGGAAAATTTGCAGCCACTTTCTTTTGGGAGAGATCAATATCCCATACTGGTTTTCTTGTTTCCAAAAACAAGGCAAAATACAAAACACATTTTTTTAATAAACTGAGGGCCAGATTATGAGTGGAGCGCAAACGTTTGCGAGGGGTTTATTGTGCGGGTGTGCGCTTGTCAGGCAGACATATACACAAATAAGCACATAAATACATATGTACACATATATAGCCATATAAGTTCATTGGAGCCCTTTGCCGTTAAGTAGATGAAAACATGTAAAAGCATATTTATGCAATAATAATTCTTAATAAAGGTTTTAAAGTGATTGTAAAGTTGAATGATTTAAAGCCCAGTATTTAAAAATACTCTTAAAAACATGGGCACTTTAAATCATTAAACTCTACAATTATGCTTCTTTTTTAAAACACTTACCTTTCTTTCATGTAATTAGCAAGAGTCCATGAGCTAGTGACGTATGGGATATACATTCCTACCAGGAGGGGCAAAGTTTCCCAAACTTCAAAATGCCTATAAATACACCCCTCACCACACCCACAAATCAGTTTTACAAACTTTGCCTCCTATGGAGGTGGTGAAGTAAGTTTGTGCTAGATTCTACGTTGATATGCGCTGCGCAGCAGGTTGGAGTCCGGTTTTCCTCTCAGCGTGCAGTGAATGTCAGAGGGATGTGAGGAGAGTATTGCCTATTTGAATTCAATGATCTCCTTCTACGGGGTCTATTTCATAGGTTCTCTGTTATCGGTCGTAGAGATTCATCTCTTACCTCCCTTTTCAGATCGACGATATACTCTTATATATACCATTACCTCTTCTGATTCTCGTTTCAGTACTGGTTTGGCTTTCTACTACATGTAGATGAGTGTCCTGGGGTAAGTAAGTCTTATTTTCTGTGACACTCTAAGCTATGGTTGGGCACTTTTTTATAAAGTTCTAAATATATGTATTCAAACATTTATTTGCCTTGACTCAGGATGTTCAACGTTCCTTATTTCAGACAGTCAGTTTCATATTTGGGATAATGCATATGAATAAATCAATTTTTTCTTACCTTAAAATTTGACTTTTCCCTGTGGGCTGTTAGGCTCGCGGGGGCTGAAAATGCTTCATTTTATTGCGTCATTCTTGGCGCTGACTTTTTTGGCGCAAATTTTTTTTTCTGTTTCCGGCGTCATACGTGTCGCCGGAAGTTGCGTCATTTTTGACGTTTTTTTGTGCCAAAAGTGTCGGCGTTCCGGATGTGGCGTCATTTTTGGCGCCAAAAGCATTTAGGCGCCAAATAATGTGGGCGTCTTTTTTGGCGCTAAAAAAAATATGGGCGTCACTATTGTCTCCACATTATTTAAGTCTCATTATTTATTGCTTCTGGTTGCTAGAAGCTTGTTCACTGTCATTTTTTCCCATTCCTGAAACTGTCATTTAAGGAATTTGATCAATTTTGCTTTATATGTTGTTTTTTCTATTACATATTGCAAGATGTCCCACGTTGAAACTGAGTCAGAAGATACTTCTGGAAAATCGCTGCCTGGTGCTGGAGCTACCAAAGCTAAGTGTATCTGCTGTAAACTTTTGGTATCTGTTCCTCCAGCTGTTGTTTGTACTGTTTGTCATGACAAACTTGCTAATGCAGATAATATTTCCTTTAGTACTGTTACATTACCTGTTGCTGTTCCGTCAACATCTAATACTCAGAGTGTTCCTGATAATATAAGAGATTTTGTTTCTAAATCCATTAAGAAGGCTATGTCTGTTATTCCTCCTTCTAGTAAACGTAAAAAGTCTTTTAAAACTTCTCATTTTTCAGATGAATTTTTAAATGAACATCATCATTCTGATACTGATATTGGTTCTTCTGGTTCAGAGGATTCTGTCTCAGAGGTTGATGCTGATAAATCTTCATATTTATTTAAAATGGAATTTATTCGTTCTTTACTTAAAGAAGTCCTAATTGCATTAGAAATTGAGGATTCTAGTCCTCTTGATACTAAATCTAAACGTTTAGATAAGGTTTTTAAATCTCCTGTAGTTATTCCAGAAGTGTTTCCTGTCCCTGGTGCTATTTCTGAAGTAATTTCCAGGGAATGGAATAATTTGGGTAATTCATTTACTCCTTCTAAACGTTTTAAGCAATTATATCCTGTGCCATCTGACAGATTAGAATTTTGGGACAAAATCCCTAAGGTTGATGGGGCTGTCTCTACTCTTGCTAAGCGTACTACTATTCCTACGGCAGATGGTACTTCCTTTAAGGATCCTTTAGATAGGAAAATTGAATCCTTTCTAAGAAAAGCTTACTTGTGTTCAGGTAATCTTCTTAGACCTGCTATATCTTTAGCGGATGTTGCTGCAGCTTCAACTTTTTGGTTAGAAGCTTTAGCGCAACAAGTAACAGATCATAATTCTCATAGCATTATTATTCTTCTACAACATGCTAATAATTTTATTTGTGATGCCATCTTTGATATCATTAGAGTTGATGTCAGGTATATGTCTCTAGCTATTTTAGCTAGAAGAGCTTTATGGCTTAAAACTTGGAATGCTGATATGTCTTCTAAGTCTACTCTGCTTTCCCTTTCTTTCCAGGGTAATACATTATTTGGTTCTCAGTTGGATTCTATTATCTCAACTGTTACTGGAGGGAAAGGAACTTTTTTACCACAGGATAAAAAATCTAAAGGTAAATTTAGGTCTAATAATCGTTTTCGTTCCTTTCGTCACAACAAGGAACAAAAGCCTGATCCTTCATCCTCAGGAGCGGTATCAGTTTGGAAACCATCTCCAGTTTGGAATAAATCCAAGCCTTTTAGAAAACCAAAGCCAGCTCCTAAGTCCACATGAAGGTGCGGCCCTCATTCCAGCTCAGCTGGTAGGGGGCAGATTACGTTTTTTCCAAGAAATTTGGATCAATTCCGTTCACAATCTCTGGATTCAGAACATTGTTTCAGAAGGGTACAGAATTGGCTTCAAGATAAGGCCTCCTGCAAAGAGATTTTTTCTTTCCCGTGTCCCAGTAAACCCAGCGAAGGCTCAAGCATTTCTGAAATGTGTTTCAGATCTAGAGTTGGCTGGAGTAATTATGCCAGTTCCAGTTCTGGAACAGGGGCTGGGGTTTTATTCAAATCTCTTCATTGTACCAAAGAAGGAGAATTCCTTCAGACCAGTTCTGGATCTAAAAATATTGAATCGTTATGTAAGGATACCAACATTCAAGATGGTAACTGTAAGGACTATCCTGCCTTTTGTTCAGCAAGGGCATTATATGTCTACAATAGATTTACAGGATGCATATCTGCATATTCCGATTCATCCAGATCACTATCAGTTTCTGAGATTCTCTTTCCTAGACAAGCATTACCAGTTTGTGGCTCTACCGTTTGGCCTAGCAACAGCTCCAAGAATTTTTACAAAGGTTCTCGGTGCCCTTCTGTCTGTAATCAGAGAACAGGGTATTGTGGTATTTCCTTATTTGGATGATATCTTGGTACTTGCTCAGTCTTCACATTTAGCAGAATCTCATACGAATCGACTTGTGTTGTTTCTTCAAGATCATGGTTGGAGGATCAATTTACCAAAAAGTTAATTGATTCCTCAAACAAGGGTAACTTTTTTGGTTTCCAGATAGATTCAGTGTCCATGACTCTGTCTTTGACAGACAAGAGACGTCTAAAATTGATATCAGCTTGTCAAAACCTTCAGTCACAATCATTCCCTTCGGTAGCTTTATGCATGGAAATTCTAGGTCTTATGACTGCAGCATCGGACGCGATCCCCTTTGCTCGTTATCACATGCGACCTCTTCAGCTCTGTATGCTGAACCAGTGGTGCAGGGATTACACAAAGATATCTCAATTAATATCTTTAAAACCGATTGTACGACACTCTCTGACGTGGTGGGCAGATCACCATCGTTTAGTTCAGGGGGCTTCTTTTGTTCTTCCGACCTGGACTGTAATTTCAACAGATGCAAGTCTGACAGGTTGGGGAGCTGTTTGGGGGTCTCTGACAGCACAAGGGGTTTGGGAATCTCAGGAGGTGAGATTACCGATCAATATTTTGGAACTCCGTGCAATTTTCAGAGCTCTTCAGTCATGGCCTCTTCTAAAGAGAGAATCGTTCATTTGTTTTCAGACAGACAATGTCACAACTGTGGCTTTCATCAATCATCAAGGAGGGACTCACAGTCCTCTGGCTATGAAAGAAGTATCTCGAATTCTGGTATGGGCGGAATCCAGCTCCTGTCTAGTTTCTGCGGTTCATATCCCAGGTATAGACAATTGGGAAGCGGATTATCTCAGTCGCCAAACGTTACATCCGGGCAAATGGTCTCTTCACCCAGAGGTATTTCTTCAGATTGTTCAAATGTGGGGACTTCCAGAAATAGATCTGATGGCCTCTCATCTAAACAAGAAACTTCCCAGGTATCTGTCCAGATCCAGGGATCCTCAAGCGGAAGCAGTGGATGCATTGTCACTTCCTTGGAAGTATCATCCTGCCTATATCTTTCCGCCTCTAGTTCTTCTTCCAAGAGTAATCTCCAAGATTCTGAAGGAATGCTCGTTTGTTCTGCTGGTAGCTCCAGCATGGCCTCACAGGTTTTGGTATGCGGATCTTTTCCGGATGGCCTCTTGCCAACCGTGGACTCTTCCGTTAAGACCAGTCCTTTTGTCGCAAGGTCCTTTTTTCCATCAGGATCTCAAATCCTTAAATTTAAAGGTATGGAGATTGAACGCTTGATTCTTAGTCAAAGAGGTTTCTCTGACTCTGTGATTAATACTATGTTACAGGCTCGTAAATCTGTATCTAGGGAGATATATTATAGAGTCTGGAAGACTTATATTTCTTGGTGTCTTTCTCATCATTTTTCCTGGCATTCTTTTAGATTTCCGAGAATTTTACAGTTTCTTCAGGATGGTTTGGATAAAGGTTTGTCTGCAAGTTCCTTGAAAGGACAAATCTCTGCTCTTTCTTTTCTTTTTCACAGAAAGATTGCTAATCTTCCTGATATTCATTGTTTTGTACAAGCTTTGGTTCGTATAAAACCTGTCATTAAGTCAATTTCTCCTCCTTGGAGTTTGAATTTGGTTCTGGGGGCTCTTCAAGCTCCTCCGTTTGAACCTATGCATTCGTTGGACATCAAATTACTTTCTTGGAAAGTTTTGTTCCTTTTGGCCATCTCTTCTGCCAGAAGAGTTTCTGAATTATCTGCTCTTTCTTGTGAGTCTCCTTTTCTGATTTTTCATCAGGATAAGGCGGTGTTGCGAACTTCTTTTAAATTTTTACCTAAGGTTGTGAATTCTAACAACATTAGTAGAGAAATTGTGGTTCCTTCATTGTGTCCTAATCCTAAGAATTCTAAGGAGAGATCATTGCATTCTTTGGATGTAGTTAGAGCTTTGAAATATTATGTTGAAGCTACTAAGAATTTCTGAAAGACTTCTAGTCTATTTGTTATCTTTTCCGGTTCTAGGAAAGGTCAGAAGGCCTCTGCCATTTCTTTGGCATCTTGGTTGAAATCTTTAATTCATCATGCTTATGTCGAGTCGGGTAAAATTCCGCCTCAAAGGATTACAGCTCATTCTACTAGGTCAGTTTCTACTTCCTGGGCGTTTAGGAATGAAGCTTCGGTTGATCAGATTTGCAAAGCAGCAACTTGGTCTTCTTTGCATACTTTTACTAAATTCTACCATTTTTATGTGTTTTCTTCTTCTGAAGCTGTTTTTGGTAGAAAAGTACTTCAGGCAGCTGTTTCAGTTTGAATCTTCTGCTTATAATTTCAGTTTTTTTCATTATAAAATTTAAACTTTATTTTGGATGTGGATTATTTTTCAGCGGAATTGGCTGTCTTTATTTTATCCCTCCCTCTCTAGTGACTCTTGCGTGGAAAGATCCACATCTTGGGTAGTCATTATCCCATACGTCACTAGCTCATGGACTCTTGCTAATTACATGAAAGAAAACATAATTTATGTAAGAACTTACCTGATAAATTCATTTCTTTCATATTAGCAAGAGTCCATGAGGCCCGCCCTTTTTGGGGTGGTTATGATTTTTTTGTATAAAGCACAATTATTCCAATTCCTTATTTTTTATGCTTTCGCACTTTTTTCTTATCACCCCACTTCTTGGCTATTCGTTAAACTGATTTGTGGGTGTGGTGAGGGGTGTATTTATAGGCATTTTGAGGTTTGGGAAACTTTTGCCCCTCCTGGTAGGAATGTATATCCCATACGTCACTAGTTCATGGACTCTTGCTAATATGAAAGAAATGAATTTATCAGGTAAGTTCTTACATAAATTATGTTTTTTGTTACTGTAAATACACAGACGATCCTCCACCCGCATCTCCTTTAATATTGAGCAGATCGATGACTAATCTGGCTTTCTCCAATCGTTGTTTGCCCCCTTTGGCACACAACGATTGGAGGAAGCTGGATCATAATCAATATGCTAAATACTGAAGGAGATATTCTGTGCGCAGCATTTCTCTATGGGATTTCAGCCAAAGTTACCCTCAGGCATCGCAGGGACATATCCCTTATCCTCCCCCTGTGTGAATATAGGTACTTCCCTGGAAATCCTCTGTTGTACATGTACATGCACTGGATGAGCTCTCTGCTGCATATAGCTCGGTTCCTTCTCTTTGTTGTAGCAGTTAAAGGATAGTCAGAGACAGCGCGCTTATGTGGGAAGCCTATAATGCTGCCATAAATTGCCTAGCCTTCTGTGTTGCTCCCTGGCTGGAGTTTATTCCTTAGCTTTGTCTCCTCCTTGTCGCTCCTACCCCTACCTGTCAAGGTGAAGCCCAGGAATGACGGCCGCCATGTGTGATGAGGCTCTTAGAGAGCAAGCTCTTCAGAGAGCATAGCGCTTAGCATGAGGAGATCATGCATCAATGCAGATTTATTTACCCATATTGGTAATAGGCATCAGAGTTATGTCTGTGGGGGCTACTCAGCTTGCCAGGAGGTTGAGTTATTTGTGCTGGGACCATCATGCTTAAAGGTGTGACAGTGCAACCTATCCAATATCCTGGCTTTATGTCTATGTGTATGTGCTTGACAGAACACTACATAACTGGTAATACCATATGCATATGTGTTTTTAATGATTAGTGCATGACCAGCTTGCTTATTGTTAGGTACAGTAACGTCCACAATCTAATAAGCTGCATATCTGCTCTTTATGTATATCAGCAGCGCTTAACTCCTATCACAGCTCCTTTGTATTCATGGAGGGGCTGTCAGCATATGAGATCAGATTCCTTTTATATATGTTTATTATGTATTATGTCTTCCCTGTCACAGGGAGATAACTTGCAGGAACAGCTTGCACATAATGGTATTTTATACACACAACCTATGGTTTCTGTCGCTTTATGTCACAGTACACAGTACATATATGCAACTATGAGCTAGATTTATCAAAGCCATTCTATAATTCCGTCCAAAATAGCGCATACAAACTGATCGTCATATTCAGCAAAGCACTCTGCGCCTATAATTGCGCAAATCTGAAAGAAACTTCTTCGCACTCTGCTTGCATTCGCCTAGGCGTGCAGGGCGCGCTGCTGAGTGCAAGAATATACATTAGTAATAGGCGTAATTTAACAGCCCGACCTACAAATAAGCCCAGTTTCTTATTTATCATTGCTTGGCACCGATAGGGAACGGAAATTTCGGCTTCAATTGCGTGTTGTATATTTCGCCATACAGACTGAGGCGAACACCATTATCATACATGCTTTTACATCTTGTGATGCAGTACTTTCTTTTTTTAACTAATTTTTCAAAGGCTCAGCGCCAAGAAGAGACTGTTATTGCCAGAAATTTGCGCTTCCACAGGCGCATATGGGTACCAACAATTTTATATATATATAGTATATATATATATATATATATATATATATATATATATATATATATATCGATATATTGATATATTTATTTTTGTGATCTTAAATCATCAACATATGGCAAAAACAGTGCAGAAACATTATATAATATAAATATAAGCTAAATAGTTACCTAAAAAACGATTTTTTAATAATCAAAACATGGTGGTGTAAATATTTATAGGGATGTACTGTGATAAATAGGGAGTAAATGCTTTTTCCGACAGGTGAAATTTATCATTATTACGCCCCAGCTCGCCTGTGCAAAGTTACGTCTATTTTTTTTATGAATTCAGGCGCACATGTGCGCTTCTCCGGAGGCGAGCTGGGGCGCAGTTATAGGCGAAGCACATACACAGTTCGCCTAACCTTTGATAAATCTAGCCCTATATTTGGCTGGGGTCACCATTCTATTCTGTGTATATACTCCAGTTTAGTTTCTGTTTGTGACGGAACACACTACTTATAGGCAACTTTTTATTATCAAAAAGATTCTGTATTGACAGAACATGCTTCTTACCTTTTACCTTATTTGCTAAGACCGGTATCTTATGGTACATACTATAAATTTTGTACAGGCAGAACATCTTAGTTACAGGTATTTTATTTGCAAATGATGTGCACTTTATTTGTAAATTACATGTGCTCTTTTATCTGCATTGTAGATTCTGTATAAACCGAACATGCTAATTATTTGTTAAACAAATGTACCTTATTATATACAGTAGTGATTCTGTATTGACAGAAAATGCTGATTACTTGTGACTTAATTACTAACTAAATGCTCCCTATTGTATGCACTGTAGACTCTGTATTTTCAGAACATGCTACTTACCTGTATCTTATTTGCTATTATCTTACGGTGCATAGCATAGATTCTGCGTAAACAGAACGTACTAATTACATGTATTTTTTTGTAGGGCGTATAGTTTCTGTTTTGACAGCCCGTGCTAATCTCATGAATTTTATCTGCTAATTCCTTTTCTGCATTGCAGATTCTGTATAAACATAACATGCTAATTATGTGTGTGTATGTATATATATATATATATATATGTTCATAGGGGATTTGCACTCTCACCAAAAATTCAATGCGCCAGGGTGTCAGGAACAGAGAATATCAATATCCAAGTTAGAAAACCGCACTCGTCAGGAACAGAGAATATCAATATCCAAGTTAGAAAACCGCACTCACTGGACTTTCAACAAGCAATGATTTATTGTGAAAAGTCAAGTGAAAGTCAGACTTTTCACAATAAATCATTGTTTGTTGAAAGTCCAGTGAGTGCGGTTCTCTAACTTGGACATATATATATATATATATATATATTATTATTTGTTAATTACGTGTCCCTTATTGTATGCACAGTAGTTTATGTATAGACAGGATATGCTTATCGCATGTACTTTATTTGCTAAATATATGTATCTTACTGTACGTCGTATGCACTGTCATATGCAGACAATGTATGTCTACAAGCACAACAATTCTCTCTGTGTTTTTAATATATGCTTCAGTTCATATTTATGAAGATTTTTTTTTTTCTAAAAGGTATCATATATCATGTATATTTGTAAACAAGAGATACAACAAGTGCACATTGTAGCTGCAATGACTAACTTTATAGCCCAGTTAGTTTTGCCTAACTCAGAGATAATATACAGACAAAACATATAATAGATTTGTAGCTAGAATATATACTCAGCAATATATGAAATGGATAAAGCAGAGAGAGGAATATCCAGCAAGTATTATAGCTTTAAAGTGGCAAGTAGGTTATTGTGCAACTTTAAAGCGGAAACTATATAGAAATTTAGGAAGTCCAGCAAGAAAACTACATATATTGCTAATACAGAGATAACCAAATAAATCAGATACAGTTAATCCTTAGTAAGCATAATAAAATGTATACTGAAGGTATATAAATGCGACTAGGTTTGCAGGCACAAATTATAAATATCAGAATTAATTCACAGGACAGAGATATTAAATGTCAATGGATTAAGGCATAGAGAAATATGTGCAACTGGAAATACCTTACATTCAAGCAGATCGAATACTTGCTATGAGATGGTAATGTCCTGGATCACTTCAATAACCAGAAACAGTAAGCGGCAGAGCTGTGGATTGTATCCTGCACTTGACAGGAAAACCGGAAGTATGTGAGCAGAGTTGACCCAGGGAGCAGCGTGGTAGAAAAGGCTCTCACAATGGTGCAGAAGCATGTTGGCAGCAGGTATCCGGTGTTCCGGAAGAAGGCAGCAACTTCACACAGCTACGACTGTAGCTGAGAGAGAAAAAGGAAGCGGCAATTTCAAATGAGAGTTAGGTTAGCTATAAATGAATCAGCTGGAAAGACCTATTGTGACACGAAGCACTAAACACAATAGCAAGCTTGACAAAGCGCAGGAAAAAACTCAAGTGGTCTGAGCCTCTTGCAATAATCAAGCAAGGGTCTATTAGGAAGAGAACCTTAAATAGGCAGGTGATAGGAGGAGTCATTGTTAAAGGGGAAGTATGTATATAACAGTAGCAAGGACTGCAGAGGTGTAGGTAGTCAATGTATGCAGACTAGGTCTAGCTTAGCCCAGTTTTGTAAACAAAGGGTTTGAGTTTGAATCCAGTTGTGAGTGCTGTTTTCTCCTTTTTAAGCTGGTCCTCAATACAGATGTCAGTCTTCCAGATTGGAGTGCTGACTGGGAGTCATAATGACCACTAGAAGTCTGGACTCCTCTGAAGGTGAGGTTTCAGATTATCTTCTTGGAGCTTCGAGTCTTCAGTCATGGCTCCTCCTGAAGAAGTAAATTATCTTTATGGTCAGTCTCGCAGTCACCTGACTATGATAGAGGTATCCTAACTATGTTTTGGGTAGAACAGATTCAATGCTCTCTTTCAGCTGCTCTCTTTCCAGAAGGGTAGAACTGGTAAGTGAATTTGTCAGCAGTAATCTGTTGTCCAGGGGAGCAGTCTCTTCCATGGTAGAATCGATAAGTGAGTTTCTAAGCGAAATTTACCGGATTTACTAAGATGGTTTTCCACTTGAACTGTAACCTTCCAGGTAGAGTCCTAAAGGCAAAATTGATTGATTTCCTAAAATATCCATGGAATATTTCCCTAACTCAACTTTTTTCTTTGGTTTTGATTTTTTCAAGATTAACTTGTTTTTTAGGGGTCACACTCTTTTTTTTCAGATCTCTACTCTACTCTGAACAGAGTGAGATTGAACGCCTTATTCTGAGGCATAGAGGTTTCCTTGATGGATTACTGTCTCTTCAAACTAGGAATCCAATTTTCTCAAATAATTTTCCTTAAGTTTGGAAGGCTCTCTTTGAGTGGTGCTCTTCTTAGAGTTTTTCCTGGCATTTCATTAAGATACATAGGATTCTTTAGTTTCTGCTAAGTGGTCTTGACAAGGGATTGTCTGTTAATTCCTTTAGGGCCAAATTTCTATTCATTTTTCAATTCTTTTGCATAAGACTTCAACCAGACTTTCAAGTGTTTATAACTTTGTTCGAGATTTTGAGAGAATTAGGCCAGATGTTAGACCTATTCACTCTTCATGGAATTTATTTAGTCTGTTCTCCAAGGTCCTCCGTAGAATCTATGTTCAGCATAGTTTTTAATATTTTGTCCTTAAGGTTCTTTCTATGGGGTCGATTTACCAAGCAGCGGATGCTGCTATATTCCCCTGTACTTTCCGGCTCACCGGAAATGTAAGTTAAGAAGCAGCAGTCATAAGACCGCTGCTCCTTAAAGGGACAGTCTACCATAGATTTGTTATTGTTTTAAAATATAGATAATCCCTTTAACACCCATTCCCCAGTTTTGCATAACCAACACAGTTATATTAATATACTTTTTACCTCTTTGATTACCTTGTATCTATTAACCTTTGTCCAGCCCCCTAATCACTTGACTGTGACTGTTGTCACTATTGTCTTAAATTTAGCATTGTTTTTTGCTAAATCTTAAATAACTTTCTATGCCTGAACACAGTGTTATCTATATGTCCCACATGTACTTTCTTTCTCTAAGTGTTGAAAAGAGATTTAAAAAGCATGTGATAAGAGGCAGCCCTCAAAGGCTTAGAAATTAGCATATGAGCCTACCTATGTTTAAACTAAGAATACCAAGAGAAAAAAGCAAATTTGATGATAAAAGTAAATTGGAAAGTTGATTAAAATTAAAAGTCCTATCTGAATAATTAAAGTTTAATTTATACTAGAATGTCCCTTTAACTCGTCCGCCACCTCTAAAGGCGGCGGACAGCAATCAGCCCGATTGAATACGATCTGGTTGATTGGCATCCCCTGCTAGCGGCTGATTGGCCGTGAATGGGCGGCATTGCACAACCATTTCACTAGAAACGCTACAGCGAATCATGTCCGCCCGCACATTGATAAATCTACCCCAATATCTTTACCTCAGCTAGAAGAATTTCCAAATTCTCTGTTTTGCTGTAAATCTCATTTTTTTTTCTTGGCTTTCGTAAGGCTATGATTATTCTTACCCAGAATGGTTTTCTCCAAATCTGTTTCTGCAGAAAACTTCATACAAGAATTTGTTATACCTTCTTTGGATCCTCTAGAATATTAAATATATTTCTTTAAACTACTAGAATTCCAAACAAAGTACAATTTGCTTATTCTCTATTCTGATTTTCGTACAGACAAGAAGGCTTCTGGTAGCCTTAGCTCTTGGTTCAAGCTAGTGATTCTCAGAACATATTATTGGCAGGGAAGTTTTCTAGGCATATACTAGCTCATTCTTCCTGTTCAGTTGCTACTTCCTTTTCTGCCATAAATGATGCACCCTTGCAACATGTCTCCTCGGCTCTTATTCTTTAAAGATTTACATTTTTTCTGTGTTTTGCTTTTTATGAATCGGCTTAAGCCAGGAAACTCCTTCAGGCCGCAAGACCGGACAAATGGGAACTACCTTATTCTGTCCCTCCCTTTCCTTAACATGGGCTCTGAGCATGGATATTGAATCCCACATGTTATGGAATTCCTATGGACTCTTATCATACAAAAGAAAACAAAATTTATGATAACTGAAAAATTATTTTCCTTCGGGATGATGAGTCCATAGGCCCCGCCCATTTAAATTTTTGGGTGACAGTTCTAATTTGCACCTCGGTAGACCCTGCTTTGATTTTTTCCTACCTATCTGTTACCTTTTCTTTGCTCAGCTATACGTTAAACTGAGGAGAGCGGTTGAAGTGGGCCTTCACTTAGTGGCAGGAAGTATATCCCACATGTTATGGAATTCCTATGGACTCTTATCACCCTGAAAAAGAATAAAATTTATCAGGTAAGCTTAAATTAAGGTTTAAAAAAAAAAAATACATGCAAGTTATTCTAAGATGAACTTTTGAAAACATAATTATATCTAGCATTTGTAGTGTTAACTTTGAGTGAAAATTTTAAATCTGGTATTTTGAAATTGAAAATCACATACCTCTGTGTCTTTGAAGGCATGAGCCCTCTTCACGTTCTGACAATAGAGATAAAAGGATATAAAACTATTTTGTTTTACTTCTAAAACAGAGCATTATAAATTATATTCATTTTTTTGTATTGGTGTATCTGTAATACAATCTTTATAGAAATCTATCTATCATCTATTTATGATTAATAAAACTCATAAGTGGACTGCACTCTCAAATTAGAGTGGGTACACATCCCAAGCCACACAGCAGGCAGCTGTATTTGCAATCAGTGACTCAGGCACTTAACCCCAGACCAGCATGGATGCAAAGCCCAATAGGAGAGATTGTAAACTGGTATTAACAGACATATTTTGCTATGGAAAATCACACACTTCTGGGTCTTTGTACATATAATATACAAATAGCATGATCTTTCTCCCTTTTCTGTCAATAAAATAGAGATAAAGAAGATATTAAACAATTTTTTGTTTTACTTCTAAAACAGTATATTTTAAATTTTATTACAGTTTTTTTTATTGATGTATCTTTGTGTGTGTGTGTGTATATATATATATTAATTATTGCTAACGCAAACAAACTTAGGAGAGATCAATTTGATTATAAGAATGAACAAAAATTTAATTGGAAACCTAAATATAGACAAATGAATTATATAGATGATCTGAGTCACAACATACAGACACCAAATAATAAAAATGTAAATAATAAAGGACCGAAGGACAAAAAAATCCTTAGAACTGATTAAAATAAGGAATCAGTTAATAATGGAAAAAATAGCAAAATACAAGCAATGAAGGGTACTGATACTTCAACTAATAAACCAAGTAATCAGATTAGTGGCAATAGATATGAAATTTTAAGTGATTCCAATAGAGATATGTATAGTGAAGGAGCAAGACCTTAAGCAAGTAATGGTAATAAACTAAGACCACCAATGGCTGCTTTTTTAAAGTCCCCAAAGAAAATGACCAAATGGAAGCCAAACGTAGAGACATGGAGAGAGCAGAGATGGGAACAAAACCCATACCCAAGGGGGGATTGGTATCAAAGAGGGGAAAATTATGTAACAAGAGAGACAGTTCAAAAAAAGAAGCTACAATCAAAACAAGAATGCAGATGGGGAAGGAAAAAGCAATTACAAAAGCGCAAGGTGGAACTAAATAGTCAACATAAGGCGAGTATATACAATTTATATTCATATAAATTGGATAACAGTTCCTTAGCACTATTAAAGGGACACTAAACGCAATTTTTTTCTTTAATTATTCAGATAGAGCATGCAATTTTAAGCAACTTTCTAATTTACTCCTATTATCAATTTTTCTTTGTTCTCTTGCTATCTTTATTTGAAAATCATGAATGTAAATCTTAGCAGCCAGCCCATTTTAGGTTCAGCACTATGGATAGCGCTTGCTTATTGGAGGCTGACATTTACCCACCAATAAGCAAGCATAACCCAGGTTCTCAACCAAAAATGGGCCGGCTCCTATGCATCACATTCCTGCATTTTAAATAAAGATAGCAAGAGAACAAAGAAAAATTGGTAATATGAGTAAATTAGAAAGCTGCTTAAAATTGCATGCTCTATCTGAATCATTAAATCATTTTTTTTTTGTATAGTGTCCCTTTAAGTAAAGGTTTATCTTTTGCCCCCAAAAAAGGAATTGATAAATTCCAAGTTTATATTGACTTTCAGAGATTTATAAGGAATATTACGCTAAAAAGATTTTTTGCAAACTATCGCCTAGATTACGAGTCTTGCGTTAGGCTTGAAAAGCAGCGTTGAGAGGTCCCAACGCTGCTTTTTAAGGCCCGCTGGTATTACGAGTCTTGCAGGTACAGGTGTACCGCTCACTTTTTTGGCGTGACTCGAAAATACCGCAAATCCACTTACGTCAATTGCGTATCCTATTTTTTCAATGGGATTTTCCTAACGCTGGTATTACGAGTCTTCCTAAAAGTGAGCGGTACACCCTCTACCTCCAAGATCCCTAACGCATTTGAAAGTCAGTAGTTAAGAGTTTTATGGGCTAATGCCGTAGTATAAAACTCTTAACTAAAGTGCTAAAAAGTACACTAACATCCATAAACTACCTATTAACCCCTAAACCGAGGCCCCCCACATCGCAAACACTAAAATAAAAATTTTAACCCCTAATCTGCCGAACCGGACATCGCCGCCACTATAATAAATATATTAACCCCTACACCGCTGCACTCCCGCCTCGCAAACACTAGTTACATTTTATTAACCCCTAATCTGCCGTCCCTAACATTGCCGCCACCTACCTACATTTATTAACCCCTAATCTGCCGCCCCCAACATCGCCGCCACTATATCAAATGTTTTAACCCCTCTATCTAAGTCTAACCCTAACACCCCCCTAACTTAATATAATTTAAATAAATCTAAATAAAATTCCTATTATTAACTAAATTATTCCTATTTAAAACTAAATACTTTTCTATAAAATAAACCCTAAGATAGCTACAATATAACTAATAGTTACATTGTAGCTATCTCAGGGTTTATTTTTATTTTACAGGCAACTTTGTATTTATTTTAACTAGGTACAATAGTTATTAAATAGTTATTAACTATTTAATAACTACCTAGCTAAAATAAATACAAATTTACCTGTAAAATAAAACCTAACCTAAGTTACAATTACACCTAACACTACACTATAATTCCAATCAGCCAATAGGATTGAGCTCGCATTCTATTGGCTGATTGGAACAATTTTTTCTACCTTAATTCTGATTGGCTGATAGAATTCTATCAGCCAATCGGAATTGAAGGGATGCCATCTTGGATGACATCACTTAAAGGTACCGTCATTTAGTCGTCGGATGAAGACAGAAGAGGATGCTCCACGTCGGATGTCTTGAAGATGGACCCGCTCCGCTCCGGATGGATGAAGATAGAAGATGCCGTCTGGATGAAGACTTCTGCCCGTCTGGAGGACCTCTTCTTCCCGGCTTGGATGAAGACTTCTGCCCGTCTGGAGGACCACTTCGCCCGGCTTCATTGAGGACTTCGGCCTGGTTGGGTTTTATTAAGGGGGGATTGGGTGGGTTTTAGAGTAGGGTTGGGTGTGTGGGTGGTGGGTTTTAATGTTGGGGGGTATTGTACTTTTTTTTACAGGTTAAAGAGCTGATTACTTTGGGGCAATGCCCCACAAAAAGCCGACAAGGGTGGGGGAATAGTTATTCAGGATAGGGAGGTGTATGTAACGGAGGCATTACGCCTTTTGAATGATGATAGTACATATACTAAGTTAAAATAGGATCCTACTAATATTTTTTTTGTCAGAATTAAATGCACTATTAAATAATGGAGTAAAAGAAAAAAATATAACTATGGATGAGTATAAATTCTTGTATCAAGAACATCCTAAACTAGCGCTCATGTACCATCTACCGAAAATACATAAGACACTAGAAAGCCCTCCAGGTAGACCTATAGTGTCTGGAATTGACTCCCTAACTGCAAATGTATCAAGTTATATAGATTATTTTCTTAATCCATTAGTGTTGGAACTGAGGTCACATCTGAGGGACAGTATACATCTGATACACAAATTAACTGATGTTAATTGGAAAGAAGGAATGCACCTTATTACATGTGACGTTACGTCCCTTTATACTATTATCCCCCACAATTTAGGTATAAAGGCATGTAAATACTTTTTACAAAAGAAAGGCATATTTCCAGACCAACAGATTGTCTTCTTTGAAAGATGTATTAGATATGTATTAGAGCATAACTACTTTTTATTTGAAAAGGATTTTTACCATCAGAAATGTGGTATGGCGATGTGGACTAAGTTTGTCCCATCGTACGCAAATCTTTTTTTTTGGTATTTTGAAGAGAGATTTATTTGGAATGATAATAATGAATTTAAAAGTAATTTAATCTTCTACAAACGCTTCATTGACGATGTGTTTATGATTTGGGATAGTGCACAGGTAGAAGCTGAGAGATGTATTAAATATTTGAACACTAATCATTGTAATGTAAACTTTGTTAGCAAATATTTGTGGAAAATAATGAGATATATACTAAAAACTTTAGGAAAAAAGTTGATAGTAATGGCCTATTACATGCTAAAAGTGGCCACTACAAAAAATGGATCAAAAACATTCCTAAGAGCCAGTTCACCAGGAGAAATTGCTCAAGACGAATTAATTTTAAGGAGGAAGCTATTGTTTTAAAGGAGAAATTTGTATCTAATAGCTATAATGAAGCTGAACTTTTTAATACTATCTCTGTAGTCGAAGCAAGTGACAGGGATATGCTATTAACAAACAAAAAAGCCAAGTGTGCAGTAAAAAATCCCTCTACATTTAAATTTATAACCCAATATGGTGAAGGGGTAGGGAAAGTAAAATGTATCCTCAATAAATATTGGTTCGTATTAACCAGTGATCCTTTATTAAATGTCTCTCTCGATAGTAGGCCTACTTTGGTTTTTAAAAAGAATACTAATTTGAGGAATTTGCTAGCTCTTAGTAAACTAAAGGATAAGTGTTCTTTAAATAAAAATTCCAAATTTTTTAAATTGAATGGAACTTACGAATGTAATAAGAGCAGGTGCACAATGTGCAAATTTATTGACCCACAGAGATCACTAGTGGTATCTAAAAAAACTGGACAGGAATTTAAAGTTAGAAATGTTATTACCTGCAAAAGTACATATGTAGTTTATTTATTGCAATGTGGGTGTGGCCTACAATATGTAGACCGTACAAAGAGACACCTGTACAAAAGGTTTAGTGAACACTTTGCCAACATTAAGAAACCCCTATTGAAACATAGTGTCCCTAAACACTTTAGTTAAAAGCATAATTGTGATCTATCCACCCTGACCATTAAAGGGATAGAGATTGTGCCAAAAGACCCTAGAGGTAGAGACCACCTGTTGTCTCTCAGGAATAGAGAAACATTTTGTATCAACAAACTGGGGACCCTTAAACCTGTGGGTCCTAACGTGGATACAGATGTTGCTGCATTCATATAATTAATTATTCTCTGTTTTGGGTTTTAACTAATTAATTCATTTATTAGTGTATTTATGTCAATTCATTTTCCTCTCAAATTTTTTTCTTTGGTGTTTTATATATGCATTAATGTTTTTGTAAATATATTTTAAGTAGTGGTATGTAAGATTTTTAATGACTTTTTAGGATATAATTTTTTTTAATACATTGTATGTATTTATTAACATGTTAAAATATTAGTGCCTATATTTATTAATAGGATGATATTACTTTTAAGTTTATTTTTAATCTGCTTTTAACAAATTGATTAATTTTGTAATGCTTTTGTGAGAGTTGATAATGTAAGTTGTAATGATACCTAATAATGGACAATGGAGGGCAGTATTATCCCAATCATTGAAAAGCCGGTTCATGACAGTTACTCAGTACTCTTGAGAAAGCCGGCGGTGGAGGCGGGGAAACGCGTTGAGGCTCTGAGTGACGGCTTCCAGTGTGCATCTGAGAGAGGAGGTGAAGTCTGGCCAGCACGCTGTTTATCCGGGAGGTTACGTCACACGCCGGTATTGTCAACACCGCTGTATCTATCTCAGACTCTGGTTATCCAATTAATAAAAGTTGATACTTGTGAAACACTTTTTATGCATTTATGCTTGTGAGTAGTTTTAATCTTGTGTATATTAAAGGTGTTTGTTTGATCTTACACTATATTGCGGTATTTTTTGATCCTGAGCTCTAGATCTCCCCTGTGATATATATATATACAAAATAATAATTGCACTCACAGGTCTTTCATCAATTCAAGTACACGTACTTTAATGTGGAACGTTTTCGGGGATCTAGTCCCCTTCGTCAGCATACATCAATGGTCAAATACACAACTTTTATAGTGCTTACAAACAATCAAACCTTTTACCCAAATGGCGCCAATATTACGTGTATGGAACGCAACTTGCGTTCCACTGAACAATCAAAGCCGGAAGTGTAAGTATGTCACATCCGGCTGAGTAAGTTACTGTGAAAACATATTGATTAGTAACAATGTTGCTTTTAAATTCATAGTGCACGAAAAATATAACATACACAAGTGCTGTATTAGAATAGTACCATCTTATCCCCAAAAGAAATGCGAAAGGATAGTAACCGGTAACGGAGCAACCGATATACAAATGTTTGCTATGGAGATGGCTGCTGCCACACTTCCGCCAATCAAAGCAGTGTAAATAAACGCAAGCAACATATTTTTCATAACCATCTTAGTGTACAATATTAAAGTGGTGTAAACATATGTGACGTGCTCAAAAATTAATGCCATCCTATATACAAACTGTGATGAGATAGTAGCCGATGTCAGAGCAACACTGTATACAGTTTTTTCACAAGCATAAGTCTGGCTACGAAAAAAGCCAAAGTCAATGGGGGGCCACCTACTTCCACATTCAGCAGATAATGAAGCTGCCCTAATGCCCATGTCTGCTCTAGACTATTGCTGGAGTAAAAAATAATAATAACTTTGAACGAGAGGCGATATTTATTGCACTCAAGTGATGCTAAAGCACAATGATGTCAATATTTTTGTGCTTCACTTGTTATCCAGACCATTAACCACTTAATGACGGCTTTTTGTGCGTATTGGGTTAGCGCGAGAGTGATAACCCTTTACTAATACCAGCGCAACCCGACACACGCAAAAAGTTTACTTCTAGCACAATTAGCGCTCTAGCAAATGCTCTAAATAGCACTCCACTTGTAATCTGGCTCTAAAGGTCTTGAAAAATATTTTAATAAATCTAATTGAAAACTGATGTAAAAAGTGTTTTTCTGGTGAAATGGGATAAGATTTGTAAGGTTTAAAGCTAATTAGTACTTTATGACAGCTAGCTCACAGTGACCAGTTTGGTCACAGCATTTTTTTTGGAATACACCCTGTATTTCCTTATACAGGGATTTCTGTTTGTAACATCTTACTACGATGTAGTCTTTTAGGTTTCTTTGTGTTTTTAACGTGTTTGATTAGGAGATATACACAGGTAAACAACAAACGTGATTTAATCATGTATTTAGCATATTCAGTGACATATAGGACAGAATGTTCATCCTGTGTTAGTACTTATTCTTCACACTGAGATTGTATAAATATGTGGATTTGTACATAGTTCTTATATAGGTAATATCACTATAGTAACTCACTTCACAATAAGTTTGTTAGTGATACTAACCGTATCCATAGCAACCGTTTGTATACAGTGTTGATCTGACATCGACTACTATCTCATCACAGTTTGTATATAGGATGGCTTTAATTTTTGAGCACATGTCACATATGTTTACACCTATTAGCTAGTTGACGCCGAAGCCTTACACACGGTTGCATCGTTAGTGATGTGACTGTGTCATTTCCGGTTATTGTTGGCGCCAAAAAAATTTCAGTTACATTGTGCGTCATACTTGGCGCCAAACTTTTTCATTATTTTAATACCCCATTGATGTTTGCCTCTTGCTTTTTTCTCTATCAGAGGGCTATGCTATTTGCATTTTATTCCCATTCCTGAAACTGTCATATAAGGAAATTGATAATTTTGCTTTATATGTTGTTTTTTTCTTTTACATTTTTGCAAGATGTCTCAATCTGATCCTGCCTCAGAAGTATCTGCTGGAACTTTGCTGCCTGACATCGGTTCTACCAAAGCTAAGTGCATTTGTTGTAAGATTGTGGAAATTATTTCTCCGAATGTCATTTGTAATAGTTGCCATGATAAACTTTTACATGCAGATAGTGTGTCCATCAGTAATAGTACATTGCCAGTTGCAGTTCCTTCAACTTCTAATGTACATGATATACCTATGAATTTTAAAGAATTTGTTACTGATTCTATTCAGAAGGCTTTGTCTGCATTTCCACCTCCTAATAAACGTAAAAGGTCTTTAAAAACTTCTCATTCAGTTGATGAAATTTCAAATGACCAACAACATAATAATTTATCCTCCTCTGATGAGGATCTATCTGATACAGAAGATCCTTCCTCAGATATTGACATTGACAAATCTACTTATTTATTTAAAATAGAGTATATGCGTTCTTTATTCAAAGGAGTGTTAATTACTTTGGATATTGAGGTAACCAGTCCTCTTGACGTTAAGTCTAATAAATGTTTAAATGCTGTTTTTAAACCTCTTGTGGTTTCTCCAGGGGTTTTTCCTATTCCTGAGGCTATTTCTGATATGATTTCTAAGGAATGGAATAAGCCAGGTACTTCTTTTATTCCTTCTTCAAGGTTTAAAAAATTGTATCCTTTACCAGCAAATTCTATAGAGTTTTGGGAAAAAATCCCCAAAGTTGATGGGGCTATTTCTACTCTTGCTAAACGTAGCTAGATAGGAAGCTTGAATCTTATCTAAGGAAATCCTATTTATATTCAGGTCATCTTCTCAGACCTGCAATTTCTTTGGCTGATGTTGCGGCTGCATCAACTTTCTGGTTGGAAAATTTAGCGCAACAAGAATTGGATTCTGATGTATCTAGCATTATTCACTTACTGCAATATGCTAATCATTTTATTTGTGATGCCATTTTTGATATTATCAAAATTGATGTTAGATCCATGTCTTTAGCTATTTTAGCTAGAAGAGCTTTGTAGCTTAAATCTTGGAATGCTGATATGACATCTAAGTCTAGATTACTATCTCTTTCTTTCCAAGGTAATAATTTATTTGGTTCTCAGCTGGATTCTATTATTTCAACTATTACTGGGGGAAAGGGAGTTTTTCCTTCCTCAGGATAAAAAACCTAAGGGTAAATCTAAGGCTTCTAACCGTTTTTTGTAACTTTCGTCAGAATAAGGAACAAAAATCTAATCCTTCCCCACAAGGAATCTGTTTCCAATTGGAAGCCTTCCTCAAATTGGAATAAATCCAAGCCATTTAAGAAACCAAAGTCAGCCTCTAAATCCGCATGAAGGTGCGGCCCTCATTCCAGCTCAGCTGGTGGGGGACAGATTAAGGTTTTTCAAGGATTTTTGGATAAATTCTGTCCAAAATCAATGGATTCAGAGCATTGTCTCTCAAGGGTATCGAATAGGATTCAGAGTAAGACTTCCTGTGAGAAGATTTTTTCTCTCACGTATCCCAGCAAATCCAGTAAAAGCTCAGGCTTTCCTTAAGTGTGTTTCAGACCTGGAGTCTTCAGGGGTAATCATGCCAGTTCCTTTTCAGGAACAAGGTCTGGGGTTTTATTCAAATCTATTCATTGTCCCAAAGAAGGAAAATTCATTCAGGCTAGTTCTGGATCTGAAAATTTTGAATCGTTATGTAAGAGTACCAACTTTCAAGATGGTGACTATAAGGAATATTCTGCTTTTTGTTCAGCAAGGACATTATATGTCTACAATAGACTTGCAGGATGCATACCTTTTATATTCCGATTCATCCAGAACATTATCAGTCCCTGAGATTCTCTTTTCTAGACAAGCATTACCAATGTGTTGCTCTTCCATTTGGCCTAGCAACAGCTCCAGGAATCTTTTCAAAGGTTCTAGGTGCCCTACTCTCTGTAATCAGAGAACAGGGTTTTGCGGTGTTTCCTTATTTGGACGATATCTTGGTACTAGCTCAGTCTTTACGTTCTGCAGAATCTCACACGAATCAACTAGTGTTGTTTCTTTGAAAACATGGTTGGAGGATCAATTTACCAAAAAGTTCTTTGATTCCTCAGACAAGGGTCACCTTTTTAGGTCTCCAGATAGATTCAGTGTCCATGACTCTGTCTCTAACAGACAAGAGATGCTTGAAATTGGTTGCAGCTTGTCGGCACCTTCAGTCTCAGTCATTCCCTTCAGTGGCTATGTGCATGGAAGTTTTAGGCCTCATGACTGCAGCATCAGACGCGATTCCTTTTGCTCGTTTTCACATGAGACCTTTCCAGCTTTGTATGCTAAATCAATGGTGCAGGGATTATACAAAGATATCCCAATTAATATCCTTAAATCCCAATGTACGACGCTGTCTGACGTGGTGGTTAAATCACCAACGTTTAGTTCAAGGGGCTTCTTTTGTTCGACCAACCTGGACTGTGATAACTACAGATGCAAGTCTTTCGGGTTGGGGAGCTGTTTGGAGATCTCTGACTGCTCAAGGGGTTTGGAAATCTTAAGAGGCGAGATTACCAATCAATATTTTAGAACTCCGTGCAATTTTCAGAGCTCTTCAGTTTTGGCCTCTGTTGAAGAGAGAACCGTTCATTTGCTTCCAGACAGACAATATCACAACTGTGGCATATGTCAATCATCAAGGTGGGACTCACAGTCCTCAAGCCATGAAAGAAGTATCTCGGATACTTGCTTGGGTGGAATCCAGCTCCTGTCTAATCTCTGTGGTGCATATCCCAAGTGTAGACAATTGGGAAGCGGATTATCTCAGTCGTCAGACTTTACATCCAGGAGAGTGGTCTCTCCATCCAGATGTGTTTTCTCAGATTGTTCAGATGCGGGGTCTTCCAGAGATAGATCTGATGGCCTCTCACCTAAACAAGAAACTTCCCAGATACCTGTCTAGGTCCAGGGATGTTCAGGCGTAAGCAGTGGATGCGCTAACCATTCCATGAATTTATCATCCTGCTTACATCTTCCTGCCTCTAGTTCTTCTTCCAAGAGTGATTTCCAAAATCATCATGGAACAATCGTTTGTGTTGTTGGTGGCTCCAGCATGACCACACAGGTTTTGGTATGCGGATCTTGTTCGGATGTCCAGTTGCCAACCTTGGCCACTTCCGTTAAGGCCAGACCTACTGTCTCAAGGTCCATTTTTCCATCAGGATCTCAAATCATTAAATTTGAAGGTATGGAAATTGAACGCTTAGTACTAAGTCATAGAGTTTTCTCTGACTCAGTGATTAATACTATGTTACAAGCTCGTAAATCTGTTTCCAGGAAGATTTACTTTGGAAGACTTACATTTCATGGTGTTCTTCTCATAAATTTTCTTGGCATTCTTTTAGAATTCCTAGAATTTTACAGTTTCTTCAGGATGGTTTGGATAAAGGTTTGTCTGCAAGTTCCTTGAAGGGACAAATCTCTGCTCTTTCAGTTTTATTTCACAGAAAGATTGCTAAACTTTCTGATATTCACTGTTTTGTACAGGCTTTAGTTCGAATTAAGCCTGTCATTAAATCAATTTCTCCTCCTTGGAGTCTCAATTTGGTTTTGAAGGCGTTACAGGCTCCTCCATTTGAGCCTATGCATTCTTTGGACATTAAACTACTTTCTTGGAAAGTGTTGTTCCTTTTGGCTATCTCTTCTGCTAGAAGAGTTTCTGAGCTATCTGCTCTTTCTTGTGAATCTCCTTTTCTGATTTTTCATGAGGATAAGGCGGTGTTGCAGACTTCTTTTCAATTTTTACCTAAGGTTGTGAATTCTAACAACATTAGTAGAGAAATTGTTGTCCCTTCTTTGTGTCCTAATCCAAATAATTATTTGGAAAGATCCTTACATTCTTTGGATGTGGTAAGAGCTTTGAAATATTATGTTGAAGCTACTAATGATTTCAGAAAGACTTCTAGTCTATTTGTTTTATTTTCTGGTCCTAGAAAAGTCAGAAAACTTCTGCTATTTCCTTGGCTTCTTGGTTAAAGCTTTTGATTCGTCAAGCTTATTTGGAGTCGGGTAAGATCCCGCCTCAGAGAATTACAGCTCATTCTACTAGGTCAGTCTCCACTTTGTGGGCTTTTAAGAATGAAGCTTCTGTTGATCAGATTTGCAAAGCAGCAACTTGGTCTTCTTTGCATACATTTACTAAATTCTACCGTTTTGATGTATTTGCTTCTTCAGAAGCAGTTTTTGGTAGGAAAGGTCTTCAGGCAGCTGTTTCAGTTTGATTCTTCTGCTGATGTTTTAAGTTTTTCTTATCTCTAAAGAATAAACTTATACTTTGGGTTGTGGATTATTTTTTTCAGCGGAAAATGGCTGTATTTTATTTTTATCCCTCCCTCTCTAGTGACTCTTGCGTGGAGTTCCACATCTTGGGTATTTGATATCCCATACGTCACTAGCTAATGGATTCTTGCCAATTACATGAAAGAAAACATAATTTATGTAAGAACTTACCTGATAAATTCATTTCTTTCATATTGGCAAGAGTCCATGAGGCCCACCCTTTTTTTGGTTGTTATGATTTTTTTTTATAAAGCACAATTATTTTCAAATTCCTTTGTTGATGCTTTTTACTCCTTTCTTTATCACCCCACTACTTGGCTATTCGTTAAACTGAATTATGGGTGTGGTGAGGGGTGTATTTATAGGCATTTTGAGGTTTGGGAAACTTTGCCCCTCCTGGTAGGATTGTATATCCCATATGTCACTAGCTCATGGACTCTTGCCAATATGAAAGAAATGAATTTATCAGGTAAGTTCTTACATAAATTATGTTTTACAGTACTGTACTACTGTATCATTTAACAGAAAATGGGTGTGAAAATATCAACTGTATTGTATACAAATACAATACTGTACATTACTAAAAGATTAATTGTTGCATCAACTTTGTTCACAATTACTGTAATACACAAACTTCTACTTCTAAATACAGTATGCAGTACAATTACAGGTACAGTATCTATTGTGCACAATTCCCACTAATAATCACACCTTATGCAAACATTTTAAAGTACAGTGTACTGTATAGTGTGTGTTATTTTTTTAATCCAGTCCAGTACTTTAAACTGTTTACATAAATTTATTTTTTTAATCCAGTCCAGTTCTGCACTGTACTTTAAAATGTTTGCACTGTACTGTTGCTTTAGAGGTTTTCCTTGAAGTTTCGGATATAGGGGCATATGTATCAAGCTCCTTATGGAGCTTGATGCCCCGTGTTTCTGGCGAGCCTACAGGCTCGCCAGAAACACCAGTTATGAAGCAGCGGTCACAAAGACCGCTGCTCCATAACCTGTCCGTCTGCTCTGAGCAGGCGGACACACATCGCCGGAAATCAACCCTATTGAGTACGATCGGGTTGATTGACACCCCCCTGCTGGCAGCCGATGGGCCGCAAGTCTGCAGGGGGCGGCGTTGCACCAGCAGCTCTTGTGAGCTGCTGGTGCAATGCTGAATACAGCGAGCGTATTGCTTGCCGTATTCAGCAAGGTCTGGCGGACCTGATCCGCAGTGTCGGATCTGGTCCGCCAGTCCTTGATAAATAGGGGCCATAGAATGATCTGGAACATGCCAGTGTGCGCTAAAACAGCAATAGTCATCAGAAATAATTATCATAAACAAAACATTCAACAGTACTGTACAATACTGTACAGTATTAATAAACAATACTGTACAGTACTGTATTTAAGCTTTACATACAGTACAGTATACGCATACTACAGCTACTGTCTACTGGATGTTTTTACTGTGCATACCCTTATTAGTTTCCTTGTCCCTACATTCCCAATAATGTTGCCTGCTTTCTTGTGGCATTGGTTATACTTTTTTTTAATCTAATGTCTAGTCGATGTTATTGGTTCTAGAAGCTCCAGGTATTAAATAATGCATACTCTTTCAACTTGTGAACTTTTCTCTAGAGCATCTCAGTAACTTTTGATCGATGGCTTGCTGGGACTATCTGTGGTTTCAGCACTTTCGTAGTCATCCATGTTCTCATCACTGTCTTGTAGTTGATCTAAAACTTCCACAGCACTTGTAAATGTGTTTTCTGTTGCAAGTTTTTTTTGTCTATGTCAATGTAACAATCTATGTCACTGTCAACAACCTCCTTGCTGAAATAATGAACGAATATCATTTGTTTCTTCTACAGCTACCTGTATTACTTCTGGAAGCTCTACACTATTGTTCCTGTCGGAATTATAGAAACCAGCTTTTGTAAAGCAATTGCAAATGGTATCTGCAGAAATAGCCTTGCATGCCATAGAAATCCAGTTGACGGCATCAAGGACTTGGCAAGCTAGTGTACATTCTGTGTGGTAGAAATGTTCATAACCAAGGACTGCAGCAATCATTTTCTATAGTGCGTCTTCATGGTGTAGATGACACCCTGGTCCATTGGCTGTGTTACGCTTGTTGTGTTTGCCGGGAACTAGGCTAATTTTACGTTGCTAAGTTTCAGATGCGAATGGCTGATAGCATTATCCAGAAACAGGATGAATTTATGACCTTCTCTCTTCATTTTTCGGTCAAAACTCCTGAGTCACTCCACCGTGATTTCTGATATCATCCAGGCATATTTTTTTGCACGCAAAATAACGGGCAGCTGTGTAGTATATAAGTTCTTGAAGCAAAGTTTCTTTGCTACCTTACTAATCACCAGAGGCTTCTCCAATCTCCCGTCCATGTTTCCACAAAGGAACACTGTCAATCTTTCCTTGGATAACTTTCCTCCCGTGCACTTTTCATGTTTCACAGCCAGAGTTTTTGAAGGAAAGAATTGGCCAGTGTCATCGCCATTGAAGATGTCTTTTGTAGCGTATGGTTCCTTAAACATTTTGAGCTTTTCTTCCCATTGCCCAACAATAGCTTGATGTACATCCTTCGCTTCTCCACATCTCATTCCATACAATGCAATGCCTCCTTTTAAAACTTTCCAACCACCCATTAGATGCCTTAAAAGTTGTTTTGCCTAATTCTTTGGCTAGTTTGAGGGCTTGTGCTTTTAGTATAGGACCAGAAATTGGTAAATTTTTCGAGCGTTCGGCTACAAACCATTTCCACAGGAACTTGTTTAGCTCTTCATTTCCAGTTGCCTTCGCTTTCCTCTTCACTTCACCATTGTCAGCTAACCATTCTTCCATGATTTTCTCCTTATTTTTGATAGCTTCATAAATTTGCATTTTGCCTCACTTAAATTTCTCAACGCATTGTTTTACAGACAGTTTATCTTTTGTGTAGGACTTGATCACTTTCACGTTCGCAGCAAGCGCAAGAGTGTTGCACTTTCTAAAAACCATTCTGTTTACCATCACGACCAACAGGAAACTGGCTGAAATTTTAGATGTCAAAGGGATGTGTCAGGATACTGTATCCCTTCCGTTTCAGTGTTTCCACACCCCTTCCGTTTCAGCATTCCCAAACCCATTCTGTTACAGTTTCCGGCTTATTCAGGTAGCTGAATAAAGTGTATAAGCACTAAACGCTGTGACTGCCTTCCGTTTCCACGTTGGACAGGTTCCAGCTTATCCAGGTAGTTGAACAAAGTAAGTATAACACTAAACGCCGAGACTATGGAATATTTCTGATATGGACAGGTTTCGCCTTATACAGAGTTCGCCTTGGACAGATTTCACTGTAAATATATATATATATATATATATATATGTATGTATAGCTGTGGGAGGTGTCCTTATCGACCACTGTGCAGTGTATCCCTTGGGATGAATTGTACATTTCCTGTTCATTTCCATGCAAAAAAGAAGCGTTATATCATGATTACATATTTTGTCCTTTTATATGCTTCATATATTTTTTTGTTTAAATTTTTCTTTAATTTACAGGTAATAATGATTTATAACTCATAACATTTTGGTTCAGGTTGTTGCATATAATACTGTGTAAAAAAACTTACATACCTCTGGGTTTTTTTTATTTTGTAGGGAAGTTTCTTTATTAAATTTATTTTTGTGTTTGTTTCATTTCCTACAATTTGATCCTTAACTGGTTGATGTCTCATATGTATGATTATTTTTCATTTTTTGGCAGGGATTCTGGCAAAACTTTTCCATGCTGCAAATGTTAGTCATTATTTAAAAGGGTTTATTAGAATTTCAGCACCATCCAAAGGCCTTTAAAATTTGATACCTTTTGCATTAAACCTGTAGTCTAAAATGACATAGTACATTGGAACTGGTAAATCTTGGCCGAATACCGGCAAAGCACCCTATTTAACACATTATTCATCTTTTTTTTAATATAATGTAGGACTCATATTTTAACATCTTAAGTACAATTGTGGGGGATTCACAAAGGTAATGTAAAGTTTAAATCAACGTTTTGGGCTATAAAGTATTTTAAGTAAGTGTGAACCTTGGCTAGAGTTTTTTTTCCTTTTTTGTAAAGATTTGTTTTCATCTCATAACCAAACCTTATTGTTACATAGTAGATGAGGTTGAAAAAAAAGACTAAAGTCCATCGAGTTCAACCTATACAAATCTAATATACCTGAACTTTAATGAATCCCATTAAAAGGTAACTTATTTTAAACAAGCAATCATATCCCTGAATTCTGTTTCTAGCCAGAAATGTATCCAACCCATTTTTAAATATATCTAAGGTATTGACATTCACTACCTCCTTAGGTAATGAGTACCTTATTGTAGAGAGGCTTAAATAATTTGTTCCTAATTTGTATTTTTATTTGGTAATGTTGACATCCGAAAAAAATAAAAAATATTATAAGATTAATTTTGAGACATACCCTTTGTTGGGTTCACATATTCCGGATGAGCCTTTTCTTTAGAAACCAGTTTTTGTATATATATTTGTGATGTACCTTGACAGTTCCTACTCGTTTAGCTCAGGATATTACAAATTATATTAAAGCATATACTGGGCTTGTTTAAGGTTGTGACATCCTTGTGTCTCCTCAGAGTAGTTTGATGATCGGAAGTTGAACAGAATAGACTAATGAAAACTTCCTAGAAAGTACATATAGGGCTAGATTACAAGTGGAGCGCAAAATATCGCTTTTGCGAGGGCGATATTTGCTCTCCATTTAGTAATACCAGTGCATGCAATTGTGTGCTGGTATTACAAGTTAGCCGCAATGTGAACGCATTGCAATGAAGCTTTGCGCCAGCGATCAGCATAAAATGTTAAATATATATTGTATGTATATGAATATATACATATATATTTATGTGCTTATATGTGTATATATACACATATTAACACATATATTTCTTTCATATACTGTAGGTGGCGACAGTCCACGAGCTTGCTACTGTTGGGTTATACATTCCTACCTGGAGGGGGCAAAGTTTTCAAAACCTCAAATGCCTATAACTACACCTCCCATCTCACTCATACCCCAGTTTTAAAAACTTTACCTCCTTAGGAGATGGTGAAGCATTATGTGCTTGATTCTTCAGTGAAAGGCGCTTCTAAGCATATTGAAGCCCAGTTTCTCTCTAAGTACAGTTTTTCTGAGGGATATGAAGGGAGTATTGCCTAATGATACCATGTTTTCACCTATGGGAAATCTATTCATAAGGCTCTCTATAAATTCGGTTGCAGGGATTTATCTGCTGCTTCCCTTTACAGATCAACACTATACTCCTCTATCATTACCTCTGCTGATATTTTTTAGTACTGGTTACAAGTTTACAAGAAGTACATCTTCTATCTTCATTCATCCGGAGCGGAGCGGGTCCATCTTCAATCCATCCGGCGCGGAGCATCCTTTTCCATTGACGTCCTAACGAAGAATGAAGGTTCCTTTAAGTGACGTCATCCAAGATATCCAAGATGGCGTCCCTTGAATTCCGATTGGCTGATAGGATTCTATCAGCCAATCGGAATTAAGGTAGGAAAAATCCTATTGGCTGATGCAATCAGCCAATAGGATTGAAGTTCAATCCTATTGGCTGATCCAATCAGCCAATAGGATTGAGCTCGCATTCTATTGGCTGTTCCAATCAGCCAATAGAATGGAAGCTCAATCCTATTGGCTGATTGGATCAGCCAATAGGATTTTTGCTACCTTAATTCCGATTGGCTGATAGAATCCTATCAGCCAATCGTAATTCAAGGGACGCCATCTTGGATGACATCATTTAAAGGAACCTTCATTCTTCGTTAGGACATCGATGGAAGAGGATGCTCCGTGCCGGATGGATTGAAGATGGACCCGCTCTGCTCCGGATGGATGAAGATAGAAGATGCCGCCTGGATAAGACTTCTGCCAGTCTGGATGTCCTCTTCTGGCCGGATCGGATGAAGACTTCTGCCCCTCTGGAGGTCCACTTGTGCCCGGCTGGGTGAAGACGGCTCAAGGTAGGGTGATCTTCAGGGGGTTAGTGTTAGTTTTTTTAAGGGGGGTTTGGGTGGGTTTTAGAGTAGGGTTGGGTGTGTGGGTGGTGGGTTTTAATGTTGGGGGGGTTGTATTTCGTTTTTTACAGGTAAAAGGGCTGATTACTTTGGGGCAATGCCCCGCAAAAGGCCCTTTAAAGGGCTATTTGTAATTTAGTATAGGGTAGGGAATTTTATTATTTTGGGGGGCTTTTTTATTTTATTAGGGGGCTTAGATTAGGTGTAATTAGTTTAAAATTCTTGTAATTTATTTTTTATTTTCTGTAATTTAGTGTTCGTTTTTTTTGTACTTTAGTTTATTTTATTTAATTGTAGGTAATTGTAGTTAATTAATTTAATTTATTTAATTGTAGTGTTAGGTGTAATTGTAACTTAGGTTAGGATTTATTTTACAGGTAAATTTGTACTTATTTTAGCTAGGTAGTTATTAAATAGTTAATAACTATATAATAACTATTGTACCTAGTTAAAATAAATACAAACTTGCCTGTAAAATAAAAATAAATCCTAAAATAGCTACAATGTAATTATTAATTATATTGTAGCTATCTTACGCCTAGATTTAGAGTTCTGCGGCCAAAGGGGTGCGTTAGCTACGCGTGCTTTTTTTCCCACGCACCTTTTAAATACCGCTGGTATTTAGAGTTCACAGAATGGCTGGGTTTTCAGTGCGTTAGGCTCCAAAAAGGGAGCGTAGAGCATAATTTAACGCCACTGCAACTCTAGATACCAGCGGTGCTTACGGAAGCGGCCAGCTTCAAAAACGTGCTCGTGCACGATATCCCCATAGAAAACAATGGGGCTGTTTGAGCTTAAAAAAAACCTAACACCTGCAAAAAAGCCGCGTTCAGCTCCTAACGCAGCCCCATTGTTTTCTATGGGGAAACACTTCCTACGTCTGCACCTAACACTCTAACATGTACCCCGAGTCTAAACACCCCTAACTTTACACTTATTAACCCCTATTCTGCCGCCCCCGCTATCGCTGACACCTGCATATTATTATTAACCCCTAATCTGCCGCTCCGTACACCACCGCCACCTACATTATAGCTATGTACCCCTAATCTGCTGCCCCTAACACCGCCGACCCCTATATTATATTTATTAACCCCTAATCTGCCCCCCACAACGTCGCCGCCAGCTACCTACACTTATTAACCCCTAATCTGCCGAGCGGACCGCACCGCTATTATAATAAAGTTATTAACCCCTAATCCGCCTCACTCCCGCCTCAATAACCCTATAATAAATAGTATTAACCCCTAATCTGCCCTCCCTAACATCGCCGACACCTAACTTCAATTATTAACCCCTAAGCTGCCGACCGAATCTCGCCGCTACTGTAATAAATGGATTAACCCCTAAAGCTAAATCTAACCCTAACACTAACACCCCCCTAAGTTAAATATAATTTAAATCTAACGAAATAAATTAACTCTTATTAAATAAATTATTCCTATTTAAAGCTAAATACTTACCTGCAAAATAAACCCTAATATAGCTACAATATAAATTATAATTATATTATAGCTATTTTAGGATTTATATTTATTTTACAGGTAACTTTGTATTTATTTTAACCAGGTACAATAGCTATTAAATAGTTAAGAACTATTTAATAGCTAAAATAGTTAACATAATTACAAAATTACCTGTAAAATAAATCCTAACCTAAGTTACAATTAAACCTAACACTACACTAGCAATAAATAAATTAAATAAAATACCTCCAATTACCTACAATTAAACCTAACACTACACTATCAATACATTAATTAAATACAATACCTACAAATAACTACAATTAAATAAACTAACTAAAGTACAAAAAATAAAAAAGAACTAAGTTACAAAAAATAATAAAATATTTACAAACATTAGAAAAATATTACAACAATTTTAATCTAATTACACCTACTCTAAGCCCCCTAATAAAATAACAAAGACCCCCAAAATAAAAAAATGCCCTACCCTATTCTAAATTAAAAAAAAGTTCAAAGCTCTTTTACCTTACCAGCCCTTAAAAGGACCTTTTGTGGGGCATGCCCCAAAGAATTCAGCTCTTTTGCCTGTAAAAAAAACACATACAATACCCCCCCCCAACATTACAACCCACCACCCACATACCCCTAATCTAACCCAAACCCCCCTTAAATAAACCTAACACTAAGCCCCTGAAGATCTTCCTACCTTATCTTCACCTCGCCGGGTATCACCGATCGGTCCTGGCTCCAAAATCTTCATCCAACCCAAGCGGGGGCTGGCGATCCATAATCCTGTGGCTGAAGAGGTCCAGAAGAGGCTCCAAAGTCTTCATCCTATCCGGGAAGAAGAGGCGATCCAGACCGGCAACCATCTTGATCCAAGCGGCATCTTCTATCTTCATCCGATGAGGAACGGCTCCATCGTGAAGACCTCCAGCGCGGATCAATCTTCTTCCGACGACGTCCAACTGAAGAATGACGGTTCCTTTAAGGGACGTCATCCAAGATAGCGTCCCTCGAATTCCAATTGGCTGATAGGATTCTATCAGCCAATCGGAATTAAGGTAGGAAAATTCTGATTGGCTGATGGAATCAGCCAATCAGAATCAAGTTCAATCCGATTGGCTGATCCGATCAGCCAATCAGATTGAGCTCGCATTCTATTGGCTGTTCCGATCAGCCAATAGAATGCGAGCTCAATCTGATTGGCTGATCGGATCAGCCAATCGGATTGAACTTGTTCTGATTGGCTGATTCCATCAGCCAATCAGAATTTTCCTACCTTAATTCCGATTGGCTGATAGAATCCTATCAGCCAATCGGAATTCGAGGGACGCCATCTTGGATGAAGTCCCTTAAAGGAACCGTCATTCTTCAGTTGGACGTCGTCGGAAGAAGATTGATCCGCGCTGGAGGTCTTCACGATGGAGCCGTTCCTCATCGGATGAAGATAGAAGATGCCGCTTGGATCAAGATGGTTGCCGGTCTGGATCGCCTCTTCTTCCCGGATAGGATGAAGACTTTGGAGCCTCTTCTGGACCTTTTCAGCCGCAGGATTATGGATCGCCAGCCCCCGCTTGGGTTGGATGAAGATTTTGGAGCCAGGACCGATCGATGATACCCAGCGAGGTGAAGATAAGGTAGGAAGATCTTCAGGGGCTTAGTGTTAGGTTTATTTAAGGGGGGTTTGGGTTAGATTAGGGGTATGTGGGTGGTGGGTTGTGATGTTGTGGGGGGGGGGTATTGTATGTGTTTTTTTTTACAGGCAAAAGAGCTGAATTCTTTGGGGCATGCCCCACAAAAGGTCCTTTTAAGGGCTGGTAAGATAAAAGAGCTTTGAACTTTTTTTAATTTAGAATAGGGTAGGGCATTTTTTTATTTTGGGGGTCTTTGTTATTTTATTAGGGGGCTTAGAGTAGGTGTAATTAGTTTAAAATTGTTGTAATATTTTTCTAATGTTTGTAAATATTTTATTATTTTTTGTAACTTAGTTCTTTTTTATTTTTTGTACTTTAGTTAGTTTATTTAATTGTAGTTATTTGTAGGTATTGTATTTAATTAATGTATTGATAGTGTAGTGTTAGGTTTAATTGTAGGTAATTGGAGGTATTTAATTTAATTTATTTATTGATAGTGTAGTGTTAGGTTTAATTGTAACTTAGGTTAGGATTTATTTTACAGGTAATTTTGTAATTATTTTAACTATTTTAGCTATTAAATAGTTCTTAACTATTTAATAGCTATTGTACCTGGTTAAAATAAATACAAAGTTACCTGTAAAATAAATATAAATCCTAAAATAGCTATAATATAATTATAATTTATATTGTAGCTATATTAGGGTTTATTTTACAGGTAAGTATTTAGATTTAAATAGGAATAATTTATTTAATAAGAGTTAATTTATTTCGTTAGATTTAAATTATATTTAGCTTAGGGGGGTGTTAGGGTTAGGGTTAGACTTAGCTTTAGGGGTTAATCCATTTATTACAGTAGCGGCGAGATTCGGTCGGCAGATTAGGGGTTAATAATTGAAGTTAGGTGTCTGCGATGTTAGGGAGGGCAGATTAGGGGTTAATACTATTTATTATAGGGTTATTGAGGCGGGAGTGAGGCGGATTAGGGGTTAATAACTTTATTATAGTAGCGGTGCGGTCCGCTCGGCAGATTAGGGGTTAATAAGTGTAGGCAGGTGGAGGCGACGTTGAGGGGGGCAGATTAGGGGTTAATAAATATAATATAGGGGTCGGCGGTGTTAGGGGCAGCAGATTAGGGGTACATAGGGATAACGTAGTTGGCGGCAGTGTACGGAGCGGAAGATTAGGGGTTAAAAAATTAAAATATAGTGGCGGCGATGTGGGGGGACCTCGGTTTAGCGGTACATAGGTAGTTTATGGGTGTTAGTGTACTTTAGAGCACAGTAGTTAAGAGCTTTATAAACCGGCGTTAGCCCAGAAAGCTCTTAACTACTGACTTTTTTCTGCGGCTGGAGTTTTGTCGTTAGATTTCTAACGCTCACTTCAGCCACGACTCTAAATACCGGCGCTAGAAAGATCCCATTGAAAAGATAGGATACGCAATTGACGTAAGGGGATCTGCGGTATGGAAAAGTCGCGGCTGCAAAGTGAGTGTTAGACCCTTTCCTGACTGACTCCAAATACCGGCGGTAGCCCAAAACCAGCGTTAGGAGCCTCTAACGCTGGTTTTGACGGCTACCGCCCAACTCTAAATCTAGGCCTTAGGGTTTATTTTATAGGTAAGTATTTAGTTTTAAATAGGAATAATTTAGTTAATAATAGTAATATTTATTTAGATGTATTTAAATTATATTTAAGTTAGGGGGTGTTAGGGTTAGACTTAGGTTTAGGGGTTAATAACTTTATTATAGTGGCAGCGGTGTGGGGGGGGGGCAGGATAGGGGTTAATATGTATAATGTAGGTGGTGGCAGGCTCCGGGAGCGGCGGTTTAGGGGGTAAACAGTTTAGTATAGTGTGGGTGCTTAGTGACAGTATAGCAAGAAAGCTGTGAAAAAGCCGAAAAGCAGCAAGATCGATGACTGTTAGTTAACAACAGTCCGCTGCTCATCGCCCCGTACTTGGTGCGCAGCTTTTTGACAGCTTTCTTGATACATTTGGCGAACGTATTCAGGTCCGATTTTAGGCGATCTTAGGCGAGCGTTTTTAGTCACTGTAATGATTAAAAATCCTAAATATTCTGATGTTAAACTTTGCAATTGTTCAAAATCAATGTTTAAAACTGTTGTTAATTTCTTTGAGATTTTCCATACACCTAACTGCACTTTGTGACCTGATTGCTAAAGAATGATTTAAACCAGGGCATTAAACTACTTTCTTGGAAAGTGTTATTTCTATTGGCTATCTCTTCTGCTAGAAGAGTTTCTGAATTGTCTGCTCTCTCTTATAAATCTCCATATCTGATTTTTCATCAAGATAAAGCAGTTTTGTGGACTTCTTTCAAATTGTTGCCTAAAGTTGTGAATTCTATCATCATTAATATAGAATATTGTTCCTTCCTTGTGTCCTAATCCTAAGAATACTATTGAAAGATCTTTGCATTCTTTGGCTGTAGTAAGAGCTTTGAAATATTATGTTGATGCTACTAATGATTTCAGTTAGACTTCTAGTCTGTTATTTTCTTCTGGTTCTAGAAAAGGTCAGAAAGCATCTGCCATTTCTGTAGCATCTTGGTTGAAACTTCTGATTCGCAAAGCTTATTTGGAGGAAGTCCAGTCTCTGCCTCAGAGAATTACAGCTCATTCTACAAGATCAGTTGCCACATCTTGGGCTTTCAATTATAAAGCTTCAGTTGATCAAATCTGCAAAGCAGCCACTTTGTCTTCTTTGCATACCTTTTACTAAATTTTCCATTTTAATGTTTGGTAGAAAGGTTCTTTAGGCAGCTGTCTCAGTTTGATTCTAGTGCCTATAATTTAATTTTTTTTTAAATTTTATTTAACTTCTCAGCAAAAATAGCTATTTTTAATTTTATACCTCCCTTTATTGTTACTCGTGGACTTCCACATCTTGGGTATTATATCCCATCAGTAACAAGCTTGTAGACTCTCACCACCTATATGAAAGAAAACATAATTTATGTAAGAACTTACCTAATAAATTCATTTATTTCATGGTGGCGAGAGTCCACGAGGCCCAGCCATTTTTGGAGGGGGTTATGATTTTTTTGTATAAAGTACATTATTATATTCATCTTTTTTTATGCTTTTACTCATTTTACACCTCACCAACTTGGCTATACGTTAAATTGAGGTATTAGTGAGGTGGCAGGTGTATATATAGGCATTTGAGGTTTGGGAATCTTTGCCCCCCTCCTGGTTGGAATGTATATCCATCAGTAAATAGCTTGTGGACTCTTGCCACCATGAAAGAAATGCATTTATCAGGTAATTTCTTACATAAATTGTTATTTACAGGGAACACACAGTTCCCCATAGACCTCGATGTAAAGGCACTATTCAGTGCTTTTTTTCTAGCACACCACACCTGCCTACTTTGTGCAGTTTTTTTTTTTTTAACTAAAAAAAAGAAGCTATTTTTTTTAAATAAAAAAAACTAAAATATACTTTATTGTGGGGACAATTTTGGAAAATCAACCAGAAATCTGATCTCTGGTCAATTTTAGGAGCACCAATTGCTACCACAAGCTCGCGGTAGCAATAACCAGCTACTTGTAATGGCTGGTTATTTATCGTGCGTCTGTAAACGGGCAAATTTGCTTGTTTGCAGGCGCATGATAAATTAGTGCTCCACTTGTAAACTAGCCCATAATGTGTACAAAAGTTAAAGGTATAGTAAAGTCAAAATTAAATGTTCAAGATTCAGATAGAAAATGCCATTTTAAACAACATTCTAATTTACTTCTATTATTGAATTAGCTTTATTCTCTTTATATCCTTTGTTGAAAAACATAACTAGGTAGCTATGTTACTACTGGGAGCTAGCTGCTAATATGCCTCTTGATGTATTCAACGATGTCCTAGTAGTGCATTGCTATTTATTGTTCCTGTTTAAAAAAAAAAAGGAAAAATTAAATAGATAAATTTAAACTGTTGTGAATAACAATGTCCTATTCACAAAAAAACACCATAAAAAATTGCAGTATATCATTATGACAGATTCTTGCTTATTGGCTAATAGGAAAAGCTCCTTCATAAAATGTTTATTCAGCACAGGAACATCTGTTTAGAAAAATACATAGCACTTTAGTATGTTTTGAAACAACATTCTTTATTAGATGGAACAGATAACATTTTTTATTTTTTCTGTCTTAATGTTGTTTACATTCTTTCAACCCCTAGGTGGGAATATGGGGATTTATCAACCAATCAAAAGCAAGATGATAATGGAAAACATTTCAAATCAGACTCAGAAGGTCTATCAACCCATTTTTCTTGCTTTTCCAGACTTGACTGTTACATAAAACAGGAAATCTGGTATAAGATAATTCAGGAAAAGTTCCTCAGTGAAAACCACTACAGAAATAGAAACCACTAGAGAATTCAACAGTATAACCAAATGATTTCCAAATATTCATTTTGAAGAAACAGAAAAATCTAATTGGAAATGCAAGCTTAAGTTCTAGATCACATGACCCCCAAGTGTGTGGATAGTAGCTTCTCTTCAAATTAACTTTAGCTTCATTTTTATTTATTTATTTATTTATTTATATATTATAGTTGAGACTCTTTCTTTTAACAATTAAAATATGTCCCACCTAAATTGTAGAATAGAATGTTCCATATACTGAAGTAAGCAGCAAAGAAGAAGGGGTTTGGTGAACTAGGGCTTTCTCGTTTGAATTGTCTTGATTGTCATTGGCTTATAACATCTTAAAGGGACAGTCTAGTCAAAATTAAACTTTCATGATTCAGGTAGGACATGCAATTTTAAACAACTTTCCAAAATACTTTTATCATCAAATTTGCTTTGTTCCCTTGGTGGTATTTTTGAAAAGCTAAACCTATGTAGGCTCAAACTGATTTCTAAGCCTCTTAGCCCAGAGAATTTTGAAAGTTTCTCACAGCTAGACAGTGCTAGTTTATGTGTGTCATATAGATAACATTGTGCTCACTCTCGTGGAGTTATTTAGGAGTCTGCACTGATTGGCTAAACTGCATGTCTGTCAAAAGCACTGAGATAAGGGGGTCATCTGCAGAGGCTTAGATACAAGGTAATCGCAGAGGTAATACATGTAATAATATAACTGTGTTGGTTGTGCAAAACTGGGAATGGGTAATAAAGGAATTATCTATCTTTTAAAACTATAAAATTTGTCCCTTTAAGTCCTAAAATTATTTTTGATATATTAATAAACTGAACCTTAAAGAATTAGATGCTGATATTTTTAAATCAGTTGAAATATAAAAACATATTTAAAAGTTATTACTGTATATTAAAGGTACAGTAGTTTTTTTTAAATTAAACTACATTACCCATCATGCCTTACATATACGACGTACACCTCTGTGCACGTATGCACTTTAAAAGTGTACAAGAATCTGATAGATAGTTTCTACGTACTGGGATTAGAATGCGATGACACGGAGGAGCGCATGCGCTGTGACTATTTTTGGTCAGACAGCTGTCGGAACGTCACTTCCGTTTGCTGATCTGATACGTTTGCTAGTCTGATAGAACACCAGCTTAAAGTTAACATATGGATACAGCTAGCATTGCATCTCCCTTACCTCTAATGTATTGAACATTTTTTCCATTAATTATTCTTTCTGAACTTCTGTTACATTCTCCTCATCATTTTACTGCCCCGGTGAGTCGTGACCCAACCTAACATGCATTTATGTCCCTTATTTTGTGAATAATGCTGTCTTTATCACAACCCTTTATTATCTCTTTTTGTAGAGTAAATAAAGACAGCAAAGAGATTGTTTGTATTTTATTTTGCCAATTTCAATTATACTACAGTAGAGTCATAAATATCTGATTATCTTATCATTCTAAATACACACAGAGAGAAATGCACTCACAGGAACGAACAACCAGCTCAATACCATTGTTAGCCTGTTCTATGGCGATTTACCACTTGGGTGCAACTTCTTTTAGCCCAGCAATGCTTTTCACAGAGTAGAACTTTCCTGTAGTATATCAGTCTGATCCCGCCTATTACGGTCAGTCCAGCGCCGAAATACCAGGCAATTCCTCTCTGAACAAGGAACAAAGCAACCCCAGACGATCGATTCGGCTTTCATTGGGCCTCGTCAGTGAGGTGTAGCAGTATTCCTCTAAGCACACTAAGCAAGGAGTCCACGTCTGGTTTCCCCTTTTTCCCATAGGGAGACTAAATACACACAGAGAGAAATGCACTCACAGGAACGAACAACCAGCTCAATACCATTGTTAGCCTGTTCTATGGCGATTTACCACCAGGAATTGCCTGGTATTTTGGCACTGGACTGACCGTAATAGGCGGGATCAGACTGATATACTACAGGAAAGTTCTACTCTGTGAAAAGCATTGCTGGGCTAAAAGAAGTTGCACCCAGGTGGTAAATCGCCATAGAACAGGCTAACAATGGTATTGAGCTGGTTGTTCGTTACTGTGAGTGCATTTCTCTCTGTGTGTATTTAGTCTCCCTATGGGAAAAAGGGGAAACCAGACGTGGACTCCTTGCTCAGTGTGCTTAGAGGAATACTGCTACACCTCACTGACGAGGCCCAATGAAGGCCGAAACGATTGTCTGGGGTTGCTGTGTTCCTTGTTCAGAGAGGAATTGCCTGGTATTTCGGCGCTGGACTGACCGTAATAGGTGGGACCAGACTAATATACTACAGGAAAGTTCTACTCTGTGAAAGCATTGCTGGGCTAAAAGAAGTTGCACCCAGGTGGTAAATTGCCATAGAACAGGCTAACAAAGGTATTGAGCTGGTTGTTCGTTCCTGTGAGTGCATTTCTCTCTGTGTATCTTATCATTCTAATTTATCTGACATCCCCGTGCAAAATGACCTATCAAGGCTGAGTGTCGTCATGGCTTTTTATATTATAGTACTATACAGAGATGAGTGGGCATATGCATTTATCCTAAGCCATTTTTCTTTCTTTTTTTGTTTGTCAACTGGGCAAAAGCTTAAAGGGACACTCAAGTCAAAATTATACTTGCATGATTCAGATAAAGTATGCAGTTTTAAGAGACTTTACCATTTATTTTTCGTGATCAAATTGCACAGGTTTTTTTTATATGAATACTTTTCGAGGCAACAGCTACTAACAAGGCATGTGCAAAAGTTCATAGAGTATTTGTATATGAGTTTGTGATTGGCTGATGGCTTTCACATGATACAGGGTTCTGGCAAATTGAAGTCAATTTTGAAATTAGTCAGAAAGCAAATTGCTCATTTAAAATTTAGAGTAAGTGCTATTGCATCATCTTTTTATAATCTGCTTGTTGATTATGCAGTTCTACTGTATTTAATGGTGCTTTAAAACAAGACTAGATAAAGGCAAATTCATGCAAATAATTGCATCCAAACTTGGCTGAGGCAAAGTCAAAAAGGTGCCTAAAAAATGTTTATTTGCAAACTTTAAAAAAAATCTTGTGCTAGGCAGACACCCACGATCTGTAAAGAATTCTATTGAAACTTGTCTTGGGGACTGTTGGAAACTTGTAGAGGAAAAGACGCAAGTTAGAGAACTAATTGAGCCTCTTATTATGGAATAAATACTAGAAAATAGTAAAGAGATGCGAGTATAGAAACGCTAAGCAAAAATGTGTCCCTTTGGTTTGCACAAAAAAGAGACAAAGGCATTTCCTATACTGCAAGAAAAAAGCTAAAATAATTTAATGACGGAAACCATGATTTCACAACTAGTGTAGGTTTACTTGATCTCTGGGAACATCAATAGAAAATAAGATAACCTAAAGGGATATAAAAGGTCAAAATTGAAATGAGTATGAATGCATTTCAATTTTAAATAGAAGCATTTTTGCAATATAATTCTACTAGCAAAAATGCTTCTAGTGAAAGTTATAACTGTTGCAGCAGCATACACACATATGCTACGCGTCAGGATTCAAGCACCATGCCTGCTCAGAGAGTTGGCATGGTGCATGTTATGCAATTGAAGACTTAACTTGAGTCATAAAAGCTACTGATAACTCTCTGAGAAGGTGTTTGAATGCTGGTGCACAGTGAACTCACAGAATATGCATGTATGCCACTGAAAAACACACACAAAAAATCAAGAAACAATTTTGCTAATGGAAGCATATTGCAAAAATTATTCTACTTAATGTGCTTCCATGCACGTTCCAATGTTGACCTTTCTATCCCTTTAATATTTGTTGGGGTATTATCCGCAAGTACTTATGAATTTCTTGACTTTAAAACAACATTGCTTTTATTTATCAATAATTAAGGAATATTGAAGACTCAACTGTATATAGTGACGTTTGAGGCAGCATTCTGTTCAATGGAGCCAAATCTTACGTTTAAAAGGACGGTCTACTTGATTTTATTTATTTTATAAAAAGATAGATAACGCCTTTACTATCCATTCCCCAGATTTGCACAACCAACAATGTTATATTAATATAATTTATAACCTCTAAACCTCTGTCTGTTTCTAAGCCCGCCTCTTATCTCAGTGCATTTTATTAGCGTTTCACAGCCAGACAGTGCTAGTTCATGTGTGCCATATAGATAACATTGTGCTCACTCCCGTGGAGTTATGCATGAACCAGCACTGATTGGCTAAAATGCAGGTTTGTAAAAAGCACTGCAAAGTCTGCAGAGGCTTAGATACAAGGTAATCACAGAGGTAAAAAGTGTATTAATATAACAGTGTTGGTTATGCAAAACTGGGGAATGGGTAATAAAGGGATTATCTATCTTTTTTAAACAATAAACATTTTCAAGTACACCATCCCTTTAAATATATTCTTATTTATCTTGTGAAATCTAGAGGTGTATGTTTCAAAATGTGTTGAATAGTGTGATTGAAGGAGTTATTTTGGGGAAAGCATTTATGCACACACTTTCCCGTGTTATTCTTTGTTGAAGAGATATCTAGATAGGTAGCGTGCACATGTCTGGAGCACTAAGTGACATGAAATAGTCCTGCCATCTAGTGCTCTTGCTAATGTATAATATTGTTGCAAAATGCTGCCATGGAGTGCTGCAGACACGTGCACGCTCCAGAGCTTACCTTCCTGCTTTCAACAAAGGATAACAAAAAACAAAGAAAATTTGATAATAGAAGTACATTGGAAAGTTGTTTAAAGGGACACACAAGTCAAAATTAAACTTACATGATTCAGATAGAGCATGCGATTTTTAACAACTTTCCAATTTACTTCCATAAACAAAATGTGCACAGTCTTTTTATATTTACACTTTTTTTTAGTCACAGATCCTAATGAGCATGTGCAAGAATGCACAGAATATATGCATTTGTGATTGGCTGATGGCTGTCACATGATGCAGTGGGAGTGGAAATAGACATAATTTTGAAATTCGACAGAAAAAAAATATATACTACTCAAGTTCGGACTAAGGGGTATATTTACCAAGCAGCGGATGCTGCTTATTCCACGTGAGCCTTCTCGCTCGCCGGAAACAGGAGTTAAGAAGCAGCAGTCGTAAGACCGCTGCTCCGTAACTCATCCTCCACCTTTAAGGCGGCGGACTGCAGTCATCCCGATCCGATACAATCTGGATGATTGACACCCCCTGCTAGCGGCAGCGAATGCTATTAAATACTGACATTTGATAAATGTACCCGTAAGTGCTATTTCATTGTCTTGTCTCATGGTTTATGAGTACGGCACCAGCCGAAACGCGTAAAGCCTGATACTCTCTGTGTGTGTATCATGTTTGTAATTTTAACTTGAGAAATAAAGGCTGCTTTTATATATTCCATATGGATACTGGGATCGACCTCCTTTTTTCTACTTGACATTCATTGTCTTGTTATCATGCATTTGTTTATTATGCAAATCTACTGTATTTACTGGTCCTGGTATGTTCTTTCTGAATCATGAAAGAAAAAATTAGTTTTTTTTATATCCCTTTAAATTCTTATCTCAGGATTGATGAATCCCTTCTTGCCGTTACTGCAATAAATACTGTTTAAATCACACAATTTTCTGATTGTGTAGTCGCCATGGCTAAATATAACATGACGGAAAGAGGTTTCAATACAGCCTGATTTCTGGACTTCTAAAATGTCAAACAGTCAAAGCCTGTTCTTCTAAGACAAGAACAGGCAATTATCTAAAAGAAAATATTCTGTTGTATTTAGCAGAAATACATTCTTTAGTTAGAAGCTTGTGAGTGGGAGGTCTTTTTAAGTCTTGGTTAGAGTGCAGCCTTCAGTTAGCAGTGAATGGGTTATACTGAACTTCAAAGAACTATAAGCCAACACAAAGAGTACATTAATATCAAGCCTAACAATAAGTAATAGATTAGGATAAAACTGTCTGTTACAGCCATGAATAGTGTCCCAAAAAGTCAAAAGGAGCTCTGTTTATTTTTAACACACATTACTGTAATTGTGGAATTGTTCTGGGGAGCTGAACTTTACTACAAACCCTCATTTTGTATTTTTATGTTAAAGGATTGAAAAAAAGAAAATGCTCTGAATTGCATCGCCATTTTAATATTACACAGTTGCTTGCATATAACTATGTGTTTTGACCCATGCAAAGAGGTTAAATGCAAAGTTAAAGCCTACTCCAGAGCAGCAATGCACTTCCAGGAGGTAGCTTAACACATCTGGTGAGCCAATAAAAAAAAATCGCAAACTAGCTCTCAGTAGTGCATTGCTGCTACCTTAGCCTATCTAAGTATGCTTATCAACAAAATATACCAAGAGAACAAAGTAATTTTGATAACTGAATAGATTTAAAGGGACAGTAAACTCAAAAAAAAATTCATGATTTAAATAGGGCATGTAATTTTAAACAACTTTCCAATTTACTTTTATTACCAATTTTGCTTTGTTCTCTTGGTATTCTTAGTTGAAAGCTAAATCTAGGAGGTTCATGTGCTAATTTCTTAGACCTTGAAGACTGCCTCTAATCTGAAAGCATTTTGACAGTTTTTCACCACTAGAGGGCGTTAGTTCATGTGTTTCATATAGATAACATTGAGCTCAGGCACGTGAAGCTCCTAGGAGTCATCGCTGATTGGCTAAAAATGCAAGCCTGACAAAAAAATTGAAATAAGGAGGCAGTTTGCAGAGGCATAGATACAAGGTAATCACAGAGGTAAAAAGTGTATTAATATAACTGTGTTGGTTATGCAAAATTGGGGAATGGGTAATAAAGGGGATTATCTACCTTTTCAAACAACAAAAATTCTGGTGTCTACTGTCCCTTTAAGTCTCTTAAAGTGTCAGTAAACTCAGAGGTTGTAAAAGCTAAAGCTAACGTCCTCTATATTCTTACAATCTAACCGCATTGTGAAATTTGACAAAAACAAAATTATAACATGTTTTATTAAATCATAAGTTTTGCAGCCTAACCGTTTCTCTATGTCTGTTCTCCAACTCCACGGCATCTCCAATGTGGGCGGTGTAGACCGACTCTGTACTTCCCACATGCAAATGATGTGACGCACATTTATCCTCCCACTAAAGCTCGCTCACGCTCCTGTGTATTAAATTTTTTTCTTCTTCAGATAATGCTACTGCTTATGCGTCTAGGTCGCATCAGTACATCGTAAATAGAATATATATATATATATTCTGCCCTTAGCAAAGGTAAATCACTACCGGTTTTACATCTATTAATTTTCGGTGCATTTTATTTAAAACAAAATCAATTATCTAGTATTTACATTAATTATTTATTGTAATTTCATTTTTTAAACAATGAATGTATCATATCTATATTGAATCAGAATATTTTATAAACATTGATAATTTGATGTTGGAAGATACATTAAAAACTAATATGGGAGATGATGAATACTCTAATTCTGATAACTTTTATTTTTAAATAGAGCCAATGTTCTTGTATGAATTGAAATAAATATATATCTTTGTGTACAATGAATAACGTCAAACAATATTAAATAAATAAAGATTTATTTTATTATATGAAATTGTTGACTATATAAAATATTAATTTGATTAAAAAAAAGTGTATTGCTCTATTTTGCAAATACGAGACAATTATATAAACAAAAAAAAGGTATTAGGATATTGAATAGAAATGTTACGGACGATAATTTTAGATGATAATTGTAGATGATAATTTTACAAATTACATCCAATTATAAATACTATAGAATTATTAATTTTATCCATATATAGATTGAAAAATAAATTGTATCCTTGATCATATGTGTTAAAGGATTGATCATGAAATATAAAACAGATTGAACATCAATTAATTAATTCAATTGGCTAATTAATTATAAAGAAATAGTTCTTTATTTAATTTATTATACCTGTTTATGTTCAGGATGCAGATCGTATATATTATAATTAGACCGATGGGTCTTCAGTAGAATCCACTGCGCAATGAGCGTGCTCTAGTAGATGCAATCTTGGAAGCATCGAACCCTTGATGTGGACGTATGATTTTGGGCATGCGCAGAACTAGGAATAGTGGAAAGCAGGAGCAGATGATGTCATTGTGCGCGCGTTCGCAAAGAAGGTACATAGCGCGACCGATATCAACACTATAGGATGAATGGTAATTCTTCAAATATAGTGAAAAAAAGCGGCGGTCATGGAGGCGGACAGTGAATACACAAGTGGTACAAGTTTGACTATAAAATAGATAAGATTGGTTAAATACATGTTGCACATGTAATTTTGTCGGTTGAAATTTGGAGTATACTGTCCCTTTAAAAGAACAGTAAAGTCAAAATTAAACGTTCATGATTTAGACGACCATACAATTTTAAACAACTTGCCATATTTTACTATTCTCAAAATTGCTTTGTTTACTTGGTGTAAATTGGAAAGTTGTAAAAAATTACATTGTCTACCTAAATCAGCAATTTTGCACTCTTGTGCAACGCTGCCCACGCACAGCCAATCACGCACGGTCAGGAGCTGTCAATCTCCCCGGTCGGATGAGAACGGGGAGATTGAAATTCGCCACCTAAGAGGTGGAGAAGAGTTAGGGAAGCAGCGGTCTGCTGACCGCTGCTTGATAAATACGGACTGCAGGTTCTCTGGTGAGAGCCTGCAGTCATAGGGATGCAGTCTTTGATAAATCAACCCCTTAGTCTGAACTTGAAATTAATTGTAGATTTTTTTTCTGACATATTTCAAAGCTCTGTATATTTCCACTCCTGTATCATGTGACAGCCTGTAGCCAATTACAAATGCATATGCATATTTCTCCAACATAGGTGTGTCCGGTCCACGGCGTCATCCTTACTTGTGGGATATTCTCTTCCCCAACAGGAAATGGCAAAGAGCCCAGCAAAGCTGGTCACATGATCCCTCCTAGGCTCCGCCTACCCCAGTCATTCTCTTTGCCGTTGTACAGGCAACATCTCCACGGAGATGGCTTAGAGTTTTTTAGTGTTTAACTGTAGTTTTTATTATTCAATCAAGAGTTTGTTATTTTAAAATAGTGCTGGTATGTACTATTTACTCAGAAACAGAAAAGAGATGAAGATTTCTGTTTGTATGAGGAAAATGATTTTAGCACCGTAACTAAAATCCATGGCTGTTCCACACAGGACTGTTGAGAGCAATTAACTTCAGTTGGGGGAACAGTGTGCAGTCTCTTACTGCTTGAGGTATGACACATTCTAACAAGACGATGTAATGCTGGAAGCTGTCATTTTCCCTATGGGATCCGGTAAGCCATGTTTATTAAGATAGTAAATAAGGGCTTCACAAGGGCTTATTAAGACTGTAGACTTTTTCTGGGCTAAATCGATTCATTATTAACACATATTTAGCCTTGAGGAATCATTTATTCTGGGTATTTTGATATGATTATATCGGCAGGCACTGTTTTAGACACCTTATTCTTTAGGGGCTTTCCCTAATCATAGTCAGAGCCTCATTTTCGCGCCGGTATGGCGCACTTGTTTTTGAGGACAGCATGGCATGCAGCTGCATGTGTGTGGAGCTCTGATACATAGAAAAGTCTTTCTGAAGACATCATTTGGTATCGTATTCCCCTTTGGGCTTGGTTGGGTCTCAGCAAAGCAGATTCCAGGGACTGTAAAGGGGTTAAATATAAAAACGGCTCCGGTTCCGTTATTTTAAGGGTTAAAGCTTCCAAATTTGGTGTGCAATACTTTTAAGGCTTTAAGACACTGTGGTGAAATTTTGGTGAATTTTGAACAATTCCTTCATACTTTTTCGCAATTGCAGTAATAAAGTGTGTTTAGTTTAAAATTTAAAGTGACAGTAACGGTTTTATTTTAAAACGTTTTTTGTGCTTTGTTATCAAGTTTATGCCTGTTTAACATGTCTGAACTACCAGATAGATTGTGTTCTGACTGTGGGGAAACCAAGGTTCCTTCTCATTTAACTATATGTATTTTATGTCATAAAAAAATTTAGTAAAAATGATGCCCAAGATGATTCCTCAAGTGAGGGGAGTAAGCATGGTACTGCATCATCCCCTCCTTCGTCTACACCAGTCTTGCCCATACAGGAGGCCCCTAGTACATCTAGTGCGCCAATACTCCTTACTATGCAACATTTAACGGCTGTAATGGATAATTCTATCAAAAACATTTTAGCCAATATGCCCACTTATCAGCGAAAGCGCGACTGCTCTGTTTTAGAAAATTCTGTAGAGCATGAGAACGCTGATGATATGGTTTCTGAAGGGCCCCTACACCAGTCTGAGGGGGCCAGGGAGGTTTTGTCTGAGGGAGAAATTTCAGATTCAGGAAACATTTCTCAACAAGCTGAACCTGATGTGATTACTTTTAAAATTAAGTTGGAACATCTCCGCGCTCTGCTTAAGGAGGTGTTATCCAATTTGGATGATTGTGATTATCTGGTCATTCCAGAACCACTATGTAAAATGGAAAAGTTCTTAGAGGCCCCGGGGCCCCCCGAAGCTTTTCCTATATCCAAGCGGGTGGCGTACATTGTTAGTAAAGAATGGGACAGGCCCGGTATACCTTTAGTACCTCCCCCCATATTTATAAAATTGTTTTCCTATAGTCGACCCCAGAAAGGACTGATGGCAGACAGTCCCCAAGGTCGAGGGGGCGGTTTCTACTCTACACAAGCGCGCCACTATACCCATAGAAGATAGTTGTGCTTTCCAAGATCCTATGGATAAAAAATTAGAAGGTCTGCTAAAGATGTTTGTTCAGCAAGGTTCCCTTCTACAACCAATTGCATGCATTGTCCCTGTCACTGCAGCCGCGTGTTTCTAGTTTGATGAGCTAGGAAAGGCGATTATTAGTAATTCTTCTTCTTATGAGGAGATTATGGACAGAATTCGTGCTCTTAAATTGGCTAATTCTTTCACCCTAGACGCCACCTTGCAATTGGCTAGGTTAGCGGCGAAAAAATTCTGGGTTTGCTATTGTGGCGCAGAGCGCTTTGGTTAAAATCTTGGGCAGCGGATGCGTCTTCCAAGAACAAATTGCTTGACATTCCTTTCAAGGGGAAAACACTCTTTGGCCCTGACTTGAAAGAGATTATCTCTGATATCACTGGGGGCAAGGGCCACGCCCTTCCTCAGGATAGGTCTTTTCAAGACCAAAAATAAACCTAAGTTTCGTCCCTTTCGCAGAAACGGATCAGCCCCAAGGGCTACGTCCTCTAAGCAGGAAGGTAATACTTCTCAAGCCAATCCAGCCTGGAGACCTATGCAAGGCTGGAACAAAGGAAAGCAGGCCAGGAAACCTGCCACTGCTACCAAGACAGCATGAAATGCGGGCCCCCGATCCGGGACCGGATCTGGTGGGGGGCAGACTCTCTCTCTTCGCTCAGGCTTGGGCAAGAGATGTTCTGGATCCTTGGGCGCTAGAAATAGTCTCCCAAGGTTATTCTCTGGAGTTCAAGGGGCTTCCTCCAAGGGGGAGGTTCCACAGGTCTCAGTTGTCTTCAGACCACATAAGAAGACAGGCATTCTTACATTGGGTAGAAGACCTGCTAAAAATGGGAGTGATTCATCCTGTTCCATTAGGAGAACAAGGGATGGGGTTCTACTCCAATCTGTTCATAGTTCCCAAAAAAGAGGGAACGTTCAGACCAATCTTAGATCTCAAGATCTTGAACAAGTTTCTCAAGGTTCCATCGTTCAAGATGGAAACCATTCGAACACTTCTTCCTTCCATCCAGGAAGGTCAATTTATGACCAAGGTGGATTTCAAGGATGCGTATCTACATATTCCTATCCACAAGGAACATCATCGGTTCCTAAGGTTTGCATTCCTGGACAAGCATTTCCAGTTCGTGGCGTTTTCTTTCGGATTAGCCACTGCTCCTAGGATTTTCTCATAGGTACTAGGGTCCCTTCTGGCGGTGCTAAGACCAAGGGGCATTGCTGTAGTACCTTACTTGGACGACATTCTGATTCGAGCGTCGTCCCTTCCTCAAGTAAAGGCTCACACGGACATTGTCCTGGCCTTTCTCAGATCTCACGGATGGAAAGTGAACGTGGAAAAGAGTTCTCTATCTCCGTCAACGAGGGTTCCCTTCTTGGGAACTATAATAGACTCCTTAGAAATGAGGATTTTTCTGACAGAAGCCAGAAAAACAAAACTTCTAGACTCTTGTCGGATACTTCATTCCGTTCCTCTTCCTTCCATAGCGCAGTGCATGGAAGTGATAGGTTTGATGGTAGCGGCAATGGACATAGTTCCTTTTGTGCGCATTCATCTAAGACCATTACAACTGTTCATGCTCAGTCAGTGGAATGGGGACTATTCAGACTTGTCTCCGAAGATACAAGTAAATCAGAGGACCAGAGACTCATTCCGTTGGTGGCTGTCCCTGGACAACCTGTCACAAGGGATGACCTTCCGCAGACCAGAGTGGGTCATTGTCACGACCGACGCCAGTCTGATGGGCTGGGGCGCGGTCTGGGGATCCCTGAAAGCTCAGGGTCTTTGGTCTCGGGTAGAATCTCTTCTACCGATAAATATTCTGGAACTGAGAGCGATATTCAATGCTCTCAAAGCTTGGCCTCAGCTAGCGAGGGCCAAGTTCATACATCAACCATCAGGGGGGAACAAGGAGTTCCCTAGCGATGGAAGAAGTGACCAAAATCATTCTATGGGCGGAGTCTCACTCCTGCCACCTGTCTGCTATCCACATCCCAGGAGTGGAAAATTGGGAAGCGGATTTTCTGAGTCGTCAGACATTGCATCCGGGGGAGTGGGAACTCCATCCGGAAATTTTTGCCCAAGTCACTCAACCGTGGGGCATTCCAGACATGGATCTGATGGCCTCTCGTCAGAACTTCAGAGTTCCTTACTACGGGTACAGATCCAGGGATCCCAAGGCGGCTCTAGTGGATGCACTAGTGGCACCTTGGACCTTCAAACTAGCTTATGTGTTCCCGCCGTTTCCTCTCATCCCCAGGCTGGTAGCCAGGATCAATCAGGAGAGGGCGTCGGTGATTTTGATAGCTCCTGCGTGGCCACGCAGGACTTGGTATGCAGATCTGGTGAATATGTCATCGGCTCCACCATGGAAGCTACCTTTGAGACGAGACCTTCTTGTTCTAGGTCCGTTCGACCCACTCCAGCTGACTGCTTGGAGATTGAATGCTTGATCTTATCAAAGCGAGGGTTCTCAGATTCTGTTATTAATACTCTTGTTCAGGCCTGAAAGCCTGTAACCAGAAAAATTACCACATAATTTGGTATATCTGTTGGTGTGAATCTGCAGGATTCCCTTGGGACAAGGTTAAGATTCCTAAGAGTCTATCCTTCCTTCGAGAAGGATTGGAAAAAGGATTATCTGCAAGTTCCTTGATGGGACAGATTTCTGCCTTGTCTGTGTTACTTCACAAAAAGCTGGCAGCTGTGCCAGATGTTCTAGCCTTTGTTCAGGCTCTGGTTAGAATCAAGCCTGTTTACAAAATTTTGACTCCTCCTTGGAGTCTCAACCTAGTTCTTTCAGTTCTTCAGGGGGTTCCGTTTGAACCCTTACATTCCGTTGATATTAAGTTATTATCTTGGAAAGTTTTGTTTTTGGTTGCAATTTCTTCTGCTAGAAGAGTTTCAGAATTATCTGCTCTGCAGTGTTCTTCTCCTTATCTGGTGTTCCATGCAGATAAGGTGGTTTTGCGTACTAAACCTGGTTTTCTTCCAAAAGTTGTTTCTAACAAAAACATTAACCAGGAGATAGTTGTGCCTTCTTTGTGTCCTAATCCAGTTTCAAAGAAGGAACGTTTGTTGCACAACTTGGATGTAGTTCGTGCTCTCAAATTTTACTTAGCAGCTACTAAGGATTTCAGACAAACTTTGTCTTTGTTTGTTGTTTATTCTGGTAAACGGAGAGGTCAAAAAGCAACTTCTACCTCTCTCTCCTTCTGGATTAAAAGCATTATCCGATTGGCTTATGAGACTGCCGGACGGCAGCCTCCTGAAAGAATCACAGCTCACTCCACTAGGGCTGTGGCTTCCACATGGGCCTTCAAGAACGAGGCTTCTGTTGATCAGATATGTAAGGCAGCGACTTGGTCTTCACTGCACACTTTTTCTAAATTTTACAAATTTGATACTTTTGCTTCTTCTGAGGCTATTTTTGGGAGAAAGGTTTTGCAAGCCGTGGTGCCTTCCATTTAGGTGACCTGATTTGCTCCCTCCCTTCATCCGTGTCCTAAAGCTTTGGTATTGGTTCCCACAAGTAAGGATGACGCCGTGGACCGGACACACCTATGTTGGAGAAAACAGAATTTATGTTTACCTGATAAATTACTTTCTCCAACGGTGTGTCCGGTCCACGGCCCGCCCTGGTTTTTTTAATCAGGTCTGATAATTTATTTTCTTTAACTACAGTCACCACGGTAACATATGGTTTCTCCTATGCAAATATTCCTCCTTAACGTCGGTCGAATGACTGGGGTAGGCGGAGCCTAGGAGGGATCATGTGACCAGCTTTGCTGGGCTCTTTGCCATTTCCTGTTGGGGAAGAGAATATCCCACAAGTAAGGATGACGCCGTGGACCGGACACACCGTTGGAGAAAGTAATTTATCAGGTAAACATAAATTCTGTTATTCTGTGAAAAAGTGTAAATATAAAAAGACTGTGCACATTTTGTTGATAGAAGTAAATTGGAAAGTTGTATGCTCTATCTGAATCATGAAAGTTAAATTTTGACTTGAGTGTCCCTTTAAAGGGATATGAAACCCAAATTGTTTCTTTCATGAAGCCACCAATCAGCAAACGCTACAATTGCCAAGTCCCACTAACCATTCAAATGCCAGGTTGTACAAACTTTCATATTTTTTCAGTGTGGCATTGTCATTAACAATCAAATTATTTAAAGGGCCATTGTAGTCAAAAACGATATGTTCTACATTTAATTTTAAGACTAGCGAACCCTGTATCTCTTTGTATTGAACTCCCACAAAGGGTTAAACACATAGCACAAGTACCGTTTGGGACCCGCTCAGTATCAGCAGTGTATTACTTGGAGCTAGCTGCTGATTGGTGGCAGCAAATGTATGGCTCTTGTCGTGTTAAGCTAATTCCCATTAGAGCATTGCTGCTCCTTCAACAAATGATTCCAAAAGAATGAGGGACATTTAATGATAATAGTAAATAGAAAAGTTGTTTTAAAATTGTATGCTTTATCTGAGTCATGAAAGCAATTTTTTGGGTTTCATGTTATTTTAAATTAACATGCCCTAACGAATTGGAGCGTGTTATGTTTTGACTATATCCTTTAAGCTTTTATGTTAAACAAAGTTTTGTCCAATAAAATTATCATAGCAAAATATCATTAAAGGGACATAATAAATAATAATAAAATGTCCGTGTTCTATCCAAAAGAGAATGTTTCAAAATGTATTTTAGTGCTTAGTTTTTTTTTAAAGCAGATGTTCTTGTTCCGAATCAAGTATCTTTTTTTTTTTTTCTGTGGGAGTTGTCGCTGTTAGTCAGTGAGCAGTAGACCCTCAGGCAATAATGCATTTCCGTACCGCACAGTGTTTGCTGGATGATTTCCTGAATGTGAGAGGGCCGGGAGCAGGAGGGACGGAGTTATAATTGTGCAATATGTGTGTCTGAGAAGGCTGTGGGCATGGCTCAGACAGTCTCAAAAATGGACTCTAAACATTAAATACATTTTGTGCACTTCCCACTAATTATAGGTTCCACAATTTTAGGAGCTTAGGTTTCACTACAGATGAGTTGCTGCACATGCGCAAATAGGTCAACACTGGAATGTAGCTATTTAGTGTTTAAAGGGACATGAAACCCGAATGTTTTCTTTCACGATTCAGATAAATCATACCATTTTAAACTATTATCCAATTTACTTCTATTATCTAATTTGCTTCATTCTCTTGGTATCCTTTGTTGAATGAGCAGCAATGCATTACTGGGAGTTAGCTGAAAGCCAATGACAAAAGGCATATACTGTATGTGCAGCCACCAATCTGCAGCTTCTAAGCCTACCTAGGTATACTTTTCAACAAAGAATGCAAAAAGAATGAAACAAATGAGATAATATAAATAAATTGGAAATTATTTAAAATTGCATTCTCTATCTGAATCATGAAACAAAAATATTTGGTTTCATGTTTCTTTAATGTCCCTTTTAAAATTGGGACACTGAGAGCTTGCAGGCAGAAAGTAGGCTATGCACTTCCTATTAGTTCTGCTTAAAGGGACATTTAAACACTAAGTAATTGCTAGATAGAATGATGCATTTAAGGAAAAGATTAGTCTGAGAATAACATGTAGATTTATGTATTTAAAGTTTCATTAGCTGTTTAAATATTGACAAAATAAGTGTAAAGTTTTAGTGTGTGTAAAACAATGGGAGCTGCCATGTTGTAACTTAGGTTACCTTCTCTGCTGTGGTCAATTAGGGACAGTTATAAAGGTCACTAGAGTGTGCAGCCAATGGCTGTGTGGAATATAACAGTGTTCTGCACTTACATTTTCTTCTTAAAACAGGGAGAGTCCGCAGCTGCATTCATTACTTTTGGCAATACAGAACCTGGCCACCAGGAGGAGGCAAAGACACCCCAGCCAAAGGCTTAAATACCTTCCCCACTTCCCTCATCCCCCAGTCATTCTTTGCCTTTCGTTACAGGAGGTTGGCAGAGAAGTGTCAAAATATTACGGAATAGTCTCTTATGGAGGGTAGTATTCTTCGAGATGGGACTGGAGTTTTAAGTAGTCCTGTCAACCTCTCAGTGAGAGCATGGATGAAAGTTGGAGCCCGGAGATGCAGGGAGAGTCTTTCTGCGAAACCATCCCGACTCATATTAACAGCTCCATAAGCAATCAGCGTTGACGAGTGTCTCTGCCTGCTTTCTTCACTCAAGTCCATGTCAGAAGCAATGCTTCTATCTGTCAAACTTGAAGGACCGTGTTACTGTTCCACGGCATAGATTCCGGTAAGATTGTTTCATTTTCCTTTCACTGTGGGTATATAATGTAATGATAGAACACCGGGTCTCAGTGGGACTCCTTTATCTTTATGGAATCTAGGGTTAGTGTCTCCTGAGGGGGGTAATTGAACAGTGGGGACTTTAATCATATTTGTTATGTGATTCTGTCTGCTTATTTGTAGTGATGTTGGGGCTCATGGCTTTTACGGAACGTACAGGTTTTTCGAGCTACGCAGTTCTTGATGGGACCGGCGCGCTTTTCCTTGGCCTGTGGATTGCACCTCGTGACCGGGCGTGGTCACGTTTTAGTTCTCCATTTCTGTATTCTTGATTGAGTGTCGGTGGAGAGGGTCTGTTCTCTACTTGTCTGGGTTCGGTCAAGTTATGGAGGATTCTGATTTTTCTGAGGATGATTTCTCTGATTCAGAGTCTGTTTCCTGCTTAGATTGTATGGAGGCCCGGGTAATCCAGCCCATTCAATTATGTTCTGTATACCGTAATAGAGTGCTCTGTTCTTCCTCTGGGGAGAGATTAGAGATCGCTGAGCCTCTGAGGATTCTGTGTCTCGTGAGGTGCGTTCCCTGGAATTTTCTGTTCCTACACAGGCAGTTGTCCCAAATACCGTTACCCCTTCTCCGGAAGGAGGTTTATTTCCACCAGAGGTTGCTGCTCAGTTGCGCATAGCCATATTTTTGGTGCATTTACAGCTTCCTGGGGCCAGCGAAGAGCTTATCTGTGTCCTCTTAACCTGGGGGCGCCAGGTGAGACAGGTCTTTCCTCTGGGGGAGCGGTTCCCTCTAAGACTTCATGGGTACAGCCGTCAGGGTCGGGGCCTTTAAATGCCCCGCCGGGGATGAGTTTTGCCTTTAGATTCAGACTGACGCGCCTGCGTGTACTGCTGAGGCAGGTATTGGAGGCTTTGGAGGATTTCAGTCTTTATTTGCCACCAGATCCTCAGTCTTCTGATTCTGATGGCGAACAGTGCTAGATGAGTGGAGGGATGTGGATCCTGATTGTCTTTGGTTTGTGTATCTAATCTCTGACAGGCTGGCTTTGTTAGTGTTTCCATTCCTCTTTGGCGTTCACCTGCAGGTGCGGCCTATTTTCTTTTGATCCGGTTAGGATGTGTTTTATTTCTTTATTTTGGAGCTCATAGCTGTTGTAGTCTTTCCTTGTTAGGGAAATTCCTTTTCTCCAACATTGGTGTGTCCGGTCCACGGCGTCATCCATTACTTGTGGGAATATTCTCTTCCCCAACAGGAAATGGCAAAGAGCACAGCAAAAGCTGCCCATATAGCCCCTCCTCAGGCTCCGCCCCCCAGTCATTCTCTTTGCTGCTCTGAACAAGTAGCATCTCCACGGAGATGGTGAAGAGTATGTGGTGTTTAGTTGTAGTTTTTTATTCTTCTATCAAAAGTTTGTTATTTTGAAATAGTACTGGTTGTGCTATTTACTCTGAAACAGAAAGAGATGAAGAGTTCTGTTTAAAAGAGGAGTATGATTTTAGCAGCAGTAACTAAAATCAATTGCTGTTCCCACGCAGGACTGTTGAGCCCAGAGAACTTCAGTTGGGGGGAACAGTTTGCAGACTTTTCTGCTCAAGGTATGACTAGCCATTTTTCTAACAAGACTGTGTAATGCTGGAAGGCTGTCATTTTCCCTCATGGGGATCGGTAAGCCATTTTCTTAGACTCAAAAAGAATAAAGGGCTTATTATGGGCTATTAACTGGTGGACACTCTTAAGGGCTAAATCAATTGCTTATTTAAGTATTATTTACAGTCTGAAGTGGATTTCACACTTTTTATTATTTGGGGAACGTTTTTAACGCCAGGCACTAGTTAAGACACCTTCCCAGTCAGGAAGGGCCTTTCACTGTAGTAGGCAGAGCCTCATTTTCGCGCCATTATTGCGCAGTTTCTTTTGAGTGCAGTGCATGCAGCTGCATGTGAGAGGGTCTGGTATCCACTGAAAACGTTCCTGGAAGGCTTGAATTGGTATCGTATACCCCCCTGGGATAGGTGAAGTCGCAACAAACACTGTGGCTGGGACTGTAGTGGGGTTAAAATTGCAAACGGCTCCATTTTCAGCATTTTAAGGGTTAAAAGCTTGAAAATTGGGGTGTAATACTTTGAATGCCTTAAGACACTGTGGTGAAAATTTGGTAAATATTGGATAATTCCTTCATAGTTTTTCACATATTCAGTAATAAAGTGTGCTCTGTTTAACATTTAAAGAGACAGTAACGGTTTTGTTTAAAAACTGTTTTTGTGCTTTATTAACCAGTTTAAGCCTGTATAACATGTCTGTACCTTCAGATAGATCATGTTCTGTATTTATGGAGGCCAAGGTGGTTCCCCCTTCAAATGTATGCGATAATTGTGCCATGGCGTCCAAACAAAGTAAGGACAGTACTGTCACATTTAGTAAGGTTGCCCAGGATGATTCCTCAAATGAAGGAAGTAGGGATAGTTCTGCATCCTCTCCTTCTGTGTCTATACCAGTTATGCCCGCGCAGGCGACCCCTAGTACTTCTAGCGCGCCAATGCTTGTTACTATGCAACAATTGACGGCAGTAATGGATAACTCCATAGCTAATATTTTATCCAAAATGCCATCATTTCAGAGAAAGCGCGATTGCTCAGTTTTAAACACTGTAGAGCAGGAGGGCGCTGATGATAATTTATCTGTCATACCCTCACACCAGTCTGAAGTGGCAGTGAGGGAGGGTTTGTCAGATGGAGAAATTTCTGATACAGGAAGAATTTCTCAGCAGGCAGAACCTGATGTTGTGACATTTAAATTTAAATTAGAGCATCTCCGCGCATTACTTAAGGAGGTGCTATCTTCTCTGGATGATTGCGACAATTTGGTCATCCCAGAAAAATTGTGCAAGATGGACAAGTTCCTAGAGGTCCCGGTGCACCCTGATGCCTTTCCGATACCTAAAAGGGTGGCGGACATAGTGAATAAGGAGTGGGAGAAGCCAGGCATACCTTTTGTCCCTCCTCCTATATTTAAGAAATTGTTCCCCATGGTCGACCCCAGGAAGGACACATGGCAAACAGTCCCTAAGGTCGAGGGGGCGGTTTCTACACTAGCCAAATGCACGACTATTCCTATTGAGGACAATTGTGCTTTCAAAGATCCTATGGATAAAAAATTGGAGGGTTTGCTTAAAAAGATTTTTGTACAGCAAGGTTACCTCCTTCAACCAATTTCGTGCATTATTCCTGTCACTACAGCGGCGTGTTTCTGGTTCGAGGAACTGGAAAAGTCGCTCAGTAAGGAGACTCCATATGAGGAGGTCATGGACAGAATTCACGCACTTAAGTTAGCTAATTCCTTTATTTTAGATGCCGCTTTGCAGTTAGCGAGATTAGCGTCGAAAAATTCAGGGTTTGCAATTGTGGCGCGCAGAGCGCTCTGGCTAAAGTCTTGGTCGGCGGATGTATCTTCCAAGACAAAATTGCTTAATATCCCTTTCAAAGGTAAGACCCTTTTTGGGCCAGAATTGAAAGAAATTATTTCAGACATCACTGGGGGAAAGGGCCATGCCCTCCCACAAGATAGGCCTTTCAAGGCTAAGAATAAGTCCAATTTTCGTTCCTTTCGCAATTTCAGGAACGGACCGGCTTCCAACTCTGCAGCCTCTAGACAAGAGGGTAACACTTCCCAGACTAAACCAGCTTGGAAACCAATGCAAGGCTGGAACAAGGGTAAACAGGCCAAGAAGCCTGCTGCTAATACCAAGACAACATGAAGGGGTAGCCCCCGATCCGGGACCAGATCTAGTAGGGGGCAGACTCTCTCTCTTTGCTCAGGCTTGGGCAAGAGATGTTCAGGATCCCTGGGCACTAGAAATAGTCTCTCAGGGTTATCTTCTAGAATTCAAGGAACTACCCCCAAGGGGAAGGTTCCACATGTCTCACTTATCTTCAAACCAAATAAAGATACAGGCATTCTTACATTGTGTAGAAGACCTGTTAAAGATGGGAGTGATACACCCAGTTCCAACTGTGGAACAGGGTCAGGGGTTTTACTCAAACCTGTTTGTAGTTCCCAAAAAAGAGGGAACTTTCAGACCGATTCTGGTTTTAAAAATTCTAAACAAATTTCTCAGAGTTCCATCGTTCAAAATGGAAACCATTCGAACAATTTTACCTACAATCCAGGAGGGTCAATATATGACTACCGTGGATTTAAAGGATGCGTATCTACATATTCCTATCCACAAAGATCATCATCAGTTCCTAAGGTTCGCCTTTCTGGATAAACATTATCAGTTCGTGGCTCTCCCATTCGGACTAGCCACTGCTCCCAGAATTTTCACAAAGGTGCTTGGGTCCCTTCTGGCGGTTCTAAGACCAAGGGGCATTGCAGTGGCACCTTATCTGGACGACATTCTAATTCAAGCGTCGTCTCTTTCAAAGGCAAAGGCTCATACAGACATTGTTCTAGCCTTTCTCAGATCTCACGGGTGGAAGGTGAACGTAGAAAAGAGTTCCCTGTCTCCGTCGACAAGAGTTCCCTTTTTGGGAACAATAATAGATTCTTTAGAAATTAAGATCTTCCTGACAGAAGTCAGAAAGTCAAAGCTTCTAAACGCTTGTCAAGTTCTTCACTCTATTCTGTAGCCTTCCATAGCTCAGTGCATGGAAGTAGTAGGGTTGATGGTTGCAGCAATGGACATAGTTCTTTTTGCTCGAATTCATCTAAGACCATTACAACTGTGCATGCTCAATCAGTGGAATGGGGACTATGCAGACTTGTCTCCAAAGATTCAAGTAGACCAGATGACCAGAGACTCACTCCGTTGGTGGTTGTCCCAGGATCACCTGTCTCAGGGAATGAGTTTCCGCAGACCAGAGTGGGTCATTGTCACTCCCGACGCCAGTCTATTAGGCTGGGGCGCGGTCTGGGACTCCCTGAAAGCTCAGGGCCTATGGTCTCGGGAAGAGTCTCTTCTCCCGATAAACATCCTGGAACTGAGAGCGATTTTCAATGCGCTCCGGGCTTAGCCTCAACTAGCGAAGGCCGGATTCATAAGATTCCAGTCGGACAACATGACGACTGTAGCTTACATCAACCATCAGGGAGGAACAAAGAGTTCCTTGGCGATGAGAGAGGTATCCAAAATCATCAAATGGGCGGAGGATCACTCCTGCAATTCACATCCCAGGAGTAGACAACTGGGAGGCGGATTATCTGAGTCGTCAGACTTTCCATCCGGGGGTGTGGGAACTCCACCCGGAGGTCTTTGCCCAGTTAACTCAATTATGGGGCATTCCAGATATGGATCTGATGGCGTCTCGTCAGAACTTCAAGGTTCCTTGCTACGGGTCCAGATCCATGGATCCCAAGGCGACTCTAGTGGATGCATTAGTGGTGCCTTGGTCGTTCATCCTAGCTTATGTGTTTCCACCGTTTCCTCTCCTTCCCAGGCTCGTAGCCAGGATCAAGCAGGAGAAGGCCTCGGTGATTCTGATAGCTCCTGCGTGGCCACGCAGGACTTGGTATGCAGACCTGGTGAATATGTCATCGGCTCCACCATGGAAGCAACCTTTGAGACAGGATCTTCTAGTACAAGGTCCATTTGAACATCCAAATCTAGTTTCTCTGCAGCTGACTGCTTGGAAATTGAACGTTTGATTTTATCCAAGCGTGGGTTTTAAGATTCAGTGATAGATACTCTGGTCCAAGCCAGAAAACCTGTGACTAGAAAGATTTACCATAAAATATGGAAAAAATATATCTGTTGGTGTGAATCCAAGGGATTCTCCTGGAGTAAGATTAAAATTCCTAAGATCCTCTCCTTTCTCCAAGAAGGTTTGGATAAGGGATTGTCAGCGAGTTCTCTAAAAGGACAGATTTCTGCTTTATCTGTCTTGTTACACAAACGACTGGCAGCTGTGCCAGATGTACAAGCTTTTGTACAGGCTTTGGTCAGAATCAAGCCTGTTTACAGACCCTTGACTCCTCCTTGGAGTCTAAATTTAGTTCTTTCAGTTCTTCAAGGGGTTCCGTTTGAACCCTTACATTCCATAGATATCAAGTTACTATCTTGGAAAGTTCTGTTTTTGGTTGCTATTTCTTCTGCAAGAAGAGTTTCTGAATTATCTGCTTTGCAGTGTAATCCACCCTATCTGGTGTTCCATTCAGATAAGGTCATTTTGCGTACTAAGCCTGGTTTTCTTCCAAAGGTTGTTTCCAACAGGAATATTAACCAGGAAATAGTTGTTCCTTCTCTGTGTCCGAATCCAGTTTCAAAGAAGGAACGTTTGTTACACAATTTAGATGTAGTTCGTGCTTTAAAGTTCTATTTAGAAGCAACTAAGGATTTTAGACAAACCTCATCTTTGTTTGTCGTTTACTCTGGTAAGAGGAGAGGACAAAAAGCTACGGCTTCCTCTCTTTCTTTCTGGCTGAAAAGCATTATCCGATTGGCTTATGAGACTGCCGGACGGCAGCCTCCTGAACGAGTCACAGCTCACTCCACTAGAGCTGTGGCTTCCACATGGGCCTTCAAGAACGAGGCTTCTGTTGATCAGATATGTAAGGCAGCGACTTGGTCTTCTCTGCACACTTTTGCCAAATTTTACAAATTTGATACTTTTGCTTCTTCGGAGGCTGTTTTTGGGAGAAAGGTTTTGCAAGCCGTGGTGCCTTCTGTTTAGGTAACCTGATTTGCTCCCTCCCTTCATCCGTGCCCTAAAGCTTTGGTATTGGTTCCCACAAGTAATGGATGACGCCGTGGACCGGACACACCAATGTTGGAGAAAACAGAATTTATGCTTACCTGATAAATTACTTTCTCCAACGGTGTGTCAGGTCCACGGCCCGCCCTTGTTTTTTAATCAGGTTTGAAAAATGTATTTCTCTATACACTACAGTCACCACGGCACCCTATAGTTTCTCCTTTTTTCTCCTAACCGTCGGTCGAATGACTGGGGGGCGGAGCCTGAGGAGGGGCTATATGGACAGCTTTTGCTGTGCTCTTTGCCATTTCCTGTTGGGGAAGAGAATATTCCCACAAGTAATGGATGACGCCATGGACCGGACACACCGTTGGAGAAAGTAATTTATCAGGTAAGCATAAATTCTGTTTTTCTCTGGGATTTTAATGCTAGCGATTTTATGGTTGCTATAGATGTTTCTTCCAGCGGAAGTCCAGAAAAAAAATGTTTAAGCTTATTTGTCTGTCGTTTGTCTGTTTTGTTTAGTCTAGCCCTGCTAGGGTTTAGAACTTTCAGTTAGCCCTTGAACAGTTCAGTTGTACCCTGGTCACCAGGCTGGTCCTGGTTGGATACTAGTTCACTCACTGTTCTTTTGAGGTTATATCAGACATTTTGTATCCTTGACAACAGGCTGGTCCTGTTTGGGTACTAAGTTTGCTTACCTCTTGTTACAAGGTTGTTTTTCTTGTTCTACAAGTTATAGGAGGTCTTTTTCTGCCCTTGATATCAGGCTGGTCCTACGTTATTTCATCTTGGTGAAAGTGTTTTGTCCCTGCATATCTTTCGTGGTTTGCTGGGATTAAGAATTCTGCTTTTTAGTTCCGAAGGTCCTTAGGAGGTAGAGTCCTCCCTTCCAAGGAGGGAGGATCAGATGATTGCTGGGAGATCTCCAGTAGCTGGTGTAGGGGGTGATTATTCCCCCTATTGGTACTCTTTGTGGATTGGCGTATCCAATTTTCAGATCACTTTCGCCAGTGTTTCTCTCCTCTTTTTTGAGGATTGCTAATCTTTTCGCTTTCCCTTGCCTTTTTGGGGTAGGTCTTTCAGTCATCTGGTTGCAGAGACTAGGTTCTTAGGGACCGTTTTTGTCCCGTGGTATCCCCTTATGCATCCTATATACTTGGGGATCTGGGGGATTGTTAGCCAGTCTCTCTTGGCGTTAACTGATAGGAGTTTTAGGATGCTCTTCATTCATTAATTCCTTGAGCTGTAGGTTTTCTGAGGGTTGATCCAGACTGGATCTTAGAGACTGTCATATTCTCTCAATCATGGAGTTCTGATATCTTTTGGGCCCTTCCTTTGTCTTCGACTTTGTGGGTGTTATCTTAGAGGCCTTTTGGGACTGAGTGGACAGCCACTGGGATACATAATGAGAGATCAGAGCTCAAGACCCCATGGGGGTATGGCATGCATCAACTTTGGTTCAAATTTCATTTCCAGGTAACTTTGTGGTTGTTCCGCAAGGTTTTTGGTCTGGATCTGGCACCTGGTTTTGGGGGTCCATTTTTTTCACCTAGTCCTTGTCTTCGACTTGGTCTTTTGGTTACTCTGTTTTCAAGATTTTAATAGTCTTGGATATGTCCGGCGTTCAGTAGCAGGCTTGTTTTCCCAGTCGTGGGGAAATCTCCTTGTCCCTACTGGGACGGTTATTTTTCTCTTTTCTGGAGAAATTGAGGATGTTTTTCCTGGGAATTTCTCTACTGGAATATTCCTGGGTTTCTTCATTTTCCTTCTATTTGGAAGGATCTAGTCTACTGCGCCTATCCAGTTGGCTCCTCCTGAGGTAGTTTTCCTCATCTGACTCAGTGGGTTGATGGTTTCTCTTGTCTGCAGTGTACCCTCCCTTCGGGTTTCTGAGGGGTAATAAGGATAGGTATCTTGGATCCCGAGTTAGTCTCTCTGGGTGTTGGTGCCTCCTTCCTGCTTCTTTACCTTAGGAACTCGTGGTTGAAGATTCATTATCTGATCTCTGGGCCTTGGCGATGCTGGGATTTTTAATCTCTTTTGTCCTTGGGACATTGAGAGTCACTTCTGTGATAAGACTTTTCGATCGGAGTGGGGGTCAGGAAATTTGACTGCTCTGTTTAGGCCACGACCACGTATCTTGTCTCCCTAAGGATCCTTACTTAGGTTGGGAGGCCTTGCAGTTGGTTCGGGAACCTTCCCTTAGCAGGTAGTTGGTTCTTCCTTATTGGTCAGGGTGTCGTCCTCCCTTACCCCGTTTTCTAGTAGGGGGGAGTTGGTCCTCTCTGCTTTCTGAGTTTTGTCTCTTGTTCCTTTCCAGGAATTTCCTGGTGCAAGTTTGCTAGCTACTAGGTTGGCTAGTTACTATGGTTTGACGTTTAGTCTGACTGCCTAGCCGATGGAAGCCTGCGGCTTTTGTTTGTGGTGTAAACGGATGTTACTATTCCATTTCTGTTCTGCTCCTGGTTTTTCTTTCTGACCTACGGGTGTTTAGTTTCTCTGTGCTAGTTAGCTGTCTATGTTAAGGTAGTCTTGTTCTACCTTTTTTGTCCCTTTGTCCTTCCGGGACTTCTGTTCCGGTTAAGGCTTTACTTTGGATCCATGTAGTAGGCGATCTGGAATTTTTCCTTTCTTTGCTCTCCTCCGTCGGTAGCATATTTTCTATGCAATTTTGTCCTCTTGCAGCCTTGTAGCCGCTCTTTTTCGAGTTATGCTAGGGGCTTCTCTCTCTGTTTTGTCCTTGAATCTTCTGGGATTGTTTCTGCAGCTTCTTATCTGATTCTTCCCTTCTTTTAGTTAGGGAGAATGTGCTGTGGGAGTTTGTTTGTTGTTTCCCTTGCCATTGTTCATGGAGAGGTTTTTATTTGTGTGCTTCTAGAGAGTGGGACTTTTGTCTCCTCAGAGGCTTTTGTGCTCAGTGAAGTCCAGAATTTAGAGTTATCTTTAAATGGGATCCTTATGGTTCTATTTGATGGGCGATTACCTTGCCCTCTTTCTATATTTTTGTTCTTCCTGCTTCTGTTGAAGTAGTTTTTTATCGGGAATCCGGGTTCTGTCAGGCTGTGGTGCCATCAGAATGGCCCGCCTTTTTGTTCCCGGCTGTTTGCATTCAGTGTCCTCTATAAGCTTGGGTATTGATTTCCCAAAAGTAATGAATGCAGCTGTGGACTCTCCCCATTTTAAGAAGAAAAACTTAAAAAATGCTTACCTGATAATTTTCTTTTCTTCTGTACGTTGAGCTGTATCAGGTTAGCATAATTTAAGTTTTCTAACAGGAACCGAAAAGCTCACAATTTTTTCAGAATGGAATTACATGAAATGGGGGCAAAATAAATAATTAAAGTATATTGTAGAGGGTTTTTTTTACATACAATTTATCATTTTATCTTACCATCTCAAAGGGGCATATTTATCAAGCTCAGTATGGAGCTTGATACCGGCTAGCCGGAAATTGAAGTTATGAAGCAGCGGTCTAAAGACTGCTACTTTATAACTTGTCTGCCTGCTCTGAGGAGGCAGACTGAAATCAACCCAATTGAATACGATTGGGTTGATTGACACGCCCTCTGCAGGGGGTGGCATTGCACCAGCAGTTTACAAGAACTGCTGGTGCAATGATAAATGCCGACAGTGTATGCTGTCTGCATTTATCGATGTGTGGAGGACATGATACGCTACTTCGTATCATGTCCGCTCGCACATTGATAAATATGCCCCTAAGTGTTTAATGTCCCTTTAAATTTATTAAAACTTTTTTTTTTTTTTTACACAAACCTCTTTAATATACATGATGGAAAAAAGAGTAATGCTACTTTAATTTACATTGTTTGGGGTATTTTATCAAATTATATTGTGTGAATTTTTATATTCAATGAAAGAGTTTTTACTTCAAATTTACATTAGTCTTTTAATATCGGTTAAGATTATGTCTTGCTTTTTTAGTGCATGTTTCAGTTAATGCTACACACCACCCACTCAGGAAGTGAGAGAAATCTCTGAGGACCGGCTGCACCTGGAATTTTGTCAGACATTTACATTTAAATTCATTTTTTTTAATGGAATTAAATATAAATTGTTTTTTGTTTAGTTTTTTTGCTTTTTTTTACATTATTATCCTTATTTAATTCATAGTTTAAAACTGTAAAACCGATTACTGTCAAATCTTTCCAAACTTCCTTCCACATCTTGAGCTTCTGTTGGACAAAGATTAAACCTTGGACTAGATTTCTGTAAATAATGAAATAATAAAGTAAATCTTTGCACAAACAGACAGTTTAAAGGGACAGTCAACATTAAATTGTTATTGTTTAAAAAAATAGATAACGCCTTTACTACCCATCCCCCAGCTTTGCACAACCAACATTGTTATATTAATTTACTTTATAACATTTAAAACCTCTAAATGTCTGCCTGTTTCTAAGCCATTAAAGACAGCTTCATTATTATTATTATCGGTTATTTGTAGAGCACCAACAGATTCAGCAGTGCTAAAAACATAGGTATTATATGCAAAGGCAGCATTTTTGGTAGCTGATTTGAACAGCCAATAGGATTTCAGTAGCTCTCATCCTACTGGCTGATTTCAAAATTTCAGCCAATAGGAATGCAAGGTACCTAAATGGGGTACCTTGAATTCTTCAGTGTGTGGCAGCCACCGCATTAAGGGGATCCTCCACGACGGTTTTGCTCCGCGACCGCCGGTCCTGCTCCGCAATCACCGGTCCTGCTCTGCGGTCAACTCCGCTCCGTGCCACCTTCGCTCCGGATCAAAAAAGATAGAAGATGTCCCCGTGCTGGATGATGATGTCGCCGCCTGGAAGAAGACCTTCACTGCCGGACTTCATGAACTGCGAGTACCTATTTCGGGTTTAGACTTAGGTTTTTTTTTTTTTTTTTTTTTGGGTGGGTTTTTTTTTTAGATTAGGGATTTTTTTTTTTTTTAATGGACAGCAAAAGAGCTGATTGCCCTTTTAAGGGCAATGCCTATACAAATGCCCCTTTAGGGGTAATGGGTAGCTTAGTTTTTTTTTATTTTGGGGGGTTGTGTGGGTGGGGGAGTTTACTTTTAGGGGGTACTTTGTATTTTTTTTAAATTTAAATTTCTTTTTATTGAGAGACAAGAAATAAATACAGTATATCGGTATACAATTAGTTCCCCATAGAGGTCTATAATACAGTGATGTGATTCGCAGATCACAAGGGCAAAGTCAAAAAAATTACATGACAAAAAGAAGCAGAAATTTCATCTGTGAAAGCATGGCAATATAAGATGTTCTCCTAAGCCTGTATCCACATAATGGAATTCGATCTATACAACCACAGGATTAGGAATAATAAGTAGTTTCTAAGCCAGGGGGCAAGAGCCAATGTGTCTCATTTTTAAAACATCAAACAAACAAAACTACATATAACAAAACAAACAGAACAATACAAACATGTTCAAAGTATGATTCTCGGAGATGCTGTTGGCTGTTTTATAGAAATGATGCAGGTTTTATTCTTAGGGAAAAAGCCAAAGTTTAATAGTATCGACTATTGATTAGTTAATAAGTAAAAAATAAATCGTAAAGAAGGTGGCACTGGCTAACATTTCACAAATTCACTACTAGAATAACAACTCAAACAATTAAAACCAGCTCAGAAAGGCAGAGAAAATAGTTTAACTTGATGATGAAATAAGAGGAAGCATTATATCTGTTCCCATACATTAATACAGAAAGATAATATGACAAGGCGTAGTTGGTGTAGGTTCCTGTTACTATTTTCTGATCATATAGTAGTACCAATAAAAAGGAATTGTTTCCAAACTTTATAAATCAGCAATGCTATGTTGCAGCAAGTTAAGTACATGAGTATGTTATGTTATTATAATATCTAAAGTGTATTTAACTTTAACTGTTCCCTAACAGTGATTATGGTAGAAATTAGCAGATTTTGGGGTGAGTATATTATTTCCAGTAAACATAAAATATGACTTAGGGTACAGTAGCCAGAACAGCATTTTATGTTTAGATTTTACATAGTGCTGCAATCATATCTTACTTAGTCGCACTGTCCTCCGTGGTTGTGTATAATAAGAAGCAAAGTTTTTGACAGGTTGAGTGGTGCATAGGGATCCCTCTGTCATTTATTTCAACTCTATGACAGTTAACCCGTAAAGAATATATGCAAAGTTAATTAGCTGATACCTCTTTTTGGGTGCAAGTTCCAAATGTGAATAGGACTAATGTATCCTAATGAGTTGGCGCTCTGTGAAGGGAGTTGAGTACTTTTCGCATGACTGTTAAGCCCTAACTGCAGTAGATGGTGGATCCAACAATCAAGCGTAGCCTGTGCCAAAGGTTTCAGCTTTAATGATCTCCCTTCATTGACCCCTAAGCTAGGGTGAGTGGAGCAGTGGGCATCAGGTAATGAAAGGGAAACTGACATTTCGTTAGAACAATCAGGTACAAAAGCAAGCGGTAAGGAAGTAACAGGAGGAGGCTTTGTTCCTGCGGTGACTTCCTTAGTGCATGATTTTACCGCCCTCTCCATTTCCACTCGCAGTAGTTCACATTTAGGAATAAGATTATCCAATGCAGGAGTCAGCAACACTGATAACTCCTGAACTATGATATTCAAACTGGCCATTATAATTCACAGTCTTAAGTTCTTCTTCTTTCTGCGACTGTAGGCTTTGTACAGAGAGCTTGGTGCACTGTTGCTCAACGTAGAAGCCAATATGAATGCCGCAGGTAGGGAACTGCTCCGCACGTTCCCGTGCTAATAGCTCTTCGTGGGGGATATATGTTGGTTTCCAGCATTAGTAGTGTCCAGACACAAACCCTGTCAAGGACCAATATGCTCGGGCCAAGTTTAGCTCCTCAATTGTAGAGTAAATTACAAGAGTCTCACGGAGCTCTAAAGATAAGCTGCTTACTCACAGCCCACCCACCGGAAGTCCACTTTGTAATTTTTTTAGGTAAAAGAGCTGTTTAACTTAAGGCAATGCCCTACAAAAGGCCATTTTAAGGGCTATTGGTAGTTTATTGTTAGATTAGGTGGTGTTTTTATTTTGGGGGGTTATTTGTATAGGGGTATTAGATTAGGTTTATCGCCTAGTATTAATATAACTGTGTTGGTCATGCAAAACTGGGGAATGGCTAATAAAGGGATTATCTATCTTTTGAAACAATAAAACTTCTGGTGTAGACTGTCGCTTTTAAATAAAGGCTGGAAAGTCTAAAGAATTTCACAGCTTATATTTTACAAACCACCATTGTGTTTTTCTTACCATAGTTAACTCTTATTTTGGCTTATTTTGATACAATCAGTAATATAAAACATTTAAATACTTCTTACATTTATTGTACTAACATGGCTTGCAGAGTGGAGTGTCCACTGCCCAAGTTATTCAATTAGCACATCTCAAAATTTTACATATTGGCTCTTTTGATTCTCTCCAAAATAGACAATTTTGATGCACTTCCAAAAGATGTGTTTAAACTCCAGACAACCTTGGGTGTAATCTCAGAGGTTTCTCAGTTGAGACTGGGCCTATACCTCTAGGTGGCCCATCTGGGCCTAGCAATCAGTAGTGGCATCACTCTATCTGCATCATGTCTTGCCCCTCTGTATGGTGTCCTGCAAACCAGGCTCATGGTTTAAGAAAAGTGTATGAATTTGCCTTTACAATATGGTGACATGGTTTCCAAGATGGCTGCCACATTGTTGCTGTACTGGAAAAAAAAAACGGATGATTTTTGTACAGGAAGACTGTGTATATAATTTGGCACAGACCATCCAAGGGGGGGAGGATGATTCACATTCAAAGATAAGCAGTTACTCTTTCTTCTATTTGGCTCAGCTTCTTCTGAATGCAAAAGCCAGTAAGGGCACTGTTAAAAGGAGTGGGAGGGGGGGGGGGGCACAGCCTTTGTCCCTGTGCTTAGTGCGGTCTTGTTATGCCCATGCTCAAGACAGCTTCAAAGCATAACAGGGTTATGTAGAGATGTGGGGCCTGCACTCTTCTGATTTTCTCTACATTCTGCTTTGTCATAAGAGGAAAACATTTCTAGAGGGTATGGTTAGCCAGAGGACAATAGCCAACACAGGGGTTTAAACATTGTTAAAGGGACATGATAGTTAAAATGAAACTTTCATAGTCCGGATAGGTCATGCAGTTTTAGGAGATTTTTCAATATACTTCTATTACTGAATTCATTTTTTTTTTATATTCTTTGTTGAAAAGTATACCTCTGTGAGCTCAGGAGCACCAATGCACTACTGGGAGCTAGCTGCTGATTGGAGACTGCACCAATATGACTCTTGTTAGTGGCTCACCAGATTTGTGTTCAGCTAGCTCCCAGTAGTGCATTGCTGCCCTGGAGCTGAATTTAGTTATGTCTTTAGACTTGTGCATATTGGAGACTTTATTTTTTAGACATTTTTAATGCCTTTTTTAATTTACATTATTTATACATTTATTCCTTGTACTTGGTTAATTTACAATTTGAATGCTGTTTTTCTGTTTCTCAGTCCTTTGGCCACAGGTTAAGGAGCATTTTTATATTTACTTTTTTGTAATACCACTGTGTGATATATTATGGGATTTTAGGCAGATAATATAATTTAAAGAGAGAGAAAAGTCAAAATTATATGTTTAAGATTCAGATAGAGCATGCAATTTTAACCCCTTCACTTTTGGGAATTTCAGAGAAAACCTTGCCCAAAGTACAATTTTTAGTATTTATAATATTGATCTGTTTAAACAGAAGTAGAGCATTTGCTTATATTTCATAAATATATATATATGCCTGCTGTTCCGGATCTCTGCCAGCGTCCCTGATGCGCTACTGCGCATGCGTCCTGGAATACTACAGATCCCCGGATGGGCCAGTTCTTAAAAAGCATAAGAGAATTCCAAAAAATTATATGAACACGGATCAGAAAAATACTAAATCTTATATCTCATATATAAGTGTTATATAAATTCATACAGGTTACTCTCTATAACACTAATTAATTCAAGTGATCACCTTTCCTGATGCCCTGCATCTTACTGTACTGTATATTTATTTATTTACTACAATTTTTACCTTTTTAAAGCTCCAACAGTAAGCACAGCTCGCCCACCCGCTATATTGTGTAATTGATTGACAGATGACAATTCTTAAAACAACTAATCCTTGTCCCCCCCCCAGGGCTTTCAGCTCCTTTACACAAACGTCACGGCCCGGCGGGAAACAAGAATTAGTTGTTTTAAGAATCGTCATCTGTCATTCAGTTACACAATATGGTGGGCGGCGGGAGAGCTGCGCTTATCGAAGCTTTAAAAAGGTAAAAATTGTAGTAAATAAATAAAAAAAAAATTGATGAACTAAACTCTGCATTATTTTTAAAAGTCTATCCAATGCCGTGAGCAATGAGGGTTAAGTTTACATTCACTTTAAGTGCTGTTACACTGATACTTTTACTAGCATGGTTCATTCATGTGCATCAGGATCCACCTGGAAATCTAAATGTGTATTCAAACCTTTTGGTATATGTGTATCCAACATATAAATCCATTTTGTTTCCCTTTGCAGTAGCATTTTTGCTATTCAGACGAGGAATGTGGTCATTGATGATAAAGAGCAACTCTGACACTGCATGTTTTGCCTATAAAAAAAATGCCTTGCTACAGGCTGTTCCGGTTGACCTGATGCCAGCGCTGCTCTTATGGCAGACCTATGGTTAGCCATACGAGTTTGTAAGTCATAATTGGTCTTCCCAGTGTAATATTTTCCACAGCTGCAATACAACATGTAATTGATAAACCTAGTCATACACGAAACCCTGTGTCTTATGATAAACGTATTATTCTTCCAGGGATGAACAAAAAATTGACAGATTGCATGTTGTGCAGCCACTACATCAGTAACATCCTTTTTTCGTTGACCCAAGCCTGGTCTTTATCTCATAGCTTGGTCTATAATCTGGTTTCATCAAAAAATCCCTCAATAATTTACTTTTTCTATAACCAACTCTTGGTCACATGCTGTCATCAACGGGTAATGCATTATCGGTTGTCAAAATGTGCCAGATCTCCCTTAAAATTCTTGGAATTTGCCAGTTATCAGAAGTATAAGTGGTGACAAAATGTAATCTCGTATCCACCCCAGAAACCAAATGTTATTCAGATACCTTATCCAGTGTCCCTTGTTGATAACCTCAATTTCTGATACATCATATGCATTTTTCTGTTCCTATTCTGCACAGAGGAATTATTTCTGAAAACCCTTGTAAATTGTGAGACCAGTAGGGCCCTCTTCAATGCAGGTGATGACAACTATTAGACATTATGATTCATTTCCTGTCTGTATCTTTCTGGAACAGAGTTGCTTGTAATTTGCCAGAAGCCTTATAACTTCTTAAATCCAAGAAATCAATCTCATTTACCGCATAGTTCATCTTGAACTTAAAATTTGGATGAGCTGTATTAACCTGTACAAACCATTCTTTAAGATCTTCCTGAGTGCCTGTCCAAATCAGCAGATCATCAATACACTCTCAAAGTGGAAATAATTAAATTTCAGACAGAAATCAAGTAGTTGTATCAAAACATCTGGAGATAAACCAACAGATGGAATCTAAAAATGTATCCTAAGATTGTAATAAAGAACCCCTGGCCAACACAATTGGTCTGCCATGGGGATTGACAAGATCCTTGTGCACATGTTATTGTTCCAATACTTCCAAATATTGATCAATCTGTGCTTTGAAACATTTTACTGGTTCAGTAGATAACAATCTGTATGTTTTGACATCCAAAAGTTGACTCAATATGTCTTTCTTGTAGTCACCATAGTTCATTAACATCAAAGCACCACCCTTATCGGCTTCCCTTATGACAATATTCAAATTATTGCTGAGATCATTCACGGCCTTCCACTTTGATCCTGTCAAATTGTTTTTAAATGAGCTACAAATTGTCCTTGTAGAGTCCATCATATATTGAGTTACCAATCCATTGAATGCCTTTATACTGGTATTGATGTTTTTTGGATCAAAAATAGTTTTCTCTCTCAGGGTATCTGCTTCACCAATCTGCTCCCCAAAGAATTCTCTTAATCTCAAAGTCCTCTGAAATTTATACAAATCCACCTGTAAGGCAAATTCATTATTCAGTGCTTTAGGTGTGAAAGATAATCCTCTATTCAACACCCTCCTCTCAAGGTCTGTAAACTGGTGGTCACTTAAAGGGACAGTCAACACCAGAATTTTTGTTGTTTTAAAAGATAGATAATCCCTTAATTACCCATTCCTTAGTTTTTTGCATAACCAACACAGTTATAATAATACCTCTGTGATCACCTTGTATCTAAGCCTCTGCAGACTGCCCCCTTGTTTCACTTCTTTTGACAGACTTGCATTTTAGCCAATCAATGCTCACTCCTCAGTAAATTCACGTGCATGAGCTCAGTGTTATTTATATGAAACACATGAACTAATGCCCTCTAGTGTTGAAAAACTGTCAAATGCAGAGGCAGCCTTTAAGGTCTAAGAAATTAGCATATGAACCTCCTAGGTTTAGCTTTCAACTAAGAATACCAAGAGAACAAAGCAAATTTGGTGATAAAAGTAAATTTGTTGTTTAAAATTACATGACCTATTTCAATCATGAAAGTGTTTTTTGGACTTGACTGTCCCTTTAAGTTGATGATATTATCTTTATCCCTGTCTCCTTCAGGGACGTGGAGGTCTACCTCTTATTCTGGTTCCTGTGTCTTCCTCTTCGGATTTGCCTCCTCCCCCATTTTGTGATTTTGTCGTCAAGCCCTATATTGCTGTACTTCTGGTACTTGGTACTTGCCTAGTCTCCTCTTCAGAACTGTTATCTGAACTTTCAACTGTAGTTAGTGTTCTTGGTTTGAACAGTCTTTGTCTCCATGGTCTGGTGAGTCTCCTATCCTCAGGGCCCAAGGTCCATCTATAAATGCATCTCTCGCTATAATCAGAAATCACTGCTTCCCATTTTATTTCCTTGAACGTAATGAACTTTTTTTCATAATCAGCTACTTGGCTTTTCAGTTTTCCAGTCAATTTTCATCTTTATTCGATTCCAGAACATGCAAGTGGTTCTTCACAAACTGTTGTAACTCTAGCTCAATCTGCTGTAACAAAACTCCCACTTCCTCAATCACCAACAACATTAAATCTAGTGAGCATTTATCCAAAATTTCACATTATTTGTTGCAAAATGCAATGTTGTTCTTCTCTATAGTAGGAACATTTCGGATTCGAAAACCTTTTGGGATCATGTATCTCTTTCATTGATAATCTAACAAATAACACTGATGCAGCTTCAAATGAATGCCTCTTATTTTTAACTGCAATAAAGGAGGTATATACATGTGAGGGTTGTTCCCTCTGATCCTTAATTGTGACTGTATCAAACCTGATTCTTGCTGCATCCACCTTAAAGAAATGGAAGACATTGGCCCCCTGGATATCATTAACACTCTACTCCAGTTCTTTCAACAGTTGTTTCTCTTGTAACATATAAAAAAAACACTCACAGTCCAAAGCTTATTTAACATGTATTCCCACAGACTCGTTCACTCATAAAACAAGATTTTATATCATCAGCCGGTGTGCACTGTATCATAAACACTATCTAATTTCCACAAAGGCACTCTCCAGAATTACTTTATAAAATACTTTTAACCCTTTGAGTGCTAAGCACTTTCCCACCTGGGTGCTAAGCACATTTGAGGGTTTTTTAATTTTACATTTTTAATTATTTTTCCCCCCACTTTTTTCTTTTCATTTCAGATCCCCAGACTTATATAGGCGATTACCTTTCCAATGGTGGTTCTTGGGGGTCTGTAGCTGCTTAGATGCCTGAGATACAGGCTTCTAAGCAGCATTCCCCCTTTCCCTATATTGTCCATTGTCTTTTTTTACATAAAGTTGCGCGGTGACGTCATCACGTCATTACGTGTGACGTCACTGCGCAAAACGGGAAGCCCCGGCGATGCCTGTCACTCTACAGGCACGATCGCCGGGGTAGGACCGGGTGGGAGCCCCCAGATCTCCCTCAAGGTGGGAGAGTGCTAGCGACGGCTCTGAGCCGTCATTAGCACCTGAGTGAGAAACTCTGCGACGGCTCAGAGCCGTCGTTAGCACTCAAGGGGTTAATATTGACGTTTCGGGGGTGGTGCTCCTTATTCAGACTTAACAACAAATACCCACAACTTACTCTAATAAATACCCCACCTTAGTGCAAAGTGGTTGCTGTTCTGGATCTCTGCTGGCATCCCTGATTCTAAACTGTGCATGCATCTCGGAATGCTACATATCCCCGGATGTGCCAATAATAAAAAAGCATAAGAGAAATACCAATACTTACTTGACCACAGATCAGAAAGATACTGAGGGGCCGAATTATCAAGCTCTGAATGGAGCTTGATGCCCCTGTTTCCGCCGGAAATGGCAGTTATGAAGCAGTGGTCTTAAGACAGCTACCCCATAACTGGTCCGCCTGCTCTGAGGCTACGGACATCAATCCGCCCAATCCTATATGATCGGGCTGATTGACACCTTCTGCTTGCTAGCAGCCGCCAATCTTCCGGGGGCGGCATTGCACAAGCAGTTCACAAGAACTGCTTGTGCAATGATAAATGCCGACAAGGTATGCTGTCGGCATTCATAGTTGTCTGTCAGACATGATCCGCTGAGCGGATCATGTCGGACAGACTGATGATAAATCAGGCCCTAAATCTTATTTCTCAAATACAACTGTTAGATGCAATTGTATAGGTAACCCATCCAGGGAACCGTAGCATTCCGGAATGCATGCGCAGATGCCCCTCAGGGAGATGGTGGAGATTTGAAAAAGCGGCCACTTTGCACTAATGGTGGGGTATTTATTGGGGTGGAGCATCACAATTAAAAGTATTTTATAAAGTAATTCCTTTGTGGAAATTAGATATTGTGTATATGATACAGGGCACCCGGCTGATGATGTGGAATCTTGTTTTATGAGTGCTAAATCTGTAGAAATACATGACAAAAGAAAAAAAAAATTGAGTGTCATGTCCCTTTAAAGATAACAATTCTTATAAGTGAGACATGTCTGTAAGTTCTTTTGCCAACAACAGATAAAGTATTTTTCTTCTTCTAAAGAGAGCATGAAAAAAATGCCATTGGGTATATTCAGTTCTGTGGCATTTTATTTGTTATACTGTGGGCAATGAGAACAACAGAACTGTGTAGAGCAAGATTAAAGACAGAAATTTGCATATCAGATTAGCAGCACAGCTTGGAGACATTGAAGAGAGTAATAGTTGCTATCAAGCAAAGTCTTTCTCATAACCTTTGCTACCACCTACGCAAGCAAGCTGCCCGAAATAACCAGATTGTTGGCATCCGGCCAGCTTTGTTTTTGGGGAAATACAGTAGAGCAAATAACGCATTAAGTCTGGGAGAGACCATGTTTAACCCCTAAGCTCCCAGAGAAGAGCAGCAATGCACAGCATTACAATGCGTTGCAGCCCTCTTTGGCAGCTGGTGGGTTAACCTTTTCTGCACTTCAGAAAACATGTTTGACATTAAATGGATCAAACCACATGCCAGAGCTTCCAAGCCAACAACTATAAAATTTCACAGCGATTTGCTAAAATTGTACCAAATTATTAGCATATATTTATTTATTTTTATTTGTCTATTATTTTGAATAATATTGCAAATTCATATAGTTTTAAAAATATATATATAATTTGGGTTTTACCCTGTATACATGATACTCATATCAGTGCCATTTCTATTTAACCTACAATCTCTGTTTCTAGTTTATTTTGTAAATGCAGTTGGAAGACCACTTCCTGCAACTTCCCCCCACATTTTCTAAACAAAGCAAAGTTTGAATATACTGACTGAAAAAAGAGAATGCGGCTAAAGGAAAGGACAAACCTTGTATACCGTGCACAATCGAAGGCTGCATAAAACTTCAATCCAAATCTTTTTTATTTATTTATTTTCATTATTAGTGTATATACTATATTTATACTTTAAAGGGACAGTCAAAGTGTTAATGTATCAGATAGTTTTCAGATAACACATGCAATTTTAAATAGCTTTCCAATTTACTTATATTCTCAAATTTGCTTCTTCTCTTGGTATCCGGAAGAGTAAATCTAGATAGGCTAATAGGAGTTTAGGAGCATGCACGTGCCTTTAGCAATATTTGCAACTATGTATAACATTACTTTAAACATTGTTGCAAATACTGCTGCCAGATGGCTAAAGACATGTGCACGTCCCTAGACTAATCTAGGATGACTCTGTAATAAATTATACCAAGAGAATTAAGCAAAAATTATAATAGAAGTAAATTTGTTTAAAATGAATGCTCTGTTTAATCCATTTAGGTTTAATTTTGACTTTACTGTTACTTTAATAGTATATTGTTTGTACTGTGAGTACTAGAGAAAATAATTGTATACGCCTGTACATACCACGGCGTTGGAGACACGATTACTCACACCTGTGGAAATCACAAGCCCTCATTCTACGTTCCATTCACTGGTGGTTACTATTTGTGGATATACATTTTATCCTAAGGTCGGTAATTTTACTATATACCGAGAGACTATTGGGACTCAGCCTGCTTTTTGGACACGGGCTGCTAGGTGTGGGACTCTCCTCCATATGCGTTTTTTATATTTTATATGGACTAAGTGTACCATTCTATTTTATTTATTGAGTTTGATTATTTAGGACTTTTTATATTTGTATTTATCACGTTAATTTATGATATAGGGAAGCGCTTGTGTTGGTTTCATTTTAACTACAGAAACAGTTTTGCAGATTAAAGGGACATGAAACCCACATTTCTCCAACATAGGTGTGTCCGGTCCACGGCGTCATCCTTACTTGTGGGATATTCTCTTCCCCAACAGGAAATGGCAAAGAGCCCAGCAAAGCTGGTCACATGATCCCTCCTAGGCTCCGCCTACCCCAGTCATTCTCTTTGCCGTTGTACAGGCAACATCTCCACGGAGATGGCTTAGAGTTTTTTAGTGTTTAACTGTAGTTTTTATTATTCAATCAAGAGTTTGTTATTTTAAAATAGTGCTGGTATGTACTATTTACTCAGAAACAGAAAAGAGATGAAGATTTCTGTTTGTATGAGGAAAATGATTTTAGCAACCGTTACTAAAATCCATGGCTGTTCCACACAGGACTGTTGAGAGCAATTAACTTCAGTTGGGGGAACAGTGAGCAGTCTCTTGCTGCTTGAGGTATGACACATTCTAACAAGACGATGTAATGCTGGAAGCTGTCATTTTCCCTATGGGATCCGGTAAGCCATGTTTATTAAGATAGTAAATAAGGGCTTCACAAGGGCTTATTAAGACTGTAGACTTTTTCTGGGCTAAATCGATTCATTATTAACACATATTTAGCCTTGAGGAATCATTTAATCTGGGTATTTTGATAAGATTATATCGGCAGGCACTGTTTTAGACACCTTATTCTTTAGGGGCTTTCCCAAATCATAGGCAGAGCCTCATTTTCGCGCCGGTGTTGCGCACTTGTTTTTGAGAGGCATGACATGCAGTCGCATGTGTGAGGAGCTCTGATACATAGAAAAGACTTTCTGAAGGCGTCATTTGGTATCGTATTCCCCTTTGGGCTTGGTTGGGTCTCAGCAAAGCAGATACCAGGGACTGTAAAGGGGTTAAAGTTATAAACGGCTCCGGTTCCGTTATTTTAAGGGTTAAAGCTTCCAAATTTGGTGTGCAATACTTTTAAGGCTTTAAGACACTGTGGTGAAATTTTGGTGAATTTTGAACAATTCCTTCATATTTTTTCGCAATTGCAGTAATAAAGTGTGTTCAGTTTAAAATTTAAAGTGACAGTAACGGTTTTATTTTAAAACGTTTTTTGTACTTTGTTATCAAGTTTATGCCTGTTTAACATGTCTGAACTACCAGATAGACTGTGTTCTGAATGTGGGGAAGCCAGAGTTCCTTCTCATTTAAATAAATGTGATTTATGTGACAATGACAATGATGCCCAAGATGATTCCTCAAGTGAGGGGAGTAAGCATGGTACTGCATCATTCCCTCCTTCGTCTACACGAGTCTTGCCCACTCAGGAGGACCCTAGTACATCTAGCGCGCCAATACTCCTTACTATGCAACAATTAACGGCTGTAATGGATAATTCTGTCAAAAACATTTTAGCCAAAATGCACACTTATCAGCGTAAGCGCGACTGCTCTGTTTTAGATACTGAAGAGCATGACGACGCTGATAATAATGGTTCTGAAGGGCCCCTAAACCAGTCTGATGGGGCCAGGGAGGTTTTGTCTGAGGGAGAAATTACTGATTCAGGGAACATTTCTCAACAAGCTGAACCTGATGTGATTACGTTTAAATTTAAGTTGGAACATCTCCGCATTCTGCTTAAGGAGGTATTATCCACTCTGGATGATTGTGACAAGTTGGTCATCCCAGAGAAACTATGTAAAATGGACAAGTTCCTAGAGGTCCCGGGGCTCCCAGAAGCTTTTCCTATACCCAAGCGGGTGGCGGACATTGTAAATAAAGAATGGGAAAGGCCCGGTATTCCTTTCGTCCCTCCCCCCATATTTAAAAAATTGTTTCCTATGGTCGACCCCAGAAAGGACTTATGGCAGACAGTCCCCAAGGTCGAGGGAGCGGTTTCCACTTTAAACAAACGCACCACTATACCTCTTTCACCTTAGACGCCACTTTGCAATTGGCTAGGTTAGCGGCTAAGAATTCTGGGTTTGCTATTGTGGCGCGCAGAGCGCTTTGGTTGAAATCTTGGTCAGCTGATGCGTCTTCCAAGAACAAGCTACTTAACATTCCTTTCAAGGGGAAAACGCTGTTTGGCCCTGACTTGAAAGAGATTATCTCTGATATCACTGGGGGTAAGGGCCACGCCCTTCCTCAGGATCGGCCTTTCAAGGCCAAAAATAAACCTAATTTTCGTCCCTTTCGTAGAAACGGACCAGCCCAAAGTGCTACGTCCTCTAAGCAAGAGGGTAATACTTCTCAAGCCAAGCCAGCTTGGAGACCAATGCAAGGCTGGAACAAGGGAAAGCAGGCCAAGAAACCTGCCACTGCTACCAAGACAGCATGAAATGTTGGCCCCCGATCCGGGACCGGATCTGGTGGGGGGCAGACTCTCTCTCTTCGCTCAGGCTTGGGCAAGAGATGTTCTGGATCCTTGGGCGCTAGAAATAGTCTCCCAAGGTTATTTTCTGGAGTTTAAGGGGCTTCCCCCAAGGGGGAGGTTCCACAGGTCTCAGTTGTCTTCAGACCACATAAAAAGACAGGCATTCTTACATTGTGTAGAAGACCTGTTAAAAATGGGAGTGATTCATCCTGTTCCATTAGGAGAACAAGGGATGGGGTTCTACTCCAATCTGTTCATAGTTCCCAAAAAAGAGGGAACGTTCAGACCAATCTTAGATCTCAAGATCTTAAACAAGTTTCTCAAGGTTCCATCGTTCAAGATGGAAACCATTCGAACAATTCTTCCTTCCATCCAGGAAGGTCAATTCATGACCACGGTGGATTTAAAGGATGCGTATCTACATATTCCTATCCACAAGGAACATCATCGGTTCCTAAGGTTCGCATTCCTGGACAAGCATTACCAGTTCGTGGCGCTTCCTTTCGGATTAGCCACTGCTCCAAGGATTTTCACAAAGGTACTAGGGTCCCTTCTAGCTGTGCTAAGACCAAGGGGCATTGCCGTAGTACCTTACTTGGACGACATTCTGATTCAAGCGTCGTCCCTTCCTCAAGCAAAGGCTCACACGGACATTGTCCTGGCCTTTCTCAGATGTCACGGATGGAAAGTGAACGTGGAAAAGAGTTCTCTATCTCCATCAACAAGGGTTCCCTTCTTGGGAACAATAATAGACTCCTTAGAAATGAGGATTTTTCTGACAGAAGCCAGAAAAACAAAACTACTAGACTCTTGTCGGATACTTCATTCCGTTCCTCTTCCTTCCATAGCGCAGTGCATGGAAGTGATAGGTTTGATGGTAGCGGCAATGGACATAGTTCCTTTTGCGCGCATTCATCTAAGACCATTACAACTGTGCATGCTCAGTCAGTGGAATGGGGACTATACAGACTTGTCTCCGAAGATACAAGTAAATCAGAGGACCAGAGACTCACTCCGTTGGTGGCTGTCCCTGGACAACCTGTCACAAGGGATGACCTTCCGCAGACCAGAGTGGGTCATTGTCACGACCGACGCCAGTCTGATGGGCTGGGGCGCGGTCTGGGGATCCCTGAAAGCTCAGGGTCTTTGGTCTCGGGAAGAATCTCTTCTACCGATCAATATTCTGGAACTGAGAGCGATATTCAATGCTCTCAAGGCTTGGCCTCAGCTAGCGAGGGCCAAGTTCATACGGTTTCAATCAGACAACATGAAAACTGTTGCGTACATCAACCATCAGGGGGGAACAAGGAGTTCCCTAGCGATGGAAGAAGTGTCCAAAATCATTCTATGGGCGGAGTCTCACTCCTGCCACCTGTCTGCTATCCACATCCCAGGAGTGGAAAATTGGGAAGCGGATTTTCTGAGTCGTCAGACATTGCATCCGGGGGAGTGGGAACTCCATCCGGAAATCTTTGCCCAAGTCACTCAACTGTGGGGCATTCCAGACATGGATCTGATGGCCTCTCGTCAGAACTTCAAAGTTCCTTGCTACGGGTCCAGATCCAGGGATCCCAAGGCGGCTCTAGTGGATGCACTAGTAGCACCTTGGACCTTCAAACTAGCTTATGTGTTCCCGCCGTTTCCTCTCATCCCCAGGCTGGTAGCCAGGATCAATCAGGAGAGGGCGTCGGTGATCTTGATAGCTCCTGCGTGGCCACGCAGGACTTGGTATGCAGATCTGGTGAATATGTCATCGGCTCCACCATGGAAGCTACCTTTGAGACGAGACCTTCTTGTTCAGGGTCCGTTCGAACATCCGAATCTGGTCTCACTCCAGCTGACTGCTTGGAGATTGAACGCTTGATCTTATCGAAGCGAGGGTTCTCAGATTCTGTTATCGATACTCTTGTTCAGGCCAGAAAGCCTGTAACTAGAAAGATTTACCACAAAATTTGGAAAAAATATATCTGTTGGTGTGAATCTAAAGGATTCCCTTGGGACAAGGTTAAGATTCCTAAGATTCTATCCTTCCTTCAAGAAGGATTGGAAAAAGGATTATCCGCAAGTTCCCTGAAGGGACAGATTTCTGCCTTGTCTGTGTTACTTCACAATAAGCTGGCAGCTGTGCCAGATGTTCAAGCCTTTGTTCAGGCTCTGGTCAGAATCAAGCCTGTTTACAAACCTTTGACTCCTCCTTGGAGTCTCAACTTAGTTCTTTCAGTTCTTCAGGGGGTTCCGTTTGAACCCTTACATTCCGTTGATATTAAGTTATTATCTTGGAAAGTTTTGTTTTTGGTTGCAATTTCTTCTGCTCGAAGAGTTTCAGAATTATCTGCTCTGCAGTGTTCTCCTCCTTATCTGGTGTTCCATGCAGATAAGGTGGTTTTACGTACTAAACCTGGTTTTCTTCCAAAAGTTGTTTCTAACAAAAACATTAACCAGGAGATTATCGTACCTTCTCTGTGTCCGAAACCAGTTTCGAAGAAGGAACGTTTGTTGCACAATTTGGATGTTGTTCGCGCTCTAAAATTCTATTTAGATGCTACAAAGGATTTTAGACAAACATCTTCCTTGTTTGTTGTTTATTCCGGTAAAAGGAGAGGTCAAAAAGCAACTTCTACCTCTCTCTCTTTTTGGATTAAAAGCATCATCAGATTGGCTTACGAGACTGCCGGACGGCAGCCTCCCGAAAGAATCACAGCTCATTCCACTAGGGCTGTGGCTTCCACATGGGCCTTCAAGAACGAGGCTTCTGTTGATCAGATATGTAGGGCAGCGACTTGGTCTTCACTGCACACTTTTACCAAATTTTACAAGTTTGATACTTTTGCTTCTTCTGAGGCTATTTTTGGGAGAAAGGTTTTGCAAGCCGTGGTGCCTTCCATTTAGGTGACCTGATTTGCTCCCTCCCTTCATCCGTGTCCTAAAGCTTTGGTATTGGTTCCCACAAGTAAGGATGACGCCGTGGACCGGACACACCTATGTTGGAGAAAACAGAATTTATGTTTACCTGATAAATTACTTTCTCCAACGGTGTGTCCGGTCCACGGCCCGCCCTGGTTTTTTAATCAGGTCTGATATTTTATTTTCTTTAACTACAGTCACCACGGTATCATATGGTTTCTCCTATGCAAATATTCCTCCTTAACGTCGGTCGAATGACTGGGGTAGGCGGAGCCTAGGAGGGATCATGTGACCAGCTTTGCTGGGCTCTTTGCCATTTCCTGTTGGGGAAGAGAATATCCCACAAGTAAGGATGACGCCGTGGACCGGACACACCGTTGGAGAAAGTAATTTATCAGGTAAACATAAATTCTGTTTTTTTCTTTCATGATTCAGATAGAGTAAGTGATTTTAAAAACTTTCCAATTTACTTCTAGTATCTAATTTGCTTTTTTCTCTTGATATCATGTGTTGAATAGGATACCTAGGTAGGCTCAGGAGCTGCTGATTGGTGGCTGCACATATATGTCTCATCTCATTGGCTCACCCGATGTGTTAAAGTGACAGTCTAGTCCAAAATAAACTTTCATGATTCAGATAGAGAATGTAATTTTAAACAATTTTCAAATGTACTTTTATCACCAATTTTGCTTTGTTCTCTTGGTATTCTTAGTTGAAAGCTAAACCTAAGAGGTTCATATGCTAATTTCTAAGCCCTTTAAGGCCGTCTCTTCTCTCAGGGCATTTTGACAGTTTTTCACTACTAGAGGGTGTTAGTTCATGTGTGTCATATAGATAACACTGTGCTCAGGCACGTGGAGTTCAGGTGAGCCAGCTCTGATTGACTAAAATGTAAGTCTGTCAAAAGAACTGAAATAAGGGGGCAATTTGCAGAGGGTTAGATACAAGGGGGCCCATTTATCAAGCTCCGACTCTTCAGACTCGCCAGAAACAGCAGTTATGAAGCAGCGGTCTCTAAGACCGCTGCTCCATAACCCTGTCCGCCTGCTCTGAGCAGGCGGACAGGAATCGCAGCAATTCAACGCGATCCAATACGATCAGGTTGATTGACAACTCCCTGCTGGCGGCTCTCCACATTCAGCGAGGTCTTGCGGACCTGATCCGCACTGTCGGATCAGGTCCGCAAGACCTTTGATAAATAGGCCCCAAGGTAATCACAGAGGTAAAAAGTATATTAATATAACTGTGTTGGTTATGCAAAACTAGGGAATGGGTAATAAAGGGATTATCTATCTTTTTAAACAATAAAAATTCAGGTGTAGACTGTCCCTTTAACTAGTTCCCCGTAGTGCATTGCTGCTTTATCAACAAAGCATAACAAAAAAATGAAGCAAATTAGATAATAGAAGTAAACTCTAAAGTTATTTAAAATTGTATGCTCTGTTTGAATCATGAAAGAAACATTTTGGGTTTCATGTCCCTTTTAAGCAGTAGGGTGAAAAAATAGAGTGGTAGTCACCAGGGCTTGTTCATAAACCCAATTATGGATTAGATTATAAGCGGAGCACAAAATATTGCTTCTGCGAAAACGATATTTGCGTTCAACTTAGTAATATTATTAGTATTACAAGTTAGGTGCAATGCAGCAAACGCAACCTCACGTTCGCATTAAACGGAAACTTTGTGCTCACGAGAGCATGCTTCCATAGGCTAAAATGGTACCTAGAGCAGGGAACGGGGTAAGTCGCGCAGCGATGGGTAGCAAATTTAAATGTATGAATATATATGTATGTGTTTGTATGTACACATATTGACACATAAATTATGTATATACGCATATACATATATATTTATTGAGAACACACAGTCCCCATACACCGCTATGTAAAGGTACTTTTTAGTGACAATTCTTTTTTCTAACACCCGCACACGTTAACCCCTAAAAACTGCTTAGTGCAGTTTTTGTATTTTTTTTAAATTAAAAATGCTATTATTTTATATTTACAAAAAGCCACTACCCACATTTTTTGGGGGGCACATTTTAAAAATTAACCAAAGGTCTGACCTCTGGTTAATTTTTTGAACACTAGTTACTACCACAAGCTTGCGGTAGCAATAACCAACCACTTGTAATGGCTGGTTATTTATTGTGCGCCGATTACAGCCGCATGATAAATTAGCGATTCACTTCTAATCTAGGCCTATATGTTGCAAAGATGCCTCACACCATAGAAGTTAAAGGGACAGTCAACACCAGAATTTTTGTTTTTTGAAAAGAAAGAAAATCCCTTTATTACCCATTCCCCAGTTTTGCATAACCAACACTGTTATAGAAATACACTGTTTACCTCTGTGATTACCTTGTATTTAAGCCTCTGCAAACTGCCCCCTTGTTTCAGTTGTTTTGACAGACTTGCATTTTAGCCAATCAGTGCTCACTCCAGGGTAACTTCACGTGCATGAGCTCAATGTTATCTATATTAAACACATGAACTAATGCCCTCTAGTGGTCAAAATGCATTCAGATTAGAGGCAGTCTTCAAGGTCTAAGAAATTAGCATATGAACATCCTAGGTTTAGCTTTCAACTAAGAATACCAAGAGAACAAAGCAAAATTGGTGTTAAAAGTAAATTGGAAAGTTGTTTAAAATTACATTCCCTATTTAAATCATGAAAGTTTTTTTTGGACTTGACTGTCCCTTTAAATAAAGATGTGTACGCTTCAGGTCTTGTAATACATCATAGCCCATATCCTTTTAGTTTTTTAGTTTCTGTATCCTTCCCTTATATCTTCCATGTACTTGTCACTTGTCTCCAGTTATCAGCACGTCTTGTATATAAATATGAGTACAAAATGTTTTTATTAAATTAATTTATTATTACAGTCTCACTCTGATAATAATACAAACAAGCTTGATGAAATATTAAAATGGGGACATCTACTGCTTCAAAGAGGAAGTCTGCTAGACATTGCTAATGGATTTTCTCTTCTGAAAGGTGTTGTATATGTGGGTCATTTTCCCCACATATGAAATTTATGGTGCTAGCTTGGAACTTTCACCTTTTCTGAAAATTCATCAATAGAACCTATAATGGACTTACAGGGAGTGCAGAATTATTAGGCAAATGAGTATTTTGACCACATCATCCTCTTTATGCATGTTGTCTTACTCCAAGCTGTATAGGCTCAAAAGCCTACTACCAATTAAGCATATTAGGTGATGTGCATCTCTGTAATGAGAAGGGGTGTGGTCTAATGACATCAACACCCTATATCAGGTGTGCATAATTATTAGGCAACTTCCTTTCCTTTGGCAAAATGGGTCAAAATAAGGACTTGACAGGCTCAGAAAAGTAAAAAATAGTGAGATATCTTGCAGAGGGATGCAGCACTCTTAAAATTGCAAAGCTTCTGAAGCGTGATCATCGAACAATCAAGCATTTCATTCAAAATAGTCTACAGGGTCGCAAGAAGCGTGTGGAAAAACCAAGGCGCAAAATAACTGCCCATGAACTGAGAAAAGTCAAGCGTGCAGCTTCCAAGATGCCACTTGCCACCAGTTTGGCCATATTTCAGAGCTGCAACATCACTGGAGTTCCCAAAAGCACAAGGTGTGCAATACTCAGAGACATGGCCAAGGTAAGAGAGGCTGAAAGACGACCACCACTGAACAAGACACACAAGCTGATACGTCAAGACTGGGCCAAGAAATATCTCAAGACTGATTTTTCTAAGGTTTTATGGACTGATGAAATGAGAGTGAGTCTTGATGGGCCAGATGGATGGGCCCGTGGCTGGATTGGTAAAGGGCAGAGAGCTCCAGTCCGACTCAGACGCCAGCAAGGTGGAGGTGGAGTACTGGTTTGGGCTGGTATCATCAAAGATGAGCTTGTGGGGCCTTTTCGGGTTGAGGATGGAGTCAAGCTCAACTCCCAGTCCTACTGCCAGTTTCTGGAAGACACCTTCTTCAAGCAGTGGTACAGGAAGAAGTCTGCATTCTTCAAGAAAAACATGATTTTCATGCAGGACAATGCTCCATCACACGCGTCAAAGTACTCCACAGCGTGGCTGGCAAGAAAGGGTATAAAAGAAGAAAATCTAATGACATGGCCTCCTTGTTCACCTGATCTGAACCCCACTGAGAACCTGTGGTCCATCATCAAATGTGAGATTTACAAGGAGGGGAAACAGTACACCTCTCTGAACAGTGTCTGGGAGGCTGTGGTTGCTGCTGCACGCAATGTTGATGGTGAACAGATCAAAACACTGACAGAATCCATGGATGGCAGGCTTTTGAGTGTCCTTGCAAAGAAAGGTGGCTATATTGGTCACTGATTTGTTTTTGTTTTGTTTTTGAATGTCAGAAATGTATATTTGTGAATGTTGAGATGTTATATTGGTTTCACTGGTAAAAATAAATAATTGAAATGGGTATATATTTGTTTTTTGTTAAGTTGCCTAATAATTATGCACAGTAATAGTCACCTGCACACACAGATATCCCCCTAAAATAGCTATAACTAAAAACAAACTAAAAACTACTTCCAAAACTATTCAGCTTTGATATTAATGAGATTTTTGGGTTCATTGAGAACATGGTTGTTGTTCAATAATAAAATTAATCCTCAAAAATACAACTTGCCTAATAATTCTGCACTCCCTGTATAGGGGAGTTCTACTGTTGGTTTTACCTACATTGATTTAATACAGCTTGGTACCTGTAGGAGCTGAAGGAGAACATATAATGTAGAAGGTTGTGGCGTTCATAGAATATATGATTCATGACTTTCTATGTTCCCCTGTCTGACTGGAAATATATCTAAGGATATTCAGCTTGAATAAGGACATATAATGATTGTACCTGTACTTGTATTTGGCATTAATTCTAGACATATTAAGGGAAGATGCAAAACATTTTCAGTTAAAACAATCATGAAAGGACAAATGATCTTCACTCACAATATAAAAAGCATCATCAGGTGCTCTCCAAACAGGCTAGGTCTTATAAGTCACCAGGTTAAACTTTCCTCCGGTATTGCAGCAATCATAGCTGCTGCGCTGGAGACTGCGCACTACTTGCTTCAGAAAATAGGGTAGAAACCTCTGGGGGGGGGGGGGTATTGTGCTATTTAGTAGCATGCTCAAAACGGGCAGTATGGAAATGTTACAATGAACAATGAGTGAGGAGCACTGGATATATTTAAAATGTAACATAAAGCATAAAACTAGGCACAGTGAGAGATAAAAAGGAATTGAAACAGAACCGCTGATATGTTTCGGCTTACGCCGTAATCTAAGCTGACCACCAGTCACACTATATACAAAATTACCCCATTTCATTGCCTAAAACACAAAAAACAATAAACTCCCACACTCCCATTGGTAGAAATATTTATAAAACATGTTTCTCAGTTTGTAACCGCTGTTTTGTCAGCTATAATTAATTGTTTGATTCAGTTTTGTTTCACCTATATCATTCTTTGTACGTGTGACCAACAATAAAATGTAACCTCAAACATATATACAATAACGTGATAAATTAGCATTAAAATTATACTTATGTGACTGAACAGAGCTGCACAATCTATTGCAAAATGTTTCTTAGTCATAAAGCTACAATTTCATGCAGCCACCAGTCTGTGTTTAATGTCCCTTCATGGGTTTTAGAAACATGAAAGGTAATTGGAATTATATGGAATAAACAGACTCTTTTTATCATTTCAGAGTTATGTGCTCTCATCTGGCGAACAAATGTATTTCTTAAGCACTCCGAGCTGCTTTCGTACCACTAGCTTGGCTCAATCATTTAGTGTGTCCAGGACTTCAGCTACTGCCACTTCATTGTTTAAAGTGCTATAAAACATGTTCAAATCTGTGCATATCCTAAAAGGGATACTTAAAGGGACATAATACTCATGCTAAATCACTTGAAACTGATGCAGTATAACTGTAAAAAGCTGACAGGAAAATATCACCTGAGCATCTCTATGTAAAAAAGGAAGATATTTTACCTCACAATCTCCTCAGCTCAGCAGAGTAAGTTCTGTGTAAAAAGTTATACTCAGCTGCTCCCAGCTGTAGGTAAAAAAATAATAATGAAGAAATGAACAGCAGCCAATCAGCATCAGCAGTGCTGAGGTCATGAACTATTTTACTGTGATCTCTATTTTACTGTGAAATCTGAAGATTTGACTTAACTCTCATGAGATTTTATTGTTACACTGAATAGGGAAATAACATGAGAGTGCACGAGGCTCATGCCTTCAGCTGTCCCGGGACAGACATACTGATATGCTGCTTAGAAATCCTTTACAATGGGATGTGGCTACTGAGGAACTTTTGAGGTAAAATATCTTTATTTTTTACATAGAGATGTTCAGGTGATATACAGCTATACTGCATCACTTTCAAGTGTTTAAACATGTGGGTATTATGGCCCTTTAAGTAAAAATAGTTTGCATTAAAAAAAATGTTTAAAAATTGCTGGCAAGTATTTTAAAATAATTTTCAAAAATAAGCAAAATTACTTACATAGCCATGCTGTCTGGAATAGTCTGATCCACCCCCCCTTATCAGTGTTAAGCATCAGAAACACAGGCATTGCATTTCAACTGAGTTCACAGCAGCTTATTTGCATCTAGATATGCTCCAGCAGATAATAAATGTTAAAATCTGCATTCTACCAAATGAAAGGTGGATATAGATACAGCCATAGAAGGAATTGTGTGGGGGGAGTTAGAGCTGTACAATTTGAAAACTAAAAAGAAAGGGTTAATAGCGAGGCACTGCAGTATACATTTACAGGTAAAGTAATTAAAGTACATATTATATTTTGTCTCTATCCCAACTTGTTTTATGTCCCTTTAAGGTTTTAGAGAGTCCAAGTCTGAATTGACTTTTGAGAGCATTACTGTTCTCTTTTATGATCTGCTTGTAATGACTAGAACAGTCAGCTTCCCCTGCAGACTTCCCAAATAATTTCTGTAGTACTGGATTGAAGAAGATTACAAAACAAGGAAAGGCTGTAGTGAATCAATAGTTTACTGTTGTTGTACAGCAGATGAGTCCATGAAAAACGTTCTCCTTTGGGTAGTGGGATGAGAGTACATGACCTATACAATTGTTAGGTTCCATGGCTTGTTATATGCAGACAGTAATAGGAATTACTAGTACATGATGCATAGGTAGACTTTGTGTGGATAGTCCATAACAGAGGCAGATTGAACAGGAAAGATAATGTTGTAGTCTGGAACAGTCTGGGTCAGAAATATGAAAGTACTATGTTAAAAAAGGAAGACATGTTTAATTTTACCTCATTGTGTTCAACTCACAATATAGTAAGTTCTCTGTGAACAGTTATTCTTCAGCTACTGTTAGCTACATGTTGGAAAAAACAACAGCCAATCAGCTTCATTATTGCTGAGGTCACACTTTGCTTTACTGTGGTCTTGAGCAATTGACTAAAATCTGGCTATATTTTATTGGGAAATCCCTTAAACTTCTATTCAAAAATCATACTCCCTTACCATATGAAGGCAGATAACTGATTGTTACAGAGAGTGACACTGCCTGTGTCACTCTCTGTAACAATCATCGTTGGTGCTGGGTGGAAGGGAAGGAGGATGGCAGGTGGATTGGCCCAGCAGAGGAGGGGGAGGGAGAGACAGGGTTCCCTGCACTACAGCAAAAATGTGAGGCCGGAATGGGTCCCTACACTATGGAACAAAATAGCTGGGAGGGGAACCCTACACTACAGAAAAAGGATCTTGGCAGGGGGAGGGTAAGGGGAATGCTACACTGCAGAAAAAAAATTAAACAAAAAAAGAATAGTTATTTGTTACATGCAGACTGGCTGCCAGTAACAAATATGTCAGTGGGAGGGTAAGAGAGCTTTTGCTGGGGGATCAGGGAGGTGGGAGGGTGAGGAGGGACCCCTACGATCAGTAGCGGACCTACTCAACAGAGCGCCCTAGTGCAAATTTTTTTGGGGGCCCCCAATGGTAACTCAGTAGTAAGGAATAGCAGTAATATACATGCTGCTCTGTATAATGATTTGATAGATAGATAGATAGATAGATAGATAGACAGATAGACCTGCAAACTGCACTAATAAAAGGCTTCCTTGCATTAGGATTGTACACATTCTGCACATGCCTATGTGTAGACTGGTTGATATGGCCCCCCAGCACTTGGGCCCTGGTGCCACCGCCCTTCTGCACCAATGGTAGTTCCGCCCCTGCCTACGATACAGAAATTAATAGAAAAAAAAAAAGAGTCTTAAACTGCATATTGGCAGACTGCCAGTACCTAAAATGGTAATGACCAGTGGTAGTGGGGTGAGAGAGGTGTTTGGGAGAGATCAGGGGGTAAAATGTGTCAAGTGGGAGCCTTACAGGCTAACTGATTAATACCTTCACTGCCAGGAATTTCAGAAGTGTGGTGCATAGCTGAAATTAGCATCCTTCTATTTGCTAAAAACTAATTGCAAAGTCATGCATGTTTGCCGTTTCTGAACAAAAGGGACCCTAGACAAGCTTTTACAACCATTTGTCTTGTGACTGCAGTAGTTGTGTGTAAATAATTTCAGTGAAAAACCCAAAGTTTTTGAAGAAGTTAACAATTGTTTTTATATGATTGTATTTGTCGGCCAAATAGTGGCATCAAATATACCAAATAGGCCTAGATCTATACCTTGGGTTGTTTATTTTTAAAAATATAAGATTTGACCCTGGACCTCTATGTGTTTAATGGCCCTTTAGATATGTATAATGGTTTGTGGAGAACAATGCAGTCTCATGGCAAACCATTACACGTATTCTATTTTTTTTTTTTTTTTACCCTGTAGCGATGTTTCTGTTCATTAGCTGCCCAAAGTACCAGAACAGTTTCTTTTAGTTATGTCTATGATCAAGCTGCATTTAATGATGTGTGATCGATATCATGTCTATCAGAGCATCTACCATGAATAGCTGAACTTTCTGTTATTTAAAGGGACATTAAACCCTAAATAAATGTCAGATAGAATGATGCATTCAAAGAAAAGGCTAGTCTTAGAATAATATGTAAACATTTTTTTTAAAGTTTTATTAGTTGTTTAAAGTGATGTTAAATTTTAGACTTTAAGAATTTTACAATGAAACATATATTAGTGTGCAAGCAAATCTGCATATTTTTTTTTAAAAAAAAGTATATTTATATTTTATAATAAAAGATTTATAATCCTACTTGGTATCTTCTGTTCCTCCGCCCCCTTCATTTCCTCTTTTGGCTAGGCTCTGACCTAGAGAACAGTCCCACCCAAAATAAGTGTAAACTTTTAGGGCTAGATTATGAGTGGGGTGCAAAATTGTGCTTTCGCAAGCGCAATATTTGCACTTGACTCAGTCATACCGGCGCACGCAAATGTGCGCTGGTATTACAAGTTGAGCACAATGAGAGGTCACGTCCGCATTGCATGAAAGCTTTGTGCTCAGGAGAGCACACTTCCAAAGGCTCCAAAGGGAGTCTCTTTCTTATGCTGATAGACACGGCAAAGAACCTTGCACAGTGCAGGGGGTAAGTCGCGCAGCATTGGCCAGCAAATGTCAAATATATACATATATACTTGTGTTTTTTATGTGTATATACACATATTAACACATAAATATATATGTATATAAGCATAATCATATATATTAACAGTATAATCACAGTCCCCATAGACCGCAATGTAAAGGCACTTTTCAGCACTTTTCTAACACCTACATCCCCTCACTTTAACCCCTTATAACTGCTTCATGCTGTTTTTTTAATAAAAAAAAAGATGCTCATATTTTTATTTTTTATTTTAAAGGAACTGTACACTTTATTTTGGGGGAAATTGTGGGATCTGATCTCTGGTTAATTAATTTGAGCGCAAAGTGCTGACCGGAGCTCGCGGTAGCATTTACCAGCCACTTGTAATGGCCAGTTATTCAACGTGCAACTGTAAACTAGCAGATTTGCCGGTTTACAGACGCATGTTAAAATTGCGCTCCACTTGTAATCCAGCCCTTAGTGTCTATAAAGCAATGGGTGCTGCCATGTTGTAGCTTAGGTTTCTTTCTAAGCTGAGGGCAATTAGAGACAATTATAAATAAGTCACAATAGTGTGCAGCCAATGACTGTGTGCAAAGTGTTTTTCACTTCTAACAGGAACTGAAAAGCTCACAGTTTTCAGAATGAAATTATGAAAAAGGGGGCAAAATAAATAATGAAAGTATATTGCAAAGTTTTTTTTATATGTATCATTTTATATTACTATCTCAAAGTGTTTAATGTCCCTTTAATAAATATATATAATTATTTTTTTAAGTCATTTTCTAATATTTGTGTTGCAGTGATTCAGAAAAACCAAAGGCAGAAATTGAAGACTGTAAGCTACTCCTCTCGATATGCCCTGGGGCTGTTTTATGAAGCTGGAACACAGATTTCTGTCCCCTGGGCAGCAAAGTACATCACCAATAATCCCTGCATACGATTCATCTCTATTGATAGCAAGAAACGCAATGTAGGTCAGTACTTCTATTATTTTCTTTAAGAACAATAAAGGGTGGGTATCATAAGAGCAACTGCTTAACTGAGAGGTGCAGTCTTTTTGAGAACATGTATTTAGCAAGGAGATACTGCAAATCAAGTGTAATTCTACAACAGTGATAAATAGACAAAATAAAAGATTTGCAACTATTGTTAATATGTGTAGAAAATATGAATGAACTGGAAAACACAAAGTATTCAGACGTAATTCAAACGTTGTCACATGTATTCGTTTTGTAGTCATTTAAAGGGATGGTAAATCCAAGTGAATAAGAAACACTAGTATTTACCATCACTAAAAATAAACATTAGTGTGATCGTTTCCTAAAAAAACGATGTTAAACTCACCCTATCTGTAAGGCAAGTATATCGCTGACAAATCGCCTCCGGACACCCACGGTACAGTGCTCTTCTTCAATGAGGTGATGTTTCCAGACCAATGGTGTTGGCCGGTGCTTAAAAATTTCCGAGGCCGGTCTGATTTCCCAGTCCTGCCCATATAAAACCTACTTACTGTCAAATCCAGCTTTGTATATCATCTTTACAATGTCACATGCAAGCAGCCCATTATTTGATTAAGGTGTTTGATCATTCTATCAACTTGCACTACTCTATTGCCATGACTTAAAGGGAACAAATACCCATATGCTAAATCACTTGGTGATATTTTCTAGTCAACTTTTTAAAGATATGCTGCATCATTTCTAAGTGCTACTACATTTGGGTATCATGTTCCTTTAAGCTGCAATCTGTCTTATAAGTTATGCCAACTGCTTTGGTTTTATATAACGTTTTCATATACCGTATTGTTCCAAATATAGGGCGCACTTTTTCCCTTGATCTGTAGCTTTAAATTTGCAGTGCGGCCTATATGGGGGGTGTGGCCTATAATCGGGTGCTTTTCGACTAAATCGTACATGCACAGTATGGCCGAACTTCCAGTGCACCCTGTGGCCTTATGGGTAATGTAGTCAGTCGGAGTTGGGTGGTTTTGCAACGGTGACAATGGTTGGTAGGTTTGGCAGGACTCTCATATGCATAAGCCACTGCTGTGAAGGTGTGAAGATGCGGTAATGCTGAAATGCTGAGCACAGTGTAATGCTGAGCACGGAATATGAATAAGGAGGGAGGAAGTAGGCGGAGCACATGCTAAAAATAAATAAAATATTGCTTTAATATGGTATGTTAAAATAAAACAAAGTAACGATGCTGTACTCCTTAGTACTGGTAATTTCAAATGTGAAAAAAGCCTTTATTCAGCCATTACTCAGCCATTACAGCTTTAATGGCTGAATAATGTTTTTTTCTCATTTTAAATTACGGTACTAAGGATTACAGCATCTTTCCTTTGTTTTATTTTATACTCTTGGGGAAGTGGAAAAGAATCCCCTGGGGGCTGGCACCCTGCATTGGGACTCATTGCTTGCACATTTGGGAGTGCTGGTCTCAATCACTTGCAGATGTTTAAGATGAATTTTTATTATTATTTAAATTCATTTTGTATATGTTTAATGGAGGCTACCTATTACTTAGTAAAATGTAAACAATATGGCCTAGATCCTATGCTAGTTGCAACCTGTAAGGACCATTATGCAACACTGTAGCTATCATACCTGGCTTGCAATAAATGTATGTGGCGGCAAGGCTGTGATAGCTTGCATGATGGCTACAGTGGGCATGGGCTCACCAAAACTGGACAGTAGATGTTCTGGTACACAATTACCACCACAGTTGCCTGGTGTGACAAACCTTGATTTCTGCTAAGCCATGCAAATAGTAAGGTCAGAATTTGTCATAAACAACCTGGATCCATGGATCTATCCTGTATTGTGTCTGTGGTTCACACTGGTGGTTGTTGAAGTAGTCTGGGGAATATTTTATTGGCACATATTAGGCCTCTTAATAGCAACTGAGCATATATAAATATATATATATTTCTATAAATGTAACATTATGTATTACTGAAATAATTGTTTTTTTACAATTCTCAGGGCATATAATTGAACCTGGTCTGTTTGTAGAGCTTGATTAAGGAAGAGTTGCTAGGCAACATACTCTAAAAGTGCAATAAACCGACTAGAAAAGTAGCTGTACCACCTATTTTTGCATAGTGGCCCAATGTTTGTGAATTACATAGGGTCTAGGGCTATATGTGTAAATGTAATGAAGCCTTGTAACATTTTCATTTAGATTTAACCCTAACCCCCCCCTCATTTTTTAACATCCCATTTAACTCCAGTATCTGTTTCCAAATCTGAAGGTCTGTTTTGTTTTTAAATAAGAGGTTGTGTATGTTTTTAAGTATTTCAGATTTGTTTTAATATGTGAACTTTTTTAAATGTACACCATTATTTTATGTATATGTCATGACATGTCAGAAGGATACAACAAAAAGATATAACATTGCCCCTATATAAATAAACTTGTATATTTTTTAACCAGTGTGTAATCACTATTACCACAATGATCACCTAACTATTATACCCCAAAAACTAAGTACCCACAAATTTGAGAGAGGGATCTGTTTTCTTTCAGATAAGGAATCTTGGGGTCACTAAGCATTTCAGGTTTTTTTATGTGTACACTTAGGGATCTCATACAAAAAAATATATATATGTTTAACTGTTGATCATTGTTACAACTGTAGTGATACAAATGCATTATAATAATTCAATTGTGGAAATTTCAAACAGATTGCAATGGGATAGAATTTTAAAACCCCACAGAAAGTTATTCAAGGAACTTTGCATGGGAAATTGCGATGGATTGGAATGGACCCATTTTGATTTCCTGTTTAAAATCTGTGTTTTATTTTACACACTACATTACAACCTTGTACAGTTTCTTTGCTTTTTTCCAGCTGGGCAGAGTTACTTAAGCTTGTATCTATGGAAATAAAATGCTCAATTTCCTTGCTTCCTTGAATTCTCAAGTGAAGTGTTTAACCTTTAAGGGCAGATAACTACAGCTGCAAGGAAACTTTAATTCTTAAACCATTTGAGAAAGCTTCGTAGCAGTAGGTTATCTCTTTTTTTGTATATTACTTGTATATTTATTTTATTTTCTATAGATGTACAAAATAAAAGTAACAGTGCTCAGATCCATTATAAAACGTTTTAAAATTAAAAACTTTCTGATATTTATAAGGAAGAAAAAAATGATTTTTCATCAACCTCGCCATAACTACAAGTTAGAACTTTGCCATGTTTTCCTCTAAGCAATGTTGTTATGGAAATTGAATGCTTTTTATGTAAATCTTCCATTAAACCCGAGTTCCGAGACTGGATGGAAATTCGGAATACTGGTCTATTTGATGCACTGAAAGAAGAGACCCTTTTTCACAGCTGTGTTTTTCTGTCGGAGTTATGGCTACAATTATTGTATTTCCTTCTAACATTTCATGTCTTACGGGATTATTCAACAACCTCCAAAGTGGCCAATCGTCTCTTTAATCTGCCAAAGAAAATCCCATTGACCAAATGGGAGTATACTATTTTCCGCAAGCCTCTTGCTCATTTCCACCAAACTTCTATAATCTTTTTTTAAGGAAACCATGATTTATTTATTTTTATTTACTTTTTTTTTAAGAAAAAAGGAAGTTATTTCTCAATATACAAGATGCTGATTTTATATAAAAGAGCCTACAAAAACATGGATCTATTGGTACCCTTTGCTGAAAACCCTACATAGCAGGCTCAGGAGCAGCACTGCACTGAGAGATAGCTGGTGATTGGGGGCTACACACATATACCTTTTGTCATTGGCTCATCCAGTAGTGTATTGCTGCTCTAGAGCTGAATTTAACTATGTTGGGTTAAAGTCAGTTATATTTCAGCAATAGTGCAACAATACAATGGTTTACGATATTAGAGTATTTTCTTTTTTATGACCTGTTTTTTTATATCCTTTTAAATGCAATATATATATATATATATATATATATATATATATATATATATACAGTATATACATTTAATACAACAGCAATGTTAAAGATTAAGGGGGAAACTGAATTTGACCATAGGCTGCACCTTTAATGAAAAGGACAAAAATAACATATATATATATATATATATATATATATATATATATATATATATATATATTTCTTTTCATAAGGCAGGGAGTGTAATGCTTGTGGGATATTCCACTATCAGACCAAACTTCGCCAGTAGTCTTCTTATACCGGCGTCAAGTGGAATGATAGGAAATATCCCAGAGCAGAGAGAGAGTTTGTAAAATGAGGTAAGCAATACTCACAGCACTCAGGGCAGTACTCAGCGGCAACAGGAAGGTAATCCAGCAGTATGGCAGTTCAGGGATAAACTAATAGAAGGACTGGGAACAGGCAGGAGTCAGCAGAAAAAGGATATCCAGCAGTATAACAGTTCAGGGGTAAACCAATAGAATAGTCAGGCTGGCAGAGTTTATATCAACAGTTAAGCAATCTAGCAATTCTGAGGTTAAGGCAAGCAGCGTAGTCAAACAGGCAGAGTTCATCAACAGTTAAGCAGTCCAGCAATTCAGGGGTTAAGGCAAGCAGAGTAGTCAAACAGGCAGAGTTCAGCAACAGTGAATCAATACAGCAATTCAGCATACAGATATACAGCACCCAGGAGCACAAGAAGTAACACCTATACTTGGGCACATGTGAGAGAGACTGAGGCCTTTACATAGGGAAGACAGGTCGGGCAGTGATGATGTCATCACCATGCTGCAGTTACACACATTGCCATATCCCTAGCAACAGGAGCAGTGCCTGTGCCTGTGGCAACGGCCACAGCAGAGGAGCAGTGTGACAGGGAGAGTCCATGACTTCATTCCTTACTGTTGGGAAATGCAACACCTAGACACACCAGCCAAAGTCTTAAATATCCCTCCCACTTCCCCTAATCCCACAGTCATTGATTTTGTCACTAGAGGAGGATAGCAGAGAAGTGTCAGGAGACTTTAGATAGTCCTGTAATGGGTATGTTCCCTACATAAGAGGACTGGAGTTTTACGTAATCATATAAACATCTCAGTGAGAGTATTGATGAAAGTTAGAGTCTGGAGATGCAGGGAAAGTTTTTCTGCGAACCCATCCAGACTGTCCCTAACAACTCCTGAGCAATCAGTGTTGACGAGTTTTACTGCTTGCTGTTACACACTCAGGTCCCTGTTAGAGTGTCTCTGCAAGACTGTCACACTTGAGAGGATGTATCTGTTCCACAGCGTGGATCGTGGAGGGTAAGACCACTTTATTATATATAGCAGGGATTCTAATATAGGGTCACAGTGAGGCTCCTTTATACCTCAATAGGATCAAGGGTTAATATTTCCTTCAGGGAGATTATTTGGAACAGTTTTGGGGATTTCTATGTACTGCTTTCACTTTGTGAGAGTTTGGGCTCATAAGACTGTGTGCTTTTGGCTTGGAACAAACAGGTTTCACTTTCGTTTTTGAACAAATATCCTGAATCATTATTTCCAGGCTACCAAATTTTAAAGGAGTTGCACAGCTTATATTAGCTTAGCATCCTTTTTCATAGCACGGGAAGTCCTGTCTTGCACACCACGTGACCGGGTGAAGTCTCTTTCACTTCCTTACGATCCTCCTGCAGACATCGCTCCTTGAGGAGAGCGTTTTCACTGATAACCTGTCTGGTCTAGGAGGTGGTGAGTGCCCCAGCCATTGGGAATATAAAGGTGCAGTTTTATATATAAAGTGCTTTATTTTGTTCAGTTTTTTATTCCATCTGTGAGAGTACATACAAAAGCTATGGATGACTCTGATACTACATTAGAAGGTTCCGCTCCTTCTGTTGTGAATAATAATACCTGTTTCTACTGTGAGGAGGCTATGGTTTGCTCGTCTGCTCAATTTCCTTCCTCCACCAGGAGGAGGCAAAGACACCACAGCCAAAGGCTTAAATATCCCTCCCACTTACACATTACCCCAGTCATTCTTTGCCTTTTGTCACGTTAGGAGGTGACAGAGAAGTGTCAGAAGATTCAGAGAGTCCTAAAAAAGGGTATCTGCCCTTCGAGATAGGACTGGAGTTTTAAGTAGTCATGTCAACTTCTCAGTGAGAGTATTGATGAAAGTTAAGAATCTGGATATGCAGGGAAAGTTTTTCTGTGAAACCATCCAGACTACTGCTAACAGCTCCTAAGGAATCAGTGTTGACGAGTTTCATTGCCTGCTTTCTCTCATCCAAGTCCAACTCAAGAGCGCTGCTATAAGACTGTCACACTTGAGAGGCTGTGTTTTGTTCCACAGCATGGATCCTGGAGATAAGATTGTTTCAATGTTTACACATAAAACACTATAACAGGGTCACAGTGTGGCTCCTTTATACCTTAATTGGATCCAGGGTAATATCCTCTGAAGGGGGATTATTGAACAGTTGGGGTTTATTAATCAGTGTATTAATTATTTACATGCTGCTTTGTGTGATATTTTTTTCCTGGGCTGATAGACTGTGTGTTTTTGGCTGGAACAAACAGGTTTCACTTTTAAGTTTCATTTTCGTTTTGAAAAAGTGGTGAATAACTCCTATTACTTGCTGTACTTGTAATATCTCCATGTTTCATCTCCTCCATTGTGGCTGAGACTTGAACCTGAGGAGAGCGTTTTCTCTGTTAACTGTTTGGTTCTAGGAGGTGGTGAGTGCCTCAGCCATTGGAAGTATAAAGGTGCAGTTTTCTATAAAAAACAAACAAAAAAAAACATTTTTATTTTTGTCCTTCTGTGGGTAAAACATTTTTATTTTTGTCCTTCTGTGGGTATAACCTGAGCTATAGAGGACTCTGACATGTTAGATGGTACTCCTTCTGTACTAAATCATACCTGTTTATATTGTGAGGAGGCCGGGGTTTTCCAGCCCACTCAATTATGTTCTACATTCCTTAACACCGTTATCAAGTCTAAGAAGGGAGGCAAGCATGCTAAGGCTCCTAGTCCCTCTGAGCCGTCTACCTCTCAGGACTCTGCGTTCCGTAACATTACTACCCTTGCTACATTATCCACTCCACATGCAGTTCCCTGTAGCACATCTAATCCTTCATCTGGAGGGGGCCTTCTTCCTGTGGACCTTGCCCCGCAGTTACAAACGGCGGTGTCTGCGGCCCTCAGTGCATTACCTCGCTCTAACAAATGCAAGGGAAAGGTTAAACATAGCTTTCCTAACCCGGAATCATCTAAATATTTATCGGATTTAGCTATTATGTCCCAGTTATCCGATGATGAGTTAACCTCTGTAGCTTCAGAGGGTGAACTTTCTGGGTCGGAGTCCTTAGAGTCTAAGGCCCCTAGTTATCAAACCGTCAACCTCAAATATGCTGGAATTCCGCAGCGTATTTGTGGCGAGGCTGATTCGCCTAAGTTATCAAGCCCTGCTGCCCGGCAAAAGTAGAATTTTGTGACGTAAGCTTCGATCCGCCGGACTCAGTCCGAAACAGATCGATTCTTACGTCACTCCAGGTATTCCAAACACAATTCGGCACAATCTGACTACTTTTGCTAGTTATCAAAAAATTAGTATGTACGCTCGGCACTTTTCCGGCCCAGCGTACCTGGTTTTCAATCCGCCGCCCTGGAGGCGGCGGATCCCATAGGAATCAATTGGAGTCTGACCATAGCGAAAGTTCATGTTCGCTGCTGCCCGACATCCCATTGATTCCTATGGGAGATGTCTGCACCTAACACCCTAACATGTACCCCGAGACTAAACACCCCTAATCTGTCCCCCCCTACACCGCCGCAACTAAATACATTTATTACCCCCTAAACCGCCGCTCCTGAACCCCGCCGCAATCTAAATTATACATATTAACCCCTAATCTGCCGCCCCCTACACTGCCGCAACTAAATAAAGTTATTCCCCCCTAAACCGCCGCTCCAGGACCCTGCCGCAACTATAATAAATATGTTAACCCCTAAACCGCCGCTCCCGGCCCGCCGCCACCTACATAATAACCGATTAACCACTATCCTGCCCCCCCTACACCGCCGCCACCTATAATACATTTATTAACCCCTATCCTGCCCCCCCTACACCACCGCCACCTATAATACATTTATTAACCCCTATCCTGCCCCCCCCACACCGCCGCCACCTATAATACATTTATTAACCCCTATCCTGCCCCCCCTACACCGCCACCACCTATAATACATTTATTAACCCCTATCCTGCCGCCACTATAATAAAATAATTAACCCCTAAACCTAAGTCTAACCCTAACACCCCCCTAACTTAAATATTAATTAAATAGATCTAAATATTAGAACTCTTATTAACTAAATTATTCCTATTTAAAACTAAATACTTACCTGTAAAATAAACCCTAAGATAGCTACAATATAAATAATAATTATATTGTAGCTATTTTAGGATTTATTTTTATTTTACAGGCAAATTTCAATTTATTTTAACTAGGTACAATAGCTATTAAATAGTTATTAACTATTTAATAGCTACCTAGTTAAAATAAAGAGAAATTTACCTGTAAAATAAAAACTAACCTAAGTTACAATTACACCTATCACTACACTATCATTAAATAAATTATTCCTATTTAAAACTAAATACTAACCTGTAAAGTAAACCCTAAGATTAATAATTACATTGTAGCTATTTTAGGATTTATATTTATTTTACAGGTAACTTTGTATTTATTGTAGCTAGTTAGAATAGTCATTAAATAGTTATTAACTATTTAATAACTACCTAGCTAAAAGAAATACAAAATTACCTGTAAAATAAATCCTAACCTAAGTTACAATTAAACCTAACACTACACTATCATTAAAGGGACAGTCTAGGCCAAAATAAACTTTCATGATTCAGATAGAGCATTTTAAACAATTTTCCAATTTACTTTTATCACCAATTTTGCTTTTTTCTCTTGGTATTCTTAGTTGAAAGCTTAACCTAGGAGGTTCATATGCTAATTTCTTAGACCTTGAAGCCCACCTCTTTCAGATTGCATTTGAACAGTTTTTCACCACTAGAGGGTGTTAGTTCACGTATTTCATATAGATAACACTGTGCTCGTGCACGTGAAGTTAACTGGGAGCAGGCACTGATTGGCTAGACTGCAAGTCTGTCAAAAGAACTGAAAAAAGGGGCAGTTTGCAGAGGCTGTGATACAAGATAATCACAAAGGTTAAAAGTATATTATTATAACTGTGTTGGTTATGCAAAACTGAGAAATGGGCAATAAAGGGATTATCTATCTTTTAAAACAATACAAATTCTAGTGTAGACTGTCCCTTTAAATTAATTAAATAAATTACCTTAAATCAGGTACCTTTAAATGACGTCATTCAAGATGGCGTCCGCCGAATTCCGATTGGCTGATAGGATTCTATCAGCCAATCGGAATTAAGTTAAAAAAATCTGATTTGCTGATTGAATCAGCCAATCAGATTCAAGTTCAATCCGATTGGCTGATCCAATCAGCCAATCAGATTGAGCTTGCATTCTATTGGCTGATCGGAACAGCCAATTGAATGCAAGCTCAATCTGATTGGCTGATTGGATCAGCCAATCGGATTGAACTTGAATCTGATTGGCTGATTCAATCAGCCAATCAGATTTTTCCTACCTTAATTCCGATTGGCTGATAGAATCCTATCAGCCAATCGGAATTCGAGGGACGCCATCTTGGATGACGTCACTTAAAGGAACCGTCATTCGTCGGAAAGTCGTCGGTTGAAGAAGATGGCTCCGCGTCGGCTCGTCTGAAGATGGCTCCGCTCCACTCCGGATGGATGAAAATTGAAGACGCCGCCTGGATGATGACTTCAATCGGATGAAAGATGTTTCAACATACAGGACTTTTGTTTCAATCGGCGGCTGCAGTTGCCAGAGCATATATATTAGGGGAAAATGCAACTAGGCATCAATCCCATAGGGATACTATTAAAAGCATATATGAATATTAGTAACTATAAAATATACATATAAAATTATAATCATAAAATAAGAATACAACCATAAATCACAAAACAAATATTTGCCAAATATAACCAGACAAAAAAAGATAATACAATGATAAAGTCTTAGGATTACAATGTTGTGGCTGGTCTCTGATAAGGATGGTAAATCCCGGGGGCGGAACCAGCGCTTTATGGAGACGACTGCACCTTAGGTGAGCTCCTGCTCCGGAACCATGTAAATCAGCAAGAAGAGCATGGAAAACCTCACCCCCAGACTACCTTTGCTATAATCAACAGCGAGTGAGCCTATGACTTCTATCAGCACTCTGGAAGAACCGTCAAATACCCTGATAGTCAGAGACACAGGACAGCGTGAGTAGTAAAAGCGCTACTCCATTTTTAGACCGTGAGATTGTGGCTGGCAAACATTAAGTTTCATGCAAGTGTAAGCAGTAAGACAACCTGCCAAGCACAGACCATCTCAAGTGGACCGTCACCTATTACTATCAGTGTCCAGCTACAGTGACTAGGAGTAAGTTTACTTTGACACGCAGACGGCATATTGGGGTTAGTACACGCATTATACTTTTTATTAAGCCCGGTAGCTACTATAACCAAAATTCAAGCAAGAGGTACTGGGGGAGAGGTACCAATAAAAAGGAAATATTACTTTATTGTCTATAACACCAGAAAAGATAAAGGCACTTTTAAAGCCATAATAAGCACCCACGCAATAGAGGCCGCATTAAACTAAATGAGCCTGACTCTACCCACTGGCTGGAACATCACGGAGTCTAGACGACATCCTCCCTCGATATACCGGAGTAAGAAACAACCCTCCACTCACACTAATGATTTAGCCTACCTTATATATCGCTAAATATGGAAGCATGCATAAGCAAAGCGATACGCAATTTAATTGTCAAATTAAAGTCCCAATACAACACTCTAATATAGGAGCTGAGGTCCGATCCCAGCCCAGTCCAAAGCTGCTACGAAGAACATGGGACAGAGCCTTATGATAATGGTGCTCCACCTAATACTTCAGCCTACTCTTACGATTTGGTTCAGCCTGCATGAAAAAATGTATTATAGGATCAGCTGGAGAAGGAAGAATATCTTTTTCCGTTGACTCAGGAGGACTCTTGGAATAATTCTGAAGCCTGTCTTACATCAGACTTTTCATGCAAAACATACAGCCACTGGGACCTGATAATCTGGGACTTTCTCAGTTTGATTATGTCGCTGGGTTTATTGCAGTATTTACATCGATTTACCCACTCTATATCACCACTGTTTATACGCTCCTTTAAGACTGGCATTGGGTAATGGTTCTTAGGGCACTTTGTTTCCTTATGGAGCTACATCCCTGTGACACTGGTTTCCTAACGGTTATATTGAGGATGACTATAATGTCTGATATTTAGTTCCCCCAATATGTGGTTTTTATTCTAGTCACTCTATGGTTGAGCCTTATAATCGTTCCGCTACCACTTACAACTGACATTTCGTTTGCATATGTTATGAATACTATTACTGTTTTGTATTTACTCACTATTTTATGCTAGTTTAATGACAGCTCACTTTTGAAATGTTTCTTAGCGTTAAAATGTTATATGTCTACATCTTCAAAGTATTCAGGTATTATCTTTTACACGTCAAAGATTGTACATATGGGATATAACTTTATAACTAGTAGCCTGAAAACTAGGGTTTCTCAGCTAGACTGGATTGATCTATTGCATTAAATGTTGGAGTGTGTTGCTTGCGGCCGGAGCGGCATACTGTAGTATTCCTGTAGTAGATAACTTGATATCTAAAAGCTACCATTAAAGCTATGCATACATTGTATCCCATATCTGCTATTATCTAGCTATGGCTAGCAGACATCTCTTACTTTATATTAACAGAGTGGAGACACCCTGACATTTCTAGTATTATAGGTACATATTTTACAAGATAGGCTGCATCATTACATTTACGCTCTTTCCGGTATTAATTCAGCTTACATGACATTCTGCTACCTCATGTGTAGTAGTAGACCTGATTATTACAATTTAGATTTCATCTTGTCGGTCACCCATTTCCATAAGCTTTACTCCATTTTGAGCCTCTCTTTTGCCACAGATGTATGAACAAAAATATCCCTACACACTGCTTCCCAGTTCACTCAATCACTCATGCTACTAACCAGTAGGGATAGTCTGATAGGTACATATCTAGCTTTAGGACATGTTTCATTGTGGTAGTCCATTTGGTTTGAGTTTATATAACCCTAGCTAGCGTTTCTCATATATATTTTTTGCTGCTATCTCGCTGTTATGTTTGTATGCTGGCACGGATAACATATTAATCGGGATTTTGGGTGTATATACTTTTTGATTGTGTAAGTTTTATTACAAATTTATGCTTTGATGTGCTTCTTATTGTATTTATATATATATATATATATATATATATATATATATATATATATATATATGTATTGTTATCATCACTGCTGATGCAGGGTTGACATGATGGCTCTTGTTTCTAACAATATTTTGTTGTTCACTTAGATGGGAGTTTTCTTTAGTCACCATGGCAACCCTTGCAATGGCATTGCACTCTAAGCTATTGATAGTCACTAATTAACCTATCATTGATTAAGACAGCTTTGTTAAATAGCAAGTGTATCAGTAATTTCCACATTTAATAGCCTGAGGAAACAGCCCCTGAGAGGCTGAGAAACGTGTTGCTTTGTTTTTAAATAAAGATATATGTTTTTATGATACACTTGCTGCTGTATGGATTATTTTCACGTCGGTTCATGAAGTTTTGGTGAGGATTCTGTTTGCCTAGAGAGTGGTCTACTGGACGACTGAGAAGTCCCAGCTTGGTGTTACTTCACCTGGAGGTGCAGTGCTTTTTGTAAGTGTGACCTTATATTACCTTTACACTTGATTGGACTGTACTAGGCTATGATAGCCCTTTTCTTTTTGTAACTTTCTACAGACACCTTTGATGTATTGCTGACCAAGCCTGCGTCTATGTGCTGTGCGTACCTTCCTCAGTGAGCTGGACCACTACATAGTTCCAGTTTGCCCCACTAGCACCATTGGGTGCGCTGCGTTTGTGAGTACCCATTTTCCTATATTCCAATATCCATCTGCCTGACAGTACTAGGCCATGTTGGCGCCTCTGTCTCTTTTTTTTCTTCAGCAGTTGCCAGAGCGTCTACCTTCTGGTGCGACTCTTTGTCGGAACTTATTGAGGTGGAGTCTCTCCTCGGGGATATTCAAGATAGAATTAAAGCTCTGAGAATTGCTAATTCTTTTATCTGTGATGCGAACATGCAAATTATTCACCTAAATGCAAAAGCCTCTGACTTTGCGGTTCTAGCCCACCGGTCGCTCTGGTTAAAATCTTGGTCTGCGGATATGACTTCTAAGTCCAGACTCCTTTCTCTTCCCCATCAAGGGAAATATTTTATTTGGTCCAGGCCTGGACTCCATTATTTCTATGGTTACCGGAGGCAAGGGTGCATTCCTACTGCAAGATAAGAAGAACAAGTCTAAGGGATGACAATCTTTTAATTTTCGTTCTGACAAATCCCAACAACAACAAAACTCCTCCAAGCCCGAGCAACCCAAGAGTACTTGGAAGCCGGCTTCGTCCATCTGTTCATCAAAATCTAGATTCTCTGAGACTGACTGCGGGGAGATTGAACGCTTAGTCTTAGCCAAGAGAGGTTTCTCTGAGACTGTCATTGATACTCTTATTCCTGCTTGTAAACTAGTTACTCTGCGTATCTACCGCAAGGTGTGAAGGACCTACTTATTCTGGTGTGAAGAGCGTGGTTTTTCCTGGCTCAGAGTTAAGGTTGCCAGGATCTTATCTCTTCTCCAGGATGGGCTGGAGAAGGGCCTTTCTGCTAGTTCCCTGAGGGGCTAGATTTCAGCCCTGTTGGTTTTATTGAACAAGAGACTGGCTGAACTTTCAGACGTGCAGACTGATTAGGATCAAACCTGTGTTTAGATCTGGGGCACCTCCTTGGAGCCTAAATCTTGTTCTTCAGGTTTTGCAACAGGTTCCGTTTGAGCCTCTGCATTCTGTTGACATTAAATTGTTATCTTAGAAGGTTCTCTATTTATTGGCTATTGCCTTTGCACGCTGAGTTTCTGAGATCTCTGCTTTGCAATGTGAGCCCCCTTATCTTATTTTTCATGCAGATAAGGCAGTTTTACATACTAAATTAAGTTTTCTTCCTAAGGTTGTGTCAGATCGCAACATCAATCAGTAAATTGTTATTCCTTCCTTGTGTCCTAATCCTTCTTCATTGAAGGAACGCTTACTTCAAAATGTGGATGTGGTTCGCGCCTTGAAGTTCTATCTTCAGGCTACTAAGGAGTTTAGACAATCTTCCTCTTTGTTGTCTATTCTCTGAAGCGTAAGGGGCAGAAGGCTGCTTTGACTTCCCTATCTTTTTGGTTAAGGAGTGTCATCCGCTTAGCTTACGAGACAGCAGGACATCATCCTCCTGAGAGGATAATGGCTCATTCCACTAGAGCAGTGACTTCCTCTTGGGCCTTTAAGAACGAGGCCTCTATGGATCAGATTTGTAAGGCGGCTACCTGGTCCTCCTTACATACTTTTTCAAAATTTTACAAGTTTGATATGTTTGCTTCGGCTGAAGCAGCTTTCGTGAGAAAGGTTTTGCAGGCTGTGGTGTCCTCCTCTTTTTTTTCCCTTCCAGTTATTCCTTCAGTGTCCTCTGGAGCTTGGGTATTGTTTTCCCAACAGTAAGGAATGAAGTTGTGGACTCTCCCTGCCACATGGAAAGAAAACAAAATGTATGCTTACCAGATAAATTCCTTTATTTCCTGGCAGGGAGAGTCCACAACCCTGCCCATTAGTTATTCTTTGTTTGGGCAACACCCTTTTTCTTCTGGCAACTTTATACCCTGATATTTCTCCTACTTTTCCTCATTCCCTCGGCCGAATGACTGGGGGGAGAATGGAAGTGGGAGGGATATTCAAACCTTTGGCTGGGGTGTCTTTTCCTCCTCCTGGTGGCCAGGTGTTGTGTTTCCCAACAGTAAGGAATGACGTTGTAAATGGTAAGCATAAATTTTGTTTTTAAAATAAATCAAACAGCAATTATTCCATATCTCCATAAAAATGTAACCTTTATCCTTTTCCGTCAGGATCCAGGCTGTACAGTGAATATATATGTCCTTCATTCAGTACATCAATTAACTTTTGTCTAATTATTTACCACAACACATCATTCCTTTGTAACACACTGTGAAATCCTGCAAAGAAGTTAAAGGGACACAAAACACAAACATTTTCTTTAATAATTCAGATAGAACATACTATTTTAAACAACTTTCTATTGTACTTCTATTATCAAATTTTCTTTGTTTTCTTGTTATCCTTTCTTGAAAAGCAGGAACGTAAGTTCAGGAGTGTGCACGTGTCCGCAGTACTATACGGTAGCAGTTTTTGCAACAATAAATACATTAGCAAGAGAGCAAGATGGCAGCACAATTTCCTGTTATGTAGTGCTCCAGAAATGTGCACACTACCTATCTAGACATCTCTTCAACAGAGAATAACATGAGAACAAAGCAAATTTGATAATAGAAGTAAATAAGAAACTTTAAAAAAAAATTGGATTTTCTATCCCAAAAATGAAAGAACAAATTTGGGTTTCATGTCCCTTTAAAAGAAAAAAATGTTTTAGTCACTAAAGTAAAATTTGGATATTGTTCTCTCATTCTGCTAGGCACTTTAAAGGGATACTGTACCCAAAAATGTTCTTTCGTAATTCAGATTGAGCATGACATTTTAAGCAACTTTCTAATTAACTCCTATTATCAAATTTTCTTCATTCTCTTGGTATCTTTATTTGAAATGCAAGATTGTAAGTTTAGATGCCGGCCCAATTTTGGTGAACAACCTGGGTTGTCCTTGCTGATTGGTGGATAAATTCATCCACCAATAAAAAAGTGCTGTCCAGAGTACTGAAACCAAAAAAAAGCTTAGATGCCTTCTTTTTCAAATAATGATAGCAAGAGAACAAAGAAAAATTGATAATAGGAGTAAATTAGAAAGTTGCTTAAAATTGCATGCTCTTTCTGAATTACAAAAGAAAAAAATTGAGTTCAGTGTCCCTTTAATCACACTTTTGTTACAGTTTGGTTTATATATATTTTTTCTGTTATTAAAAGAAAATCAGGAACAAACCTTTAAAGACTTCATAAATAAAACTCAAGCAAACAAATTGTACCATTAATATGTGTGTGTATATGTTGGCTCCATCAAACAGTGTGGTCTGAAACTAGTTTGTAATGTAATATAATAGTTTAGAAAGCCTTGCAACTTGACACCTATACTTAATGGGCAAACATGAAAAGAATATAAGACCCAGACACACAAAATCTAAAATTACAGCATTAAATTATATTAATTTCAAATTGCTAATGTATGCTTCAGTGATTTCTTTTTTTATGTTCTGTACTCTAATCTATCCCATCTTCCAAGAATAATCTTTCACCTAAAGTCGTTTTCCTTCCAAAAATCTTTTAAAGTTTTCTTGCCAAGACAGCAACACAAATTTGTGAGCTGGCCCCAATAAAAATACTCCTTTATTGCTCTATTTTGGTGTTTGATAGAAATTCTATGATTTGATTGTCCGAAAAGGTTTTAATGGCCTTAATGTTGACAATAGGGAGTGAACAATGTTCATCTGGGATTTTTGTAAGCCAATATAGGTTACACTGTGCATTAAACTAACAACAAACTGCTGCATATGATAGAGCTCTATTTAAACATATTAAAATAGTTTCACATGTAAAAGGGACCGTAAACACCATATAATTACAACATGTTTATGCAGTCTTCCAATATATTAAAGGGACATGAAACCCAAATTTTTTCTTTCATGATTTAGAAGGAGCATGCAATTTTAAACAACTTTCTAATTTGCTTCTATTATCTAACTTGCTTCGTTCTCTTGATATACTTTGCTGAAAAGCATATCTAGATAGGCTTAGTAGCTGCTGATTGGTTGCTGCACATCGATTCCCTTATGTGATTGGCTCATCCATGTGCATTGCAATTTCTTCAACAAAGGATATATATATAGAATGAAGAAAATTAGATAATAGAAGTAAATTGGAATGTTGTTTATAATTGTATTCTCTACTTTAATCATGAAATAATTTTTTTGGGGTTTAGTGTCCCTTTAACGGTCCGATCGTGCTCGGTTACCATATGAAGGCAGATGCTGGAAACCCACAACGTAGATCTATGTTATGCAATACACTGGGCTATATACCTCCTGACATAGATCTACATCGTATTGGCTCTAGGGGTTAAAGGGACATGAAACCCACAATTTTTCTTTCATGATTCAGATAGAGCATGCACCTTTAACAGCTTTCTATTTTACTTCTATTATGATTTTTTCTTTGTTATCTTGGTAGCACTATATGGCAGCAGTTTTGTAAGAATGATATCCATTTGGAAGAGCACTAGATCGCAGCACTATTTCCTGCCATGTAGTGCTCTAGACACCTACCTAGGTATCTCTTCAACAAAGAATACCATTGGAAGGCAGCAAATTTAATAATAGAAGTAAATTGGAAACTTTTTAAAATGAATATTCTCTGTCTAAATCACAAAAGAACATGTTTGGGTTTTGTATCCCTTTAAATTACAGGAAAGGGGGTAGGATAAATATTTGTTGTTTTACTACATATAATTAGGCATTGGTTTACTGTCCCTTTATTTATTTTGATTTTAAAGTTGATAAAAAGTTGCCATCTTTTAGTTTTTTTGTTTGGAAAAATACTACCTATGCCAATTAGCATAAATTTGAATAAATAAATAGCATAATTCATAAACTAAAGCTGATATAACTCATTTGTAATTATAATTTATTTAACATTCTATTCCAGCACACTTAGAAGATGTTTTAGCAGGAACCCTTGTTTCTATGTTTATTCTTTATTATCTACATTGACTTGAAATTTAAGAATTCCCATCCATGCCTAAAAAATACTTGGTGTGTGGCAAATGTTCAGGCTGTCCTTACGAACTGTTTTTTCATTGGCTGATAAGCAGAATTCCCACTGGACACTGAGACGCATAATATTAAAAAATAAATAAAAGGAATTTTCCTGGAACATTTACTTTGCCAAAACCTCTAATATATTTTAAAACGTCCTCTTTCATATGCAACAAAGAAACAATTATTTGTATGTCCATTTAAATAAATAGATCAAAGAAGATTGTGTGGTAATTCACAAAATGCTGATGTCTCTGTTAAGACTTTCTTTGGTGAAATCATTTCCTGTTTATTAATTGTAGAAGAAATTGTTTCTTTTAGTGTTTAATAAATACCCACTTTAACTTTATAATGAATGCTCAACAGAATAGATTTTGTTAGTGGATACCTTTCAGTATTATATCCCGCATTGCAACTGGAGAACAAATATGCGTCTGTATGGCGTTTTAATAAGACTTGCCCTAAACCCATACTGTTGCCATTTTATTGCTCAAGTTACAAATAGTTGGTTAACTCCCTAACTTACTGCCCCTAACGGCTATTAACCTCTAATCCACCAGACCCCAAAGAAATTAACCCAAGTACCTTAACTCCCTGTTACAATTAACTACACCACCAAAAGTCCTTAAAGGGACATAATACTCATATGCTAAATCACTTGAAACCGATGCAGTATAACTGTAAAAAGCTGACAGGAAAATATCACCTGAGCATCTCTATGTAAAAAAGAAAGATATTTTACCTCACAATCTCCTCATCTGAGCAGAGTAAGTTCTGTGTAAAAACTTATACTCACCTGCTCCCAGCTGCAGGTAAAAAATAAATAAAATGAAGAAATGAACAGCAGCCAATCAGCATCAGCAGTGCTGAGGTCATGAACTCTTTTACTGTGATCTCATGAGATTTGACCTAACTCTCATGAGATTTCATTGTTACACTGAATAGGGAAATAACATGAGAGTGCACAAGGCTCATCCTTTCAGCTGTCCCGGGACAGACACACTAATATGCTGCTTAGAATGAAATCCTTTACAATGGGATGTGGCTGCTGAGGAACTTTTGAGGTAAAATATCTTTCTTTTTTACACAGAGATTTCTCCTGTTAAGTGTAGTCAGTCCACGGGTCATCCATTACTTATGGGATTATATCTCCTCCCTAACAGGAAGTGCAAGAGGATCACCCAAGCAGAGCTGCTATATAGCTCCTCCCCTCTACGTCATACCCAGTCATTCTCTTGCACCTAACTAATAGATAGGACGTGTGAGAGGACTGTGGTTGTTAAACTTAATTTTTATTTCTTCAATCAAAAGTTTTTTATTTTAAACGGCACCGGAGTGTGTTGTTTCTTCTCAGGCAGCATTAGAAGAAGAATCTACCTGAGTTTGTCTATGATCTTAGCGGTCGTAACTAAGATCCACTTGCTGTTCTCGGCCATTCTGAGGAGTGAGGTAACTTCAGACCAGGGGATAGCAGGCAGGGTTCACCTGCAAGGAGGTATGTTGCAGTATATTATTTTCTAAGGAATGGAATTGACTGAGAAAATTCTGCTAATACCGATGTAATGTAAGTGCAGCCTTAAATGCAGTAGTAGCGACTGGTATCAGGCTGATATGTATGTATGTATACTCTGAGGTATTTCTGGGGAATGGAATTTCACTAAGAAAATACTGTCTATATTTAAGTAATATTTGAGCCTGCACTGCAGTGAAAGCGACTAGCAGCAGGCTTATTAATAACATTTCATAATTTCATTTTTAAAACGTTTACTGGCATGTTAATCGTTTTTTCTGAGGTACTTGGTGATAAAACTTTATGGGCATGATTTTTACCACATGGCTGTCGTTTGTTTCTGAATAAAATCAGTTTACTGAGCTTCCCCACTGTTGTAATATGAGTGGGAGGGGCCTATTTTAGCTCTTTATTGCGCAGTAAAAATTTAGTCACAGTCTTCCTATTTCTTCCTCCATGATCCAGGACGTCTCTACAGAGCTCAGGGGTCTCCAAAACTAGTTTTGAGGGAGGTAATCACTCACAGCAGACCTGTGATAGTGTGTTTTGACTGTGATAAAAACGTTAATATTAAATTGTTATCCGTTTTTTGGGTATTAAGGAGTTAATCATCCATTTGCTGGTGGGTGCAATCCTTTGCTAACTTAATACATTTACTGTGAAAAATTGGTTGCTATAACTATTTTGGTTCATTGTTATTTCAACTGTGACAGTTTTTTTGTGCTTCTTAAAGGCACAGTAGCGTTTTTTATATTGCTTGTAAATTTATTTAGAAAAGTATTTCCAAGCTTGCTAGTCTCATTGCTAGTTTGTTTAAACATGTCTGACACAGATGAATCTCTTTGTTCACTATGTTTAAAGGCCAATGTGGAGCCCAATAGAAATTTGTGTACTAATTGCATTGATGCTACTTTAAATAAAAGCCAATCTGTACATGTAAAGAAATTATCACCAGACAACGAGGGGGAAGTTATGCCGTCTAACTCTCCTCACGTGTCAGTACCTTCGCCTCCCGCTCAGGAGGTGCGTGATATTGTGGCGCCAAGTACATCAGGGCGGCCCATACAAATCACTTTGCAAGACATGGCTAATGTTATGACTGAAGTACTATCTAAATTGCCAGAATTTAGGGGTAAACGCGATCACTCTGGGGTAAGAACAGAGTGCGCTGATAATAATAGAGCCATGTCTGATACTGCGTCACAATTTGCAGAACATGAGGACGGAGAGCTTCATTCTGTGGATGACGGATCTGATCCAAGTAAACTGGATTCAGACATTTCAAATTTTAAATTTAAGCTTGAGAACCTCCGTGTATTACTAGGGGAGGTATTAGCGGCTCTGAATGATTGTAACACGGTTGCAATTCCAGAGAAAGTATGTAGGCTGGATAAATATTTTGCGGTACCGGCGTGTACTGACGTTTTTCCTATACCTAAAAGGCTTACAGAAATTGTTAACAAGGAGTGGGATAGACCCGGTGTGCCTTTTTCACCCCCTCCTATATTTAGAAAAATGTTTCCAATAGACGCCACCACACGGGACTTATGGCAGACGGTCCCTAAGGTGGAGGGAGCAGTTTCTACTCTGGCTAAGCGCACCACTATCCCGGTGGAGGATAGCTGTGCTTTTTCAGATCCAATGGATAAAAAGTTAGAGGGTTACCTTAAGAAAATGTTTGTTCAGCAAGGTTTTATATTACAACCCCTTGCATGCATTGCGCCTGTCACGGCTGCGGCGGCATTCTGGTTTGAGTCTCTGGAAGAGACCCTTAGCACAGCTCCATTGGATGAGATTATAGACAAGCTTAAAGTCCTTAAGCTAGCTAATTCATTTATTTCTGATGCCGTAGTACACTTAACTAAACTTACGGCTAAGAACTCCGGATTCGCCATTCAAGCGCGTAGAGCGCTGTGGCTTAAATCCTGGTCAGCTGATGTGACTTCTAAATCTAAATTGCTTAACATTCCTTTCAAAGGGCAGACATTATTCGGGCCCGGTTTGAAAGAAATTATCGCTGACATTACTGGAGGTAAGGGCCATGCCCTGCCTCAAGACAGGGCCAAACCAAGGGCTAAACAGTCTAATTTTCGTGCCTTTCGTAACTTCAAGGCAGGAGCAGCATCAACTTCCTCCGCTCCAAGACAGGAAGGAACTGTTGCTCGCTACAGACAGGGCTGGAAACCTAACCAGTCCTGGAACAAGGGCAAGCAGGCCAGAAAACCTGCTGCTGCCCCTAAGACAGCATGAAGTGAGGGCCCCCGATCCGGAAACGGATCTAGTGGGGGGCAGACTTTCTCTCTTCGCCCAGGCTTGGGCAAGAGATGTCCAGGATCCCTGGGCGTTAGAGATCATATCTCAGGGATATCTTCTGGACTTCAAAGCTTCTCCTCCAAAAGGGAGATTTCATCTTTCAAGGTTGTCAGCAAACCAGATAAAGAAAGAGGCGTTTCTACGCTGTGTACAAGACCTCTTACTAATGGGAGTGATCCACCCAGTTCCGCGGTCGGAACACGGACAAGGGTTTTACTCAAATCTGTTTGTGGTTCCCAAAAAAGAGGGAACCTTCAGACCAATCTTGGACTTAAAGATCCTAAACAAATTCCTAAGAGTTCCATCGTTCAAAATGGAAACTATTCGGACCATCTTACCTATGATCCAAGAGGGTCAGTACATGACCACAGTGGATTTAAAGGATGCCTACCTTCACATACCGATTCACAAGGATCATTACCGGTATCTAAGGTTTGCCTTCCTAAACAGGCATTACCAGTTTGTAGCTCTTCCCTTCGGGTTAGCTACAGCTCCAAGAATCTTTACAAAGGTTCTGGGCTCTCTTCTGGCGGTACTAAGACCGCGAGGAATAGCGGTGGCTCCGTACCTAGACGACATTCTGATACAAGCGTCAAGTTTCCAAACTGCCAAGTCTCATACAGAGTTAGTTCTGGCATTTCTAAGGTCGCATGGGTGGAAGGTGAACGTAGAAAAGAGTTCTCTATTGCCACTCACAAGAGTTCCCTTCTTAGGTACTCTTATAGATTCTGTAGAAATGAAAATTTACCTGACAGAGGACAGGTTATCCAAACTTCTAAATGCTTGCCGTGTCCTTCATTCCATTCAACACCCGTCAGTGGCTCAATGCATGGAGGTAATCGGCTTAATGGTAGCGGCAATGGACATAGTAGCTTTTGCACGCCTGCATCTCAGACCGCTGCAATTGTGCATGCTAAGTCAGTGGAATGGGGATTACTCAGATTTGTCCCCTATGCTAAATCTGGATCAAGAGACCAGAGATTCTCTTCTATGGTGGCTTTCTCGGCCACATCTGTCCAGGGGGATGCCCTTCCGCAGGCCAGATTGGACGATTGTAACAACAGACGCCAGCCTGCTAGGTTGGGGCGCAGTCTGGAATTCCCTGAAGGCTCAGGGATCATGGACTCAGGAGGAGAGACTCCTTCCAATAAACATTCTGGAATTAAGAGCAGTTTTCAATGCTCTTCTGGCTTGGCCTCAGTTAGCAACTCTGAGGTTCATCAGGTTTCAGTCGGACAACATCACGACTGTGGCTTACATCAACCATCAGGGAGGGACAAGGAGTTCCCTAGCGATGATGGAAGTCTCAAAGATAATTCGCTGGGCAGAGTCTCACTCTTGCCACCTGTCAGCGATCCACATCCCAGGCATGGAGAACTGGGAGGCGGATTTCCTAAGTCACCAGACTTTTCATCCGGGGGAGTGGGAACTTCATCCGGAGGTGTTTGCCCAACTGCTTCATCATTGGGGCAAACCAGATCTGGATCTCATGGCGTCTCGCCAGAACGCCAAGCTTCCTTGTTACGGATCCAGGTCCAGGGACCCGGGAGCGGTACTTATAGATGCTCTGACAGCACCTTGGGTCTTCAACATGGCTTATGTGTTTCCACCCTCCCCGATGCTTCCTCGATTGATTGCCAGGATCAAACAGGAGAGAGCATCGATGATTCTAATAGCGCCTGCGTGGCCACGCAGGACCTGGTATGCAGATCTAGTGGACATGTCGTCCTGTCCACCATGGTCTCTGCCTCTGAGACAGGAACTTCTGATTCAGGGTCCTTTCAAACATCCAAATCTAATTTCTCTGAGGCTGATTGCATGGAGATTGAACGCTTGATTCTATCAAAGCGGGGATTCTCGGAGTCAGTGATTGATACCTTAATACAGGCTAGGAAACTTGTTACCAGGAAAATTTACCATAAAATATGGCGTAAATACTTATATTGGTGTGAATCCAAGAGTTACTCATGGAGTAAGGTTAGGATTCCTAGGATATTGTCTTTTCTACAAGAAGGTTTAGAAAAGGGTTTATCTGCTAGTTCGTTAAAGGGACAGATCTCAGCTCTGTCTATCCTTTTACACAAACGTCTGTCAGAAGTTCCAGACGTTCAGGCTTTTTGTCAGGCTTTGGCTAGGATTAAGCCTGTGTTTAAGACTGTTGCTCCGCCGTGGAGCTTAAACTTAGTTCTTAACGTTCTGCAAGGTGTTCCGTTTGAACCCCTTCATTCCATTGATATCAAGCTGTTATCTTGGAAAGTTCTGTTTTTAATGGCTATTTCCTCGGCTCGAAGAGTCTCTGAGTTATCGGCCTTACATTGTGATTCTCCTTATCTGATTTTTCATTCAGACAAGGTAGTTCTGCGTACTAAACCTGGGTTCTTACCTAAGGTAGTCACTAACAAGAATATCAATCAAGAGATTGTTGTTCCATCATTGTGCCCTAACCCTTCTTCAAAGAAGGAACGACTTCTGCACAATCTGGACGTCGTCCGTGCCCTGAAATTTTATTTGCAGGCAACTAAGGATTTTCGTCAAACTTCTTCCCTGTTTGTCGTTTATTCTGGACAGAGGAGAGGTTAAAAAGCCTCGGCTACCTCTCTCTCTTTTTGGCTTCGTAGCATAATACGTTTAGCCTATGAGACTGCTGGACAGCAGCCTCCTGAAAGGATTACAGCTCATTCTACTAGAGCTGTGGCTTCCACTTGGGCCTTTAAGAATGAGGCCTCTGTTGAACAGATTTGCAAGGCTGCAACTTGGTCTTCACTTCACACTTTTTCAAAATTTTACAAATTTGACACTTTTGCTTCTTCGGAGGCTGTTTTTGGGAGAAAGGTTCTACAGGCAGTGGTTCCTTCCGTGTAAAGATCCTGCCTGTCCCTCCCGTCATCCGTGTACTTTTAGCTTTGGTATTGGTATCCCATAAGTAATGGATGACCCGTGGACTGACTACACTTAACAGGAGAAAACATAATTTATGCTTACCTGATAAATTCCTTTCTCCTGTAGTGTAGTCAGTCCACGGCCCGCCCTGTTTTTTACGGCAGGTCTAAATTTTAAATTAAACCCAGTCACCACTGCACCCTATAGTTTCTCCTTTCTCGTTTGGTTTCGGTCGAATGACTGGGTATGACGTAGAGGGGAGGAGCTATATAGCAGCTCTGCTTGGGTGATCCTCTTGCACTTCCTGTTAGGGAGGAGATATAATCCCATAAGTAATGGATGACCCGTGGACTGACTACACTACAGGAGAAAGGAATTTATCAGGTAAGCATAAATTATGTTTTTCAGGTGATATTTTATAGTCAGCTTTTTACAGCTATACTGCATCACTTTCAAGTGTTTAAACATTTGGGTATTATGGCCCTTTAACTGCTAAACCCCCTTAACTGCTATTAATAGCCATTACCACCAGACACCAATGCAAAAAATCCCCCCTGCTATTAGTTCACTAACCTCCAGACTCCTGCAATGCAGAATCCTCATTTTAACCCCTAAACCACCAGACCCCCCTTTAAAGCAACACCCATTTTATTTAATTGCAAAACTGAAATGTGCATGGGTGCATTTCAGTTTTGAATAGAAGTATCAATCCTTTTCTGCCCCTTTATTGTATTGTATCCTTACAGTAGTGCTGTAATAGTTTGCACTGGTATTGAAGTAGTCTGACATTATATTTTGAGGCCCATTTATCAAGCTGCGTATGGAGTTTGAGGGCCCGTGTTTCTGGCGAGTCTTCGTGATGAGGCGAACAGGAATCAAAAAATTACTAATAATTTGAAATGAATTAGTGTGTTAGTGAAGTGTACAATTCTACTGTATTTAATAGTCCTTTAAAGTAATATAAAAAAATGTACTCGCAAATAAAATTTACCTTCAGCAAAATTAGCTAAATCGCAAGTAAAAAAAACAAACCGGGCAATGGTCTATTTTTTTTATTATTTTTATTGAGGATATAACATACAAATTTCCAGACATAAAGTGCAACACAAGTAGATATCATACGTAATAAGATGTCATAACCATCAGAATACATTATAAAAAATAGCTACAAGTGATATGGGCATTTAAAGGGACAGTCAAGTATAAATTAAACTTTCATTATTCAGATAGGACTTTTAATTTTAATCGACTTTCCAATTTACTTTTATCATCAAATTTGCTTTTTTCTCTTGATATTCTTAGTTTAAACTAAACATAGGTAGGCTCATATGCTAATTTCTAAGCCTTTGAGGGCTGCCTCTTATCACATGCTTTTTAAATCTCTTTTCAACACAAAGAGACAGAAAGTACACGTGGGCCATATAGATAACACTGTGTTCAGGCACAGGGGGTTATTTAAGATCTAGCACAAAACAATGCTAAATTTAAGACAATAGATAATAAACAGTCACAGTCATGTGATCAGGGGGCTGGAAGAAGGTTCCTAGATACAAGGTAATCACAGAGGTAAAAAGTACATTAATATAACTGTGTTGGTTATGCAAAACTGGGGAATGAGGAATAAAGGGATTATCTATCTTTTAAAACAATAACAATTCTATGGTTGACTGTCCCTTTAAGTAAGTCTTAAAGGACCAGTCAACATATTAGATTTGCATAATCAACAAATGCAAGATAACAAGACAATGCAATAGCACTTAGTCTGAACTTCAAATGAGTAGTAGTTTTTTTTATAACAAATTTCAAAGTTATGTATATTTCCACTCCCCTTGTACCATGTGATAGCAACCAGCCAATCACAAATGCATATACGTATAGTCTGTAAATTCTTGCACATGCTCAGTAGGATCTGGTGACTAAAAAATTGTAAATATAAAAGACTGTGCACATTTTTTTTTAATGGAAGTAAATTGGAAAGTTGTTTAAAATTACATGCTGTATCTGAATCATGAAAATGTAATTTAACCTGAGTGTCCCTTTAAAGTATATGTTAAATTACACACGCCATATTGCAAGGAAATGTAATCACTATTAAGCACTCAGCTATATTATCCAGTTTTTTTTATTTATATTTGAAAATGATGAACAAATAAGAAGGGTGACCCCCAAAAGTAAATATCAAGGCTTATGAAGTACTTGTTCCCCTTAAGATAGACAATGGCCTTTCTTTGACCTTTAATAATAGGATAGCGTAAGAGGGGGAGATTATAGGGGTCACTCAGTGATTATTAAATATATAGGGCCACTCTTGGACCCTTGGTACATATATATAGAAATATAAATTGAATCAATATACAGCGAATAGGGGAAGGGACTGTAAATAAGAAATTAGAATACAGCGTCAATAATATCAATTTAGGGGTATAGATTGTAGGATATATTTTCCTTAGCTTACTTAAGTAAACTATATGGGTGGAGTGGGGGAGAGGGAAGGTTAGTGATGAAGGTCTAGGTATATTTAAACATATCACAGGAGTAAACCCTTTGAACTCATGGTTATTATTTGGTGCTGACAATATCAACCTATATACAAACCTATATACATTTATAAACCCTCATCTAATCAACCTTCAGATTAAAGAAGTTCACTGCTGGGTGTTGAATCATTTTATATCATGAAGGAGAGTACATTATACAATATGGGGACATCAAATACAGATAAACCAAATGTATTTGACAGTACTATTTTTATAATGTATATACATTAAATGGTATTCATGACATATAGGAAGTGATTCAAAAGAGTATAACAAGGTGAGCTCAATAATCCCCGGCTAATAAGAGGCTCAATAACACTGTTCAACTTTAATATCCAGCTTAGCATTTAAACTGATTCTGTAACACTATGATATTACACAGCAAGCGATATAGCGCATGTGGGTTATAAAACTTTAATTTTTGGCTCCGCATGAGACATGTACAGTTATATGGAAATGTATATATCTCAGTATGGTCTTATATGACTACCCCGGCCGCAAGGCAGTCTAACTATATATGTCACAGGGTATTATGTGTCTTTGCAAAAGCCATTCCAATATACGCCTACATTTTGCTGGTATAAAATGTTAGTTTGGTATGATCGCTGAGCTGAACACTATGATTGATGGAAGAGATCTTATTAAGACTAAAATAAAAAAACTAGTCATTAACTCTGGGCTGTATAACATCCTAAGTAATCAGATAAATAGATATATCACTTATTAGGTAATAAAAATATTGTCAGGTGTCTGTTACTATATTATTAGGTGGCATAACAGACTTAGCTCTACTGGGGAGTAATTTTCATTTCTCCAACATAGGTGTGTCCGGTCCACGGCGTCATCCTTACTTGTGGGATATTCTCTTCCCCAACAGGAAATGGCAAAGAGCCCAGCAAAGCTGGTCACATGATCCCTCCTAGGCTCCGCCTACCCCAGTCATTCTCTTTGCCGTTGTACAGGCAACATCTCCACGGAGATGGCTTAGAGTTTTTTAGTGTTTAACTGTAGTTTTTATTATTCAATCAAGAGTTTGTTATTTTAAAATAGTGCTGGTATGTACTATTTACTCTGAAACAGAAAAGAGATGAAGATTTCTGTTTGTATGAGGAAAATGATTTTAGCAACCGTTACTAAAATCCATGGCTGTTCCACACAGGACTGTTGAGAGGAATTAACTTCAGTTGGGGGAACAGTGAGCAGTCTTTTGCTGCTTGAGGTATGACACATTCTAACAAGACGATGTAATGCTGGAAGCTGTCATTTTCCCTATGGGATCCGGTAAGCCATTTTATTCACACAGTAAATAAGGGCTTCACAAGGGCTTATTAAGACTGTAGACATTTTCTGGGCTAAATCGATCATATTTACACATATTTAGCCTTGAGGAATCATTTAATCTGGGTATTTTTTGTAAAATAATATCGGCAGGCACTGTTTTAGACACTTTATTCTATTGGGGCTTTCCCTAATCATAGTCAGAGCCTCATTTTCGCGCCGGTATGGCGCACTTGTTTTTGAGAACAGCATGACATGCAGCTGCATGTGTGTGGAGCTCTGATACATAGAAAAGTCTTTCTGAAGGCATTATTTGGTATCGTATTCCCCTTTGGGCTTGGTTGGGTCTCAGCAAAGCAGATTCCAGGGACTGTAAAGGGGTTAAATATAAAAACGGCTCCGGTTCCGTTATTTTAAGGGTTAAAGCTTCCAAATTTGGTGTGCAATACTTTTAAGGCTTTAAGACACTGTGGTGAAATTTTGGTGAATTTTGAACAATTCCTTCATACTTTTTCGCAATTGCAGTAATAAAGTGTGTTCAGTTTAAAATTTAAAGTGACAGTAACGGTTTTATTTTAAAACGTTTTTTGTGCTTTGTTATCAAGTTTATGCCTGTTTAACATGTCTGAACTACCAGATAGATTGTGTTCTGACTGTGGGGAAGCCAAGGTTCCTTCTCATTTAAATAGATGTGATTTATGTCATAAAAAATTTAGTAAAAATGATGCCCAAGATGATTCCTCAAGTGAGGGGAGTAAGCATGGTACTGCATCATCCCCTCCTTCGTCTACACCAGTTTTGCCCATACAGGAGGCCCCTAGTACATCTAGCGCGCCAATACTCCTTACTATGCAACAATTAACGGCTGTAATGGATAATTCTATCAAAACATTTTAGCCAATATGCCCACTTATCAGCGAAAGCGCGACTGCTCTGTTTTAGAAAATACTGAAGAGCATGAGGACGCTGATGATATTGTTTCTGAAGGGCCCCTACACCAGTCTGAGGGGGCCAGGGAGGTTTTGTCTGAGGGAGAAATTTCAGATTCAGGAAAAATTTCTCAACAAGCTGAACCTGATGTGATTACTTTTAAATTTAAGTTGGAACATCTCCGCGCTCTGCTTAAGGAGGTGTTATCCAATTTGGATGATTGTGATTATCTGGTCATTCCAGAAACACTATGTAAAATGGACAAGTTCCTAGAGGCCCCGGGGCCCCCCGAAGCTTTTCCTATACTCAAGCGGGTGGCGTACATTGTTAATAAAGAATGGGACAGGCCCGGTGTACCTTTCGTACCTCCCCCCATATTTAAAAAATTGTTTCCTATAGTCGACCCCAGAAAGGACTTATGGCAGACAGTCCCCAAGGTCGAGGGGGCGGTTTCTACTCTAAACAAGCGCACCACTATACCCATAGAAGATAGTTGTGCTTTCCAAGATCCTATGGATAAAAAATTAGAAGGTTTGCTAAAAAAGATGTTTGTTCAGCAAGGTTACCTTCTACAACCAATTGCATGCATTGTCCCTGTCACTACAGCCGCGTGTTTCTGGTGCGATGAGCTAGAAAAGGCGATTATTAGTAATTCTTCTTCTTATGAGGAGATTATGGACAGAATTCGTGCTCTTAAATTGGCTAATTCTTTCACCCTAGACGCCACCTTGCAATTGGCTAGGTTAGCGGCGAAAAATTCTGGGTTTGCTATTGTGGCGCGCAGAGCGCTTTGGTTAAAATCTTGGTCAGCGGATGCGTCTTCCAAGAACAAATTGTTTGACATTCCTTTCAAGGGGAAAACACTGTTTGGCCCTGACTTGAAAGTGTTTATCTCTGATATCACTGGGGGCAAGGGCCACGCCCTTCCTCAGAATAGGTCTTTCAAGGCCAAAAATAAACCTAATTTTCGTCCCTTTCGCAGAAACGGACCAGCCCCAAGTGCTACGTCCTCTAAGCAGGAGGGTAATACTTCTCAAGCCAATCCAGCCTGGAGACCAAGGCAAGGCTGGAACAAAGGAAAGCAGGCCAAGAAACCTGCCACTGCTCCCAAGACAGCATGAGATGCGGGCCCCCGATCCGGGACCGGATTTGGTGGGGGGCAGACTCTCTCTCTTCACTCAGGCTTGGGCAAGAGATGTTCTGGATCCTTGGGCGCTAGAAATAGTCTTCCAAGGTTATCTTCTGGAAGTGATTCATCCTGTTCCATTAAAAGAACGAGGGATGGGGTTCTACTCCAATCTGTTCGTAGTTCCCAAAAAAGAGGGAACGTTCAGACCAATCTTAGATCTCAAGATCCTAAACAAGTTTCTCAAGGTTCCATCGTCCAAAATGGAAACCATTCGAACAATCCTTCCATCCAGGAAGGTCAATTCTTGACCACGGTGGATTTAAAGGATGCGTATCTACATATTCCTGTCCACAAGGAACATCATCGGTTCCTAAGGTTCGCATTCCTGGACAAGCATTACCAGTTCGTGGCGCTTCCTTTCGGATTAGCCACTGTTCCAAGACTGTAGTACCTTACTTGGACGACATTCTGATTCAAGCGTCGTCCCTTCCTCAAGCAAAGGCTCACACGGACATAGTCCTGGCCTTTCTCGGATCTCACGGATGGTAAGTGAACGTGGAAAAGAGTTCTCTATCTCCGTCGACAAGAGTTCCCTTCTTGGGAACAATAATAGACTCCTTAGAAATGAGGATTTTTCTGACAGAGACCAGAAAAACAAAACTTCTAAACTCTTGTCGGATACTTCCTTCCGTTCCTCTTCCTTCCATAGCGCAGTGCATGGAAGTGATAGGTTTGATGGTAGCGGCAATGGACATAGTTCCTTTTGCGCGCATTCATCTAAGACCATTTCAATTGTGTATGCTCAGTCAGTGGAATGGGGACTATACAGACTTGTCTCCGAAGATACAAGTAAATCAGAGGACCAGAGACTCACTCCGTTGGTGGCTGTCCCTGGACAACCTGTCGCAAGGGGTGACCTCCCGCAGACCAGAGTGGGTCATTGTCACGACCGACGCCAGTCTGATGGGCTGGGGCGCGGTCTGGGGATCCCTGAAAGCTCAGGGTCTTTGGTCTCGGGAAGAATCTCTTCTACCGATAAATATTCTGGAACTGAGAGCGATATTCAATGCTCTCAAGGCTTGGCCTCAGCTAGCGAGGGCCAAGTTCATACGGTTTCAATCAGACAACATGACGACTGTTGCGTACATCAACCATCAGGGGGGAACAAGGAGTTCCCTGGCGATGGAAGAAGTGACCAAAATCATTCAATGGGCGGAGACTCGCTCCTGCCACCTGTCTGCAATCCACATCCCAGGAGTGGAAACTTGGGAAGCGGATTTTCTGATTCGTCAGACATTGCATCCGGGGGTGTGGGAACTCCATCCGGAAATCTTTGCCCAAATCACTCAACTGTGGGGCATTCCAGACATGGATCTGATGGCCTCTCGTCAGAACTTCAAGGTTCCTTGCTACGGGTCCAGATCCAGGGATCCCAAGGCGACTCTAGTAGATGCACTAGTAGCACCTTGGACCTTCAACCTAGCTTATGTATTCCCGCCGTTTCCTCTCATCCCCAGGCTGGTAGCCAGGATCAATCAGGAGAGGGCGTAGGTGATCTTGATAGCTCCTGCGTAACCACGCAGGACTTGGTAGGCAGATCTGGTGAATATGTCATCGGCTCCACCATGGAAGCTACCTTTGAGACGAGACCTTCTTGTTCAAGGTCCGTTCGAACATCCGAATCTGGTCCTACTCCAGCTGACTGCTTGGAGATTGAACGCTTGATCTTATCAAAGCGAGGATCCTCAGATTCTGTTATTGATACTCTTGTTCAGGCCAGAAAGCCTGTAACTAGAAAAATTTACCACAAAATATGGAAAAAATATATCTGTTGGTGTGAATCTAAAGGATTCCCTTGGGACAAGGTAAAGATTCCTAGGATTCTATCCTTTCTTCAAGAAGGATTGGAGAAAGGATTATCTGCAAGTTCCTTGAAGGGACAGATTTCTGCCTTGTCTGTGTTACTTCACAAAGAGCTGGCAGCTGTGCCAGATGTTCAAGCCTTTGTTCAGGCTCTGGTTAGAATCAAGCCTGTTTACAAACCTTTGACTCCTCCTTGGAGTCTCAACTTAGTTCTTTCAGTTCTTCAGGGGGTTCCGTTTGAACCCTTACATTCCGTTGATATTAAGTTATTATCTTGGAAAGTTTTGTTTTTGGCTGCAATTTCTTCCGCTAGAAGAGTTTCAGAATTATCTGCTCTGCAGTGTTCTCCTCCTTATCTGGTGTTCCATGCAGATAAGGTGGTTTTACGTACTAAACCTGGTTTTCTTCCAAAAGTTGTTTCTAACAAAAACATTAACCAGGAGATAGTCGTGCCTTCTTTGTGTCCGAAACCAGTTTCGAAGAAGGAACGTTTGTTGCACAATTTGGATGTTGTTCGCGCTCTAAAATTCTATTTAGATGCTACAAAGGATTTTAGACAAACATCTTCCTTGTTTGTTGTTTATTCTGGTAACAGGAGAGGTCAAAAAGCAACTTCTACCTCTCTCTCTTTTTGGATTAAAAGCATCATCAGATTGGCTTACGAGACTGCCGGACGGCAGCCTCCTGAAAGAATCACAGCTCATTCCACTAGGGCTGTGGCTTCCACATGGGCCTTCAAGAACGAGGCTTCTGTTGATCAGATATGTAGGGCAGCGACTTGGTCTTCACTGCACACTTTTACCAAATTTTACAAGTTTGATACTTTTGCTTCTTCTGAGGCTATTTTTTGGGAGAAAGGTTTTGCAAGCCGTGGTGCCTTCCATTTAGGTGACCTGATTTGCTCCCTCCCTTCATCCGTGTCCTAAAGCTTTGGTATTGGTTCCCACAAGTAAGGATGACGCCGTGGACCGGACACACCTATGTTGGAGAAAACAGAATTTATGTTTACCTGATAAATTACTTTCTCCAACGGTGTGTCCGGTCCACGGCCCGCCCTGGTTTTTTAATCAGGTCTGATAATTTATTTTCTTTAACTACAGTCACCACGGTATCATATGGTTTCTCCTATGCAAATATTCCTCCTTAACGTCGGTCGAATGACTGGGGTAGGCGGAGCCTAGGAGGGATCATGTGACCAGCTTTGCTGGGCTCTTTGCCATTTCCTGTTGGGGAAGAGAATATCCCACAAGTAAGGATGACGCCGTGGACCGGACACACCGTTGGAGAAAGTAATTTATCAGGTAAACATAAATTCTGTTTTTAACTTTAAACTGGGCAGCGTGTTTGTAGAGAACATTGCAAGACCAAATTTTAAATAAACCTTATGAGCATCATGTAAAGACAGATATATAGATAGTGCCTAGCTTCATTAGTGTGTAGAGTAAATCAGGTTCATAACATCATTGGTGATCATTAGCAGTGAGACAACCTATTGAATCCAACTTGTAAAGTCATCATAAACAGTGCAAAACCGTAAATTGTGCACAACACATGGTGAGCGTTCAACCCATCTAGGTCGTATAAACATAAGCAAGAGTATATTGTCAGGTTTAAATACCGTAGTCGCAACAACTTTAGCATTTTTTGGTGTTAATAACAGATATACTATATCAGACCAGCAAGTCGTCATGAAAAATGTAAGATATATACTGTTCAGGTGGAAGACTACATGTATTAAATGTAAACAGATATGTCTTTTATCCGATGCCATGCCTGCCTTGGTTTACTGATTTATCAGACAGTCGTACACTTAAAACTGAAGTGTGTTCCCATATAGCAATGTGACTTCGGTCCCTCAATCTCTCGGTAGCAGAGGACTCTAGGTTACTTAGCTGGCATATAGAGATATCAGTCCCACGTATGATCCAAGCAGCACACCGCTGTATCTCGTTGGATGGCTCTTCAAAGGTCATCTCCGTCTGAACTAGGTTCCCGGTCATCTTAAACGGATCATCCCACACCTCTCTGCATATAGCGGACTTGACAATCTCTATCTTCTTGTTCTCTTCTGCAGGGCACATCAATGGGTCCCATATAGGATCTGATGTCTCCTTCTGTAGTTTCACTGCCACTCTCCGTGAGCCGGTGGGTGAGATAAGGGGGATATCCTCCAATCTATATGGCTCAAATAATTATTCCCTTAGGCTATCTGTGAGGTCCAGTAAGTGTAGCGTGGGGCTCGTCTTGTTTGCACACCACTCACCTCTTGGTGTCTTAGTCGTAATGGCGCACTTAGGGCAAATGGTTGAAAGTATACATTGAAGCTCTTTAAGCAGCGATTCCTCAAGATTCACACAGAGAGCATGTAGTATTGTCAGAATCTCCTTCATTTCAAGTTTAGTATATACAATCACCTCTATCGCTAGCGACGCTTTCTAATATTTAGGTGTGGGAGGGTCCGGTGGTCTAGGCCTCAAAATCTGCCATAAGCAGCCCCTTGATCTGATGGGTAGATATAAGCCGGAATGCAGTCAAGATGTATGTTCCTTACTATTGCATTGTATTGGCAAATGATGTCTCTATTGTCATCCTGCCACAGAGTCACAAATACCCTTAGAATCTGATTAATAATCCCACAAAAGGCTGATCAGAATAAGGAGCTTTTATCATGTACGTCTTGTTGCTTCTGTTGTTGGCTCCGCCCCCCCCCCCGCAATGGTCGATTTAAATGTTAGAGTGTAGCACAGGATATTGTGCTACACTCTTATGTATTGAAAAAATATTTAATTTATTAAAATCAATTAAAATCCAATATTAAAAATGAACAACACATTTGTCAGCCCTGTACCAAGGTCGTCTCAGGTTCACCTGTAGGCTAATTTTATTTTTAATCATTTTTTTATTATTGAATGTTACAGAATATAATACTTTTTGGGGCTCTTTTCTTTTTACATCTAGTTGGAAAATAACATGGGAGGGCAGTCATCTGAGAGGCTGCAATTTATTTCAGACTGCTGAATGTCGGGGAACATTCTATGCTTTGTGTTTGCCCTCTCGCTCCTTTTTTTCTTTTAATCTACAGTTTGATTTGATGTCTTTATTGGCTGCCTATATTCATCAGCTCGTTTGTGTGTTATGTTGTAAGACCATTTGCCTTATTGTTGATGATTAACCAAGATGGTGCACACTTCCTTCTGTTTGATAGAAAACTATTTTTGTTTTAACTGTTTATTGCCCACCATCTTTGAAATCAGAATCAGAATTGGGATGCTAATATGTTTGAGGTCGGATGTAAAGATGCTTATTTTAAAATCCTTGGTGCTTTTGAAATTCTTGAGTCATGTGTTCTTTTTAAGTAAAAGATCCTTTAACAAAAATTTCAGTTGTGGAAATGTCTTTGGTGTTCACAGAGCTCCTTGGCTGGCAGGGATAACTGCTACAAAATTACATTGGTCCCAGATGGATGCTGCCATGTTTAGATTTCTTTGTAAGCAATTACTACACTTAACACACCAATTCCAGACCTATGCTTTGAATTGAAAGAAGAGATTTAAAACCAAATATGTATTTATATATTTCTTCTGTTATGTGTGATCAGTCCACGGGTCATCATTACTTCTGGGATATAACTCCTCCCCAACAGGAAATGCAAGAGGATTCACCCAGCAGAGCTGCATATAGCTCCTCCCCTCTACGTCACTCCCAGTCATTCTCTTGCACCCAACGACTAGATAGGATGTGTGAGAGGACTATGGTGATTATACTTAGTTTTTATAACTTCAATCAAAAGTTTGTTATTTTACAATAGCACCGGAGCGTGTTATTGCCTCTCTGGCAGAGTTTGAAGAAGAATCTACCAGAGTTTTTACTATGATTTTAACCGGAGTCGTTAAGATCATATTGCTGTTTCTCGGCCATCTGAGGGAGGTAAAGGCTTCAGATCAGGGGACAGCGGGCAGATGAATCTGCATTAAGGTATGTAGCAGTTTTTATTTTCTGAATGGAATTGATGAGAAAATCCTGCCATACCGTTATAATGACATGTATGTATACTCTACACTTCAGTATTCTGGGGATGGTATTTCACTGGAATTACTCTGTTAAAAGTACATTAAACCTTTTAATAGGTATTTATTATGTTAAACGTTTTTGCTGGAATGTAGAATCGTTTGCATTTTCTGAGGTACTGAGTGAATAAATGTTTGGGCATTATTTTTCCACTTGGCAGTTGCTTGCTTTAATTGTGACAGTTTCGTTTCTCTCTCACTGCTGTGTGTGAGGGGGAGGGGCCGTTTTTGGCGCTCTTTGCTACGCATCAAAAATTTCCAGTCAGTTACTCTTGTATTTCCTGCATGATCCGGTTCATCTCTAACAGAACTCAGGGGTCTTCAAACTTCTTTGGAGGGAGGTAGATTCTCTCAGCAGAGCTGTGAGACTTATATATTGATTAAAAACGTTGCTCTGTAATTTTTATGTTTCAAATTTAATTATTGTTACTTTACTAATGGGAACAAACCTTTGCTAAAAGTTGTGTTGTTTTTAAGGATTGATGCTATAACTGTTTTTCAGTTCATTATTTCAACTGTCATTTAATCGTTTAGTGCTTCTTTGAGGCACAGTACGTTTTTGTTAAATAAGATTGTAACCAAGTTGCAAGTTTATTGCTAGTGTGTTAGACATGTCTGATTCAGAGGAAGATACCTGTGTCATTTGTTCCAATGCCAAGGTGGAGCCCAATAGAAATTTATATACTAACTGTATTGATGCTACTTTAAATAAAAGCCAATCTGTACAAATTGAACAAATTTCACCAAACAGCGAGGGGAGAGTTATGCCGACTAACTCGCCTCACGTGTCAGTACCTGCATCTCCCGCCCGGGAGGTGCGTGATATTGTGGCGCCTAGTACATCTGGGCGGCCATTACAAATAACATTACAAGATATGGCTACTGTTATGACTGAAGTTTTGGCTAAATTACCAGAACTAAGAGGCAAGCGTGATCACTCTGGGGTGAGAACAGAGTGCGCTGATAATACTAGGGCCATGTCTGATACTGCGTCACAGCTTGCAGAGCATGAGGACGGAGAGCTTCATTCTGTGGGTGACGGTTCTGATCCAAACAGATTGGATTCAGATATTTCAAATTTTAAATTTAAATTGGAGAACCTCCGTGTATTACTAGGGGAGGTTTTAGCGGCTCTTAATGATTGTAACACTGTTGCAATACCAGAGAAATTGTGTAGGTTGGATAAATACTTTGCGGTACCGGCGAGTACTGACGTTTTTCCTATACCTAAGAGACTAACTGAAATTGTTACTAAGGAGTGGGATAGACCCGGTGTGCCGTTCTCACCCCCTCCAATATTTAGAAAGATGTTTCCAATAGACGCCACCACACGGGACTTATGGCAAACGGTCCCTAAGGTGGAGGGAGCAGTTTCTACTTTAGCTAAGCGTACCACTATCCCGGTGGAGGATAGCTGTGCTTTTTCAGATCCAATGGATAAAAAATTAGAGGGTTACCTTAAGAAAATGTTTGTTCAACAAGGTTTTATATTGCAACCCCTTGCATGCATCGCGCCGATTACGGCTGCGGCAGCATTTTGGATTGAGTCTCTGGAAGAGAACCTTAGTTCAGCTACGCTGGACGACATTACGGACAGGCTTAGAGTCCTTAAACTAGCTAATTCATTCATTTCGGAGGCCGTAGTACATTTAACCAAACTTACGGCTAAGAACTCAGGATTCGCCATTCAGGCACGTAGGGCGCTGTGGCTAAAATCCTGGTCAGCTGATGTAACTTCTAAGTCCAAATTACTTAATATACCTTTCAAGGGGCAAACTTTATTTGGGCCCGGTTTGAAAGAAATTATCGCTGACATTACAGGAGGTAAGGGCCACGCCCTGCCTCAAGACAAAGCCAAAGCTAAGGCTAGACAGTCTAATTTTCGTCCCTTTCGGAATTTCAAAGCAGGAGCAGCACCAACTTCCACTGCACCAAAACAGGAAGGAGCTGTTGCTCGTTACAGACAAGGCTGGAAACCTAACCAGTCCTGGAACAAGGGCAAGCAGGCCAGGAAACCTGCTGCTGCCCCAAAGACAGCATGAACCGAGGGCCCCCGATCCGGGACCGGATCTAGTGGGGGGCAGACTCTCTCTCTTCGCCCAGGCTTGGGCAAGAGATGTTCAGGATCCCTGGGCGCTAGAGATCATATCTCAGGGATACCTTCTAGACTTCAAATTCTCTCCCCCAAGAGGGAGATTTCATCTGTCAAGGTTGTCAACAAACCAGATAAAGAAAGAAGCGTTTCTACGCTGTGTACAAGATCTGTTATTAATGGGAGTGATCCATCCGGTTCCGCGGTCGGAACAAGGACAAGGGTTTTACTCAAACCTGTTTGTGGTTCCCAAAAAAGAGGGAACTTTCAGGCCAATCTTGGATTTAAAGATCCTAAACAAATTCCTAAGAGTTCCATCGTTCAAAATGGAAACTATTCGGACAATCTTACCCATGATCCAAAAGGGTCAGTACATGACCACAGTGGATTTAAAGGATGCTTACCTTCACATACCGATTCACAAAGATCATTACCGGTATCTAAGGTTTGCCTTCTTAGACAGGCATTACCAGTTTGTAGCTCTTCCATTCGGATTGGCTACGGCTCCAAGAATCTTCACAAAGGTTCTGGGTGCCCTTCTGGCGGTACTAAGACCGCGAGGAATTTCGGTAGCTCCGTACCTAGACGACATTCTGATACAAGCTTCAAGCTTTCAAACTGCCAAGTCTCATACAGAGTTAGTTCTGGCATTTCTAAGGTCGCATGGATGGAAAGTGAACGAAAAAAAGAGTTCTCTCTTTCCTCTCACAAGAGTTCCATTCTTGGGGACTCTTATAGATTCTGTAGAAATGAAGATTTATCTGACAGAAGACAGATTAACAAAGCTTCTAAATGCATGCCGTGTCCTTCATTCCATTCAACTCCCGTCAGTAGCTCAATGCATGGAGGTGATCGGCTTAATGGTAGCAGCAATGGACATAGTACCCTTTGCACGTCTACATCTCAGACCGCTGCAATTGTGCATGCTGAGTCAGTGGAATGGGGATTACTCAGACTTGTCCCCTACTCTGAATCTGGATCAAGAGACCAGAAACTCTCTTCTATGGTGGCTTTCTCGGCCACATCTGTCCAGGGGGATGCCATTCAGCAGGCCGGACTGGACAATTGTAACAACAGACGCCAGCCTACTAGGTTGGGGCGCTGTCTGGAATTCTCTGAAGGCTCAGGGACAATGGAATCAGGAGGAAAGTCTCCTGCCAATAAACATTTTGGAATTGAGAGCAGTTCTCAATGCCCTTCTGGCTTGGCCCCAGTTAAAAACTCGGGGGTTCATCAGGTTTCAGTCGGACAACATCACGACTGTAGCTTACATCAACCATCAAGGAGGGACAAGAAGCTCCCTAGCAATGATGGAAGTATCAAAGATAATTCGCTGGGCAGAGTCTCACTCTTGCCACCTGTCAGCAATCCACATCCCGGGAGTGGAGAACTGGGAGGCGGATTTCTTGAGTCGCCAGACTTTTCATCCGGGGGAGTGGGAACTTCATCCGGAGGTCTTTGCCCAAATACTTCGACGTTGGGGCAAACCAGAGATAGATCTCATGGCGTCTCGCCAGAACGCCAAACTTCCTCGCTACGGGTCCAGATCCAGGGATCCGGGAGCGGTTCTGATAGATGCTTTGACAGCACCTTGGAACTTCGGGATGGCTTATGTGTTTCCACCCTTCCCGCTGCTTCCTCGATTGATTGCCAAAATCAAACAGGAGAGAGCATCAGTGATTCTAATAGCGCCTGCATGGCCACGCAGGACTTGGTATGCAGATCTAGTGGACATGTCATCCTGTCCGCCTTGGTCTCTACCTCTAAGACAGGACCTTCTGATACAGGGTCCATTCAAACATCAAAATCTAACTTCTCTGAAGCTGACTGCTTGGAAATTGAACGCTTGATTTTATCAAAACGTGGTTTTTATGAGTCGGTTATTGATACCCTGATACAGGCTAGGAAGCCTGTTACCAGAAGGATTTACCATAAGATATGGCGTAAATACCTATACTGGTGCGAATCCAAAGGTTACTCCTGGAGTAAGGTTAGGATTCCTAGGATATTGTCCTTTCTACAAGAAGGTTTAGAAAAGGGTTTATCGGCTAGCTCATTAAAGGGACAGATCTCAGCTCTGTCCATCTTGTTACACAGGCGTCTGTCAGAAAATCCAGACGTCCAGGCCTTTTGTCAGGCTTTAGCTAGGATCAAGCCTGTGTTTAAAACTGTTGCTCCGCCATGGAGTTTAAACCTTGTTCTTAACGTTCTACAAGGAGTTCCGTTTGAACCCCTTCATTCCATTGATATAAAGTTGTTATCTTGGAAAGTGTTATTTTTAATGGCTATTTCTTCGGCTCGGAGAGTCTCTGAGTTATCAGCTTTACATTGTGACTCTCCTTATTTGATTTTTCATTCAGATAAGGTAGTTCTGCGTACAAAACCTGGGTTCTTACCTAAGGTAGTCACTAACAGGAACATCAATCAAGAGATCGTGGTGCCTTCCCTGTGCCCGAATCCTTCTTCAAAGAAGGAACGTCTTCTACACAATCTGGATGTAGTTCGTGCCCTCAAGTTCTACTTGCAGGCAACTAAGGATTTTCGACAAACGTCTTCCCTGTTTGTCGTGTACTCTGGTCAGAGGAGAGGTCATAAGGCTTCGGCTACCTCTCTCTCCTTCTGGCTTCGTAGCATAATTCGTTTAGCCTATGAGACTGCTGGACAGCAGCCTCCTGAAAGAATTACAGCTCATTCTACTAGAGCTGTGGCTTCCACTTGGGCCTTTAAGAATGAGGCCTCTGTTGAACAGATTTGCAAGGCTGCAACTTGGTCTTCGCTTCATACTTTTTCCAAATTTTACAAATTTGACACTTTTGCTTCTTCGGAGGCTATTTTTGGGAGAAAGGTTCTTCAGGCAGTGGTTCCTTCTGTATAATGAGCCTGCCTATCCCTCCCGTCATCCGTGTACTTTTGCTTTGGTATTGGTATCCCAGAAGTAATGATGACCCGTGGACTGATCACACATAACAGAAGAAAACATAATTTATGCTTACCTGATAAATTCCTTTCTTCTGTTGTGTGATCAGTCCACGGCCCGCCCTGTTTTTTAAGGCAGGTAAATATTTTTTAAATTATACTCCAGTCACCACTTCACCCTTGGTTTCTCCTTTCTCGTTGATTCTTGGTCGAATGACTGGGAGTGACGTAGAGGGGAGGAGCTATATGCAGCTCTGCTGGGTGAATCCTCTTGCATTTCCTGTTGGGGAGGAGTTATATCCCAGAAGTAATGATGACCCGTGGACTGATCACACAACAGAAGAAAGGAATTTATCAGGTAAGCATAAATTATGTTTTTTTAACAAAATCCAAACCTACGTTGTCTCACATAGTTATAGTGCTAGTTGGAAAATCCATAGCTTATTTTCTAGAGCATAAGAAAAAGATTGGCATACATGCATGGCAGCACTTGTTATATGGCATACAGAAGAGCAGTTACACATGCACAGTAGTTCTGTTGCTGGCGTCAGAGGAGCTCAGCAGTTTACGTACTGCATGGATTTTTCATATCTCCTTGAGAACAAATCACTAATATGTATAGTAATTAAATTAGAGGTGCATTCATCAGAATGTCATTATTTAAACCAATTTGCAACATAGCAGCTTGCAGCCATGTACATTGATTCCTGATTGTTTATTATGATATTTATAAGTGAGTTGTTTTTTCTTTTGTAGAATCCTCAGGGGTTGGGCCATCACTTGTTGTGCACACCAGTGTGCCTTTTGGAATTGAACATCTGGAACAAGAGAAAGAAGCTGTTCAGCCTTTAATACTAGAGCATCTTGAAACGATATTGCCAGACCTTCCAAAACCAATCGATATCAAGTGTCAAAAATGGAGATTCTCACAGGTAAAATATTCATTCACAACTGAACATTTAGTAGATTGGGTACTGGTAATTATGATGGAAATGGCTTTGTGGGCTTGGAGCAGAGTTTAGGTTTAGCGGTGAAGCTCACATGGAGGCACAAGATGGTATGCATATTGAAGTTTGGGGTGTGCCTGAAAATGGTGGAACATAGAAACTGATCCTGATGGCAGATAAGTAGTAAAAGACTGATCAAGTCTGAAGTGTAAATTTAGGCATATCCTAGTCATTCATGAATTAACTTAAGCTCTTTGCCTTCACCATTTCTAACAAAACAGCCATGTATTCTGCAGAGTAGTGGATCTGCAAATTACTCTTGAACCTACTACTCTTCAGCTAAGGATAATCACCTCTAAATATCTTGTTGCTCTTTTGTGCAAATTGCATTTAGGTTTAGCTTTATTAAATCCCTTTATATACTTAGGGATTATCACGCATGTTGCGTCTTTCCTCTGAGCTACACATATTAAGTTCATAAAGTCTTTCATTGCAAGTTATTTATTTCTTTAGACTATATTCCATTTTAGTAGCCCTCCTTGTTAGCAATTTCTAGTGTATTTGTGTTCTTCTGGAGATATGGTTTCAAAAACTGTACACATTAAGAAAAGAACCTCGCTTTTTTGCTATTTACACAAATTTCAATAAATATATGGGGGGTAGATTTATCATAGTGCGAGCGGACATTATAGGATGTAGCGTATCATGTCCACTGCACATCGATAAATGCCGACAACATTCTTGTAAATTGCTGGTGCAATACCGTCCCCTGCAGATTGGTCGCTAGCAGGGGGTGTCAATCAACTCGATCGTATTCGATCGAGTTGATTTCTGTCCGCGGCCTCAGAGTAGGTGGACAAGTTATGGAGCAACGGTCTTTAGACTGCTGCTTCATAACCTCTTTTTCCTGCGAGCCTGAAGGAGCTTGATAAATCTGCCCCATGGTCTGGATATTATCTATATTAATTGATATTGTATAATCCATCTGAAGTGGGGGGATAGACATTTTAATACTCAACCTTAGAAGGTAGTGTGGAATTGTGATAATTTATAAAGATTTCACCAAAAGACTTTATAATTGGTCACGATTCCACACTATCTTCTAATTTTGAGTATTAATTGAAAACAAGGGTCTGCACCATCTAGAAATAGTTTTACTCTTGGAGTACCCCAGAGCAGTGATGGCTAACTTTGGCACCCTAGATGTTTCTGAACTACATTTCCCTTGATGCTTAGGCTCTCTGCAGTCTAGTTGAGCATCATGGGAAATGTAGCTCTGAAATATCAGGGGTGCAAAGGTTAGACATTACTGGCCTAGAGGTATGATAGAGCCATTTTTAAGAGATAGAAATGTTATATGTATTTAATACACATATACATGATATCTCATTCAGCTTAAGAAATAAGTAGGAAACACGACCACAACATCTACAAATGGGATTTACCAATCCCTTCTTAAAATCTTTTTTTTTTTTAATTTATTTCATACTTAAATTTTAATTATTGTAAGTTACAGTAATTTCATCTTCTTAAATGGGATTTCTCTAATCAATCATGTGTTTGTGATTTAACTGCTTTTCATTCCATCTTGTATATTGGTAACCAAGATAGTTTGCACCAGTTTTTACAGAACACGGAATATTTTTTAAAAAATTTTTTAAATGTGATTCGACAAAATCTAAAACCTTGTGTCTCCATCTTCTTACAGTAATATGAATTCAGCATGGATAAACCTCGTTCTGTACAAACTAATTTTGAACTTTTGCAGATATTTTAACTCCTTAACGACTAGGGCGTGTTGCTGGTCTTTCAATAGGACTTGCTTTTTTAAACGACAAGACCATAATATTATAGGAGGACTACTGGAGGGAGGTTGTTATAGGAGGCCTGCTGGAGGGAGGTTGTAATAGTGCGGTTTTGCCACCAGAGGCAAGACAAGTGCTATTACGGCAAGAAAAACCCTTAACGACCAGCGACATACAGGGTACGTTGTGGTCGTTAAGGGGTTAAACCTCTTAACTTAGTGGTTTCACAATTTAAAGTATGAGAAATGTTAAAATCTGGAAATAGAAGTTGAGGCCACATCTTATGGAAATTAATTTGCACTGTTCTTCTTGATTTTAGAAGAGTTTTGAGATAAGACTTGCCAAATCAGACAATTATTTTTTCCCAATCAATAACTGAACAAAATAAATATTTTTAACATATTAAAAGTTTAAAAACATCATTGAACAAACATGTTCAGTATACTCATGATGCCCATATACAAACGTCCTTAAGTTTGTTTAACAATTATCGGAAACACCAGTCTTTCTAAATGCAAAACACACATATGGACATTCATTAACCTATTTCTAATTTTCTGATCAACAGCGATTATCAGTTGTTAAAGGGACAGTCAAGTCAAAATTATACGTTCATTATTCAGCTAGGGCACGCAATTTGAAACAACTTTCCATCAATAAATTTGCTTTGTTCTCTTGGTATTCTTTTTTAAAAGCTAAAGTTAGGTAGGCCCAAACTGATTTCTAAACCGTTAAAAGGCAGTCTCTTAAAGGGACAGTCTACACTAAAGTTGTTATTATTTAAAAAGATAGATAATCCCTTTTTCTCCAACATAGGTGTGTCCGGTCCACGGCGTCATCCTTACTTGTGGGATATTCTCTTCCCCAACAGGAAATGGCAAAGAGCCCAGCAAAGCTGGTCACATGATCCCTCCTAGGCTCCGCCTACCCCGGTCATTCTCTTTGCCGTTGTACAGGCAACATCTCCACGGAGATGGCTTAGAGTTTTTTAGTGTTTAACTGTAGTTTTTATTATTCAATCAAGAGTTTGTTATTTTGAAATAGTGCTGGTATGTACTATTTACTCAGAAACAGAAAAGAGATGAAGATTTCTGTTTGTATGAGGAAAATGATTTTAGCAACCGTAACTAAAATCCATGGCTGTTCCACACAGGACTGTTGAGAGCAATTAACTTCAGTTGGGGGAACAGTGTGCAGTCTCTTGCTGCTTGAGGTATGACACATTCTAACAAGACGATGTAATGCTGGAAGCTGTCATTTTCCCTATGGGATCCGGTAAGCCATGTTTATTACGATGGTAAATAAGGGCTTCACAAGGGCTTATTAAGACTGTAGACTTTTCTGGGCTAAATCGATTCATTATTAACACATATTTAGCCTTGAGGAATCATTTTATCTGGGTATATTGATATTATAATATCGGCAGGCACTGTATTAGTCACCTTATTTCTTAGGGGCTTTCCCAAAGCATAAGCAGAGCCTCATTTTCGCGCCGGTGTGGCGCACTTGTTTTTGAGAGGCATGGCATGCAGTCGCATGTGAGAGGAGCTCTGATACTTAGAAAAGACTTTCTGAAGGCGTCATTTGGTATCGTATTCCCCTTTGGGTTTGGTTGGGTCTCAGCAAAGCAGATACCAGGGACTGTAAAGGGGTTAAAGTGTTAAAACGGCTCCGATTCCGTTATTTTAAGGGTTAAAGCTTCCAAATTTGGTGTGCAATACTTTTAAGGCTTTAAGACACTGTGGTGAAAATTTGGTGAATTTTGTACAATTCCTTCATGTTTTTTCGCAATTGCAGTAATAAAGTGTGTTCAGTTTAAAATTTAAAGTGACAGTAACGGTTTTATTTTAAAACGTTTTTTGTACTTTATTATCAAGTTTATGCCTGTTTAACATGTCTGAACTACCAGATAGACTGTGTTCTGAATGTGGGGAAGCCAGAATTCCTGTTCATTTAAATAAATGTGATTTATGTGATAATGACAATGATGCCCAAGATGATTCCTCAAGTGAGGGGAGTAAGCATGGTACTGCATCATTCCCTCCTTCGTCTACACGAGTCTTGCCCACTCAGGAGGCCCCTAGTACATCTAGCGCGCCAATACTCCTTACTATGCAACAATTAACGGCTGTAATGGATAATTCTGTCAAAAACATTTTAGCCAAAATGAACCCTTGTCAGCGTAAGCGTGGCTGCTCTGTTTTAGTTACTGAAGAGCATGACGACGCTGATATTAATATCTCTGAAGGGCCCCTAACCCAATCTGAGGGGGCCAGGGAGGTTTTGTCTGAGGGAGAAATTACTGATTCAGGGAACATTTCTCAACAGGCTGAACCTGATGTAATTGCATTTAAATTTAAGTTGGAACATCTCCGCATTCTGCTTAAGGAGGTATTATCCACTCTGGATGATTGTGAAAAGTTGGTCATCCCAGATAAACTATGTAAAATGGACAAGTTCCTAGAGGTGCCGGGGCTCCCAGAAGCTTTTCCTATACCCAAGCGGGTGGCGGACATTGTTAATAAAGAATGGGAAAGGCCCGGTATTCCTTTCGTCCCTCCCCCCATATTTAAAAAATTGTTTCCTATGGTCGACCCCAGAAAGGACTTATGGCAGACAGTCCCCAAGGTCGAGGGAGCGGTTTCTACTTTAAACAAACGCACCACTATACCCATAGAGGATAGTTGTGCTTTCAAAGATCCTATGGATAAAAAATTAGAAGGTTTGCTTAAAAAGATGTTTGTTCAGCAGGGTTACCTTCTACAACCAATTTCATGCATTGTCCCTGTCACTACAGCCGCATGTTTCTGGTTTGATGAGCTGATAAAGGCGCTCGATAGTGATTCTCCTCCTTATGAGGAGATTATGGACAGAATCAATGCTCTCAAATTGGCTAATTCTTTCACCCTAGACGCCACTTTGCAATTGGCTAGGTTAGCGGCTAAGAATTCTGGGTTTGCTATTGTGGCGCGCAGAGCGCTTTGGTTGAAATCTTGGTCGGCTGATGCGTCTTCCAAGAACAAGCTACTAAACATTCCTTTCAAGGGGAAAACGCTGTTTGGCCCTGACTTGAAAGAGATTATCTCTGATATCACTGGGGGTAAGGGCCACGCCCTTCCTCAGGATCGGCCTTTCAAGGCGAAAAATAGACCTAATTTTCGTCCCTTTCGTAAAAACGGACCAGCCCAAAGTGCTACGTCCTCTAAGCAAGAGGGTAATACTTCTCAAGCCAAGCCAGCTTGGAGACCAATGCAAGGCTGGAACAAGGGAAAGCAGGCCAAGAAACCTGCCACTGCTACCAAGACAGCATGAAATATTGGCCCCCGATCCGGGACCGGATCTGGTGGGGGGCAGACTCTCTCTCTTCGCTCAGGCTTGGGCAAGAGATGTTCTGGATCCTTGGGCGCTAGAAATAGTCTCCCAGGGTTATCTTCTGGAATTCAAGGGACTTCCCCCAAGGGGGAGGTTCCACAGGTCTCAGTTGTCTTCAGACCACATAAAAAGACAGGCGTTCTTACATTGTGTAGAAGACCTGTTAAAAATGGGAGTGATTCATCCTGTTCCACTAAGAGAACAAGGGATGGGGTTCTACTCCAATCTGTTCATAGTTCCCAAAAAAGAGGGAACGTTCAGACCAATCTTAGATCTCAAGATCTTAAACAAGTTTCTCAAGGTTCCATCGTTCAAGATGGAAACCATTCGAACTATTCTTCCTTCCATCCAGGAAGGTCAATTCATGACCACGGTGGATTTAAAGGATGCGTATCTACATATTCCTATCCACAAGGAACATCATCGGTTCCTAAGGTTCGCATTCCTGGACAAACATTACCAGTTCGTGGCGCTTCCTTTCGGATTAGCCACTGCTCCAAGGATTTTCACAAAGGTACTAGGGTCCCTTCTAGCGGTGCTAAGACCAAGGGGCATTGCAGTAGTACCTTACCTGGACGACATTCTGATTCAAGCGTCGTCCCTTCCTCAAGCAAAGGCTCACACGGACATCGTCCTGGCCTTTCTCAGATCTCACGGCTGGAAAGTGAACGTGGAAAAGAGTTCTCTATCCCCGTCAACAAGGGTTCCCTTCTTGGGAACAATTATAGACTCCTTAGAAATGAGGATCTTTCTAACAGAGGCCAGAAAAACAAAACTTCTAGACTCTTGTCGGATACTTCATTCCGTTCCTCTTCCTTCCATAGCTCAGTGCATGGAAGTGATCGGGTTGATGGTAGCGGCAATGGACATAGTTCCTTTTGCGCGCATTCATCTAAGACCATTACAACTGTGCATGCTCAGTCAGTGGAATGGGGACTATACAGACTTGTCTCCGAAGATACAAGTAAATCAGAGGACCAGAGACTCACTCCGTTGGTGGCTGTCCCTGGACAATCTGTCACAAGGGATGACGTTCCGCAGACCAGAGTGGGTCATTGTCACGACCGACGCCAGTCTGATGGGCTGGGGCGCGGTCTGGGGATCCCTGAAAGCTCAGGGTCTTTGGTCTCGGGAAGAATCTCTTCTACCGATAAATATTCTGGAGCTGAGAGCGATATTCAATGCTCTCAAGGCTTGGCCTCAGCTAGCGAGGACCAAGTTCATACGGTTTCAATCAGACAACATGACGACTGTTGCGTACATCAACCATCAGGGGGGAACAAGGAGTTCCCTAGCGATGGAAGAAGTGACCAAAATCATTCTATGGGCGGAGTCTCACTCCTGCCACCTGTCTGCTATCCACATCCCAGGAGTGGAAAATTGGGAAGCGGATTTTCTGAGTCGTCAGACATTGCATCCGGGGGAGTGGGAACTCCATCCGGAAATCTTTGCCCAAGTCACCCAGCGGTGGGGCATTCCAGACATGGATCTAATGGCCTCTCGTCAGAACTGCAAAGTTCCTTGCTACGGGTCCAGATCCAGGGATCCCAAGGCGGCTCTAGTGGATGCACTAGTAGCACCTTGGACCTTCAAACTAGCTTATGTGTTCCCGCCGTTTCCTCTCATCCCCAGGCTGGTAGCCAGGATCAATCAGGAGAGGGCGTCGGTGATCTTGATAGCTCCTGCGTGGCCACGCAGGACTTGGTATGCAGATCTGGTGAATATGTCATCGGCTCCACCTTGGAAGCTACCTTTGAGACGAGACCTTCTTGTTCAGGGTCCGTTCGAACATCCGAATCTGGTTTCACTCCAGCTGACTGCTTGGAGATTGAACGCTTGATTCTATCGAAGCGAGGATTCTCAGATTCTGTTATTGATACTCTTGTTCAGGCCAGAAAGCCTGTAACTAGAAAGATTTACCACAAGATTTGGAAAAAATATATCTGTTGGTGTGAATCTAAAGGATTCCCTTGGGACAAGGTTAAGATTCCTAAGATTTTATCCTTCCTTCAAGACGGATTAGAAAAAGGATTATCTGCAAGTTCCCTGAAGGGACAGATTTCTGCCTTGTCTGTGTTACTTCACAAAAAGCTGGCAGCTGTGCCAGATGTTCAAGCTTTTGTTCAGGCTCTGGTTAGAATTAAGCCTGTTTACAAACCTTTGACTCCTCCTTGGAGTCTCAATTTAGTTCTTTCAGTTCTTCAGGGGGTTCCGTTTGAACCCTTACATTCCGTTGATATTAAGTTATTATCTTGGAAAGTTTTGTTTTTAGTTGCAATTTCTTCTGCTAGAAGAGTTTCAGAATTATCTGCTCTGCAGTGTTCTCCTCCTTATCTGGTGTTCCATGCAGATAAGGTGGTTTTACGTACTAAACCTGGTTTTCTTCCAAAAGTTGTTTCTAACAAAAACATTAACCAGGAGATTATCGTACCTTCTCTGTGTCCGAAACCAGTTTCAAAGAAGGAACGTTTGTTGCACAATTTGGATGTTGTTCGCGCTCTAAAGTTCTATTTAGATGCTACAAAGGATTTTAGACAAACATCTTCCTTGTTTGTTGTTTACTCCGGTAAAAGGAGAGGTCAAAAAGCAACTTCTACCTCTCTCTCCTTTTGGATTAAAAGCATCATCAGATTGGCTTACGAGACTGCAGGACGGCAGCCTCCCGAAAGAATCACAGCTCATTCCACTAGGGCTGTGGCTTCCACATGGGCCTTCAAGAACGAGGCTTCTGTTGATCAGATATGTAGGGCAGCGACTTGGTCTTCACTGCACACTTTTACCAAATTTTACAAGTTTGATACTTTTGCTTCTTCTGAGGCTATTTTTGGGAGAAAGGTTTTGCAAGCCGTGGTGCCTTCCATTTAGGTGACCTGATTTGCTCCCTCCCTTCATCCGTGTCCTAAAGCTTTGGTATTGGTTCCCACAAGTATGGATGACGCCGTGGACCGGACACACCTATGTTGGAGAAAACAGAATTTATGTTTACCTGATAAATTACTTTCTCCAACGGTGTGTCCGGTCCACGGCCCGCCCTGGTTTTTTTAATCAGGTCTGATATTTTATTTTCTTTAACTACAGTCACCACGGTACCATATGGTTTCTCCTATGCAAATATTCCTCCTTAACGTCGGTCGAATGACTGGGGTAGGCGGAGCCTAGGAGGGATCATGTGACCAGCTTTGCTGGGCTCTTTGCCATTTCCTGTTGGGGAAGAGAATATCCCACAAGTAAGGATGACGCCGTGGACCGGACACACCGTTGGAGAAAGTAATTTATCAGGTAAACATAAATTCTGTTATTACTCATTACCCAGTATTCCATAACCAACACAGTTATATTAATATATGTTTTACCTCTGTGATTACCTTGTATCTAAGCCTCTGCAGACTGCCCCCTTATGTCAGTGCTTTTGACAGACATGCTGTTTAGCCATTCATTGCAGACTCCTAAATAACTTAACGGGAGTGAGCACAATGATATCTATATGACACACATGAACTAGTACTGTCTAACTGTGAAAAACTTTCAAAATGCTCTGAGCTAAGAGGCGGTTTTCAACGGTTTAGAAATCAGTTTGAGTCTACCTAGGTTGAGGTTTTCAAAACTACCACCAAGAAAACAAAGCAAATTTGATGATAAAAGTAAATTAGAAAGTTGTTTAAAATTGCATGCCCTATCTGAATCATAAAAGTTGAATTTTGACTAGACTGTCCCTTTAACTCTTTTTGACAGTTTTTCACAGCTAGACAGCACTTCATGTGTATCATATTGATAACATTGTGCTCACTCCCGTTGAGTTATTTATGAGCCAGCACTGATTGACTAAAATACATGTCTGTCAAAAGAGCGGAAATAAGGGGGCAGTCTACAGAGACTTAGATACAAGGTAATCACAGAGGTAAAAAGTATATTAATAAAACAGTGTTGGTTATGCAAAACTAAGGAATGGGTAATAAAGGCATTATCTATTTAAACAATACAATAAAGTTCCCTTTAACTGTGCTGTTATAGGAAAACGGAGATTGCATGTTGTGCGTGTTGTCAACCTTCGCCATGTTTGGAAAAAACAGTTGATTCAGTGTTTTTGATATTGAACAAGATTTTTGGAAATATTAGAACTGACTCCTATTTGTTTAAACCTGCAAGCTAAGTCATAACAACAGTTGTCATGATTTGAGCCTATGGAGATGTTTTACGTTACCACCAGTATACACAGTTTACAACAGCAATGAAGACTACAAGCCCCAGAACCTCACTGCACTACTAGGACATAGCTAAACACATCTGGTGAGCCAATGGCAAAAGGCATATGTGTGTAGCCACCCATCACCAGCTAGCTCCCAGTAGTGCACTGCTGTTCCTCTGTAGGTATGCTTGTTAATTAAGGATACAAAGATAACAAAGCAAATTTATTAATAGATGTAAAATTAAAAGAAAGTTTAAAGGGACATAAGTGGAAAAAAATAAAATGGTCTGATTTGTTAGATCATTTTTTTTATTGCTTTATTGTTTACATATACACTACTGGGAGCCAGTGACAAGAGACAAATGTGTATAGCACCAATCACCAGCTATCTCCCAGTAGTGCATTGCTGCCGATAAGGATATGTACATGTGCCTTTCAACAAAGTATACCTAAAGTATACAGTTTAATTTAATAATAGAAGTGGATTTAAGTGTCTAAAAATTGCATGCTATCTGAATCATGAAAGTTTAATTTTAACTTTCATGTCCCTTTAATAACCTTTCTTTCATGCAAAAACAAAATTTATGCTTACCTGATCAATTTCTTTCTTTCCGGGAATGGTGAGTCCATGATGTCATTCCAATTACTAGTGGGATATTCAACTCCTGGTCAGCAGGAGGAGGCAAAGAGCACCCCAGCAGAGCTGTTAAGTGTCACTTCCCTTACCCATGCATATAGCGGACTTGACAATCTCTATCTTCTTGTTCTCTTCTGCAGGGCACATCAATGGGTCCCATATAGGATCTGATGTCTCCTTCTGTAGTTTCACTGCCACTCTCCGTGAGCCGGTGGGTGAGATAAGGGGGATATCCTCCAATCTATATGGCTCAAATAATTATTCCCTTAGGCTATCTGTGAGGTCCAGTAAGTGTAGGGTGGGGCTCGTCTTGTTTGCACACCACTCACCTCTTGGTGTCTTAGTCGTAATGGCGCACTTAGGGCAAATGGTTGAAAGTATACATTGAAGCTCTTTAAGCAGCGATTCCTCAAGATTCACACAGAGAGCATGTAGTATTGCCAGAATCTCCTTCATTTCAAGTTTAGTATATACAATCACCTCTATCGCTAGCGACGCTTTCTAATATTTAGGTGTGGGAGGGTCCGGTGGTCTAGGCCTCAAAATCTGCCATAAGCAGCCCCTTGATCTGATGGGTAGATATAAGCCGGAATTCAGTCAAGATGTATGTTCCTTACTATTGCATTGTATTGGCAAATGATGTCTCTATTGTCATCCTGCCACAGAGTCACAAATACCCTTAGAATCTGATTAATAATCCCACAAAAGGCTGATCAGAATAAGGAGCTTTTATCATGTACGTCTTGTTGCTTCTGTTGTTGGCTCCGCCCCCCCCCCCCCCCGCAATGGTCGATTTAAATGTTAGAGTGTAGCACAGGATATTGTGCTACACTTTTATGTATTGAAAAAATATTTAATTTATTAAAATCAATTAAAATCCAATATTAAAAATGAACAACACATTTGTCAGCCCTGTACCAAGGTCGTCTCAGGTTCACCTGTAGGCTAATTTTATTTTTAATCATAGAAACTGGAAAATGGCTTTGTGGGCTTGGAGCAGAGTTTAGGTTTAGTGGTGAAGCTCACATGGAGGCACAAGATGGTATGCATATTGAAGTTTGGGGTGTGCCTGAAAATGGTGGAACATAGAAACTGATCCTGATGGCAGATAAGTAGTAAAAGACTGATCAAGTCTGAAGTGTAAATTTAGGCATATCCTAGTCATTCATGAATTAACTTAAGCTCTTTGCCTTCACCATTTCTAACAAAACAGCCATGTATTCTGCAGAGTAGTGGATCTGCAAATTACTCTTGAACCTACTACTCTTCAGCTAAGGATAATCACCTCTAAATATCTTGTTGCTCTTTTGTGCAAATTGCATTTAGGTTTAGCTTTATTAAATCCCTTTATATACTTAGGGATTATCACCCATGTTGCGTCTTTCCTCTGAGCTACACATATTAAGTTCATAAAGTCTTTCATTGCAAGTTATTTAATTCTTTAGACTATATTCCATTTTAGTAGCCCTCCTTGTTAGCAATTTCTAGTGTATTTGTATTCTTCTGGAGATATGGTTTCAAAAACTGTACACATTAAGAAAAGAACCTCGCTTTTTTGCTATTTACACAAATTTCAATAAATATATGGGGGGTAGATTTATCATAGTGCGAGCGGACATTATACGATGTAGCGTATCATGTCCACTGCACATCGATAAATGCCGACAACATTCTTGTAAACTGCTGGTGCAATACCGTCCCCTGTAGATTGGTCGCTAGCAGGGGGTGTCAATCAACTCGATCGTATTCGATCGAGTTGATTTCTGTCCGCGGCCTCAGAGTAGGTGGACAAGTTATGGAGCAACGGTCTTTAGACTGCTGCTTCATAACCTCTTTTTCCTGCGAGCCTGAAGGAGCTTGATAAATCTGCCCCATGGTCTGGATATTATCTATATTAATTGATATTGTATAATCCATCTGAATTGGGGGGATAGACATTTTAATACTCAACCTTAGAAGGTAGTGTGGAATTGTGATAATTTATAAAGATTTCACCAAAAGACTTTATAATTGGTCACGATTCCACACTATCTTCTAATTTTGAGTATTAATTGAAAACAAGGGTCTGCACCATCTAGAAATAGTTTTACTCTTGGAGTACCCCAGAGCAGTGATGGCTAACTTTGGCACCCTAGATGTTTCTGAACTACATTTCCCTTGATGCTTAGGCTCTCTGCAGTCTAGTTGAGCATCATGGGAAATGTAGCTCTGAAATATCAGGGGTGCAAAGGTTAGACATTACTGGCCTAGAGGTATGATAGAGCCATTTTTAAGAGATAGAAATGTTATATGTATTTAATACACATATACATGATATCTCATTCAGCTTAAGAAATAAGTAGGAAACACGACCACAACATCTACAAATGGGATTTACCAATCCCTTCTTAAAATCTTTTTTTTTTTAAATTTATTTCATACTTAAATTTTAATTATTGTAAGTTACAGTAATTTCATCTTCTTAAATGGGATTTCTCTAATCAATCACGTGTTTGTGATTTAACTGCTTTTCATTCCATCTTGTATATTGGTAACCAAGATAGTTTGCACCAGTTTTTACAGAACACGGAATATTTTTAAAAATTTTTTTTAAATGTGATTCGACAAAATCTAAAACCTTGTGTCTCCATCTTCTTACAGTAATATGAATTCAGCATGGATAAACCTCGTTCTGTACAAACTAATTTTGAACTTTTGCAGATATTTTAACTCCTTAACGACTAGGGCATGTTGCTGGTCTTTCAATAGGACTTGCTTTTTTAAACGACAAGACCATAATATTATAGGAGGACTACTGGAGGGAGGTTGTAATAGTGCGGTTTTGCCACCAGAGGCAAGACAAGTGCTATTACGGCAAGAAAAACCCTTAACGACCAGCGACATACAGGGTACGTTGTGGTCGTTAAGGGGTTAAACCTCTTAACTTAGTGGTTTCACAATTTAAAGTATGAGAAATGTTAAAATCTGGAAATAGAAGTTGAGGCCACATCTTATGGAAATTAATTTGCACTGTTCTTCTTGATTTTAGAAGAGTTTTGAGATAAGACATGCCAAATCAGACAATTATTTTTTCCCAATCAATAACTGAACAAAATAAATATTTTTAACATATTAAAAGTTTAAAAACATCATTGAACAAACATGTTCAGTATACTCATGATGCCCATATACAAACGTCCTTAAGTTTGTTTAACAATTATCGGAAACACCAGTCTTTCTAAATGCAAAACACACATATGGACTTTCATTAACCTATTTCTAATTTTCTGATCAACAGCGATTATCAGTTGTTAAAGGGACAGTCAAGTCAAAATTATACGTTCATTATTCAGCTAGGGCACGCAATTTGAAACAACTTTCCATCAATAAATTTGCTTTGTTCTCTTGGTATTCTTTTTTAAAAGCTAAAGTTAGGTAGGCCCAAACTGATTTCTAAACCGTTAAAAGGCAGTCTCTTAAAGGGACAGTCTACACTAAAGTTGTTATTATTTAAAAAGATAGATAATCCCTTTATTACTCATTACCCAGTATTCCATAACCAACACAGTTATATTAATATATGTTTTACCTCTGTGATTACCTTGTATCTAAGCCTCTGCTGACTGCCCCCTTATATCAGTGCTTTTGACAGACATGCTGTTTAGCCATTCATTGCAGACTCCTAAATAACTTAACGGGAGTGAGCACAATGATATCTATATGACACACATGAACTAGTATTGTCTAACTGTGAAAAACTTTCAAAATGCTCTGAGCTATGAGGCGGTTTTCAACGGTTTAGAAATCAGTTTGAGTCTACCTAGGTTGAGGTTTTCAAAACTACCACCAAGAAAACAAAGCAAATTTTATGATAAAAGTAAATTAGAAAGTTGTTTAAAATTGCATGCCCTATCTGAATCATAAAAGTTGAATTTTGACTAGACTGTCCCTTTAACTCTTTTTAACAGTTTTTCACAGCTAGACAGCACTAGTTCATGTGTGTCATATTGATAACATTGTGCTCACTCCCGTTGAGTTATTTATGAGCCAGCACTGATTGGCTAAAATGCATGTCTGTCAAAACAGCGGAAATAAGGGGGCAGTCTACAGAGACTTAGATACAAGGTAATCACAGAGGTAAAAAGTATATTAATAAAACAGTGTTGGTTATGCAAAACTAAGGAATGGGTAATAAAGGCATTATCTATTTAAACAATACAATAAAGTTCCCTTTAACTGTGCTGTTATAGGAAAACGGAGATTGCATGTTGTGGGTGTTGTCAACCTTCGCCATGTTTGGAAAAAACAGTTGATTCTGTGTTTTTGATATTGAACAAGATTTTTGGAAATATTAGAACTGACTCCTATTTGTTTAAACCTGCAAGCTAAGTCATAACAACAGTTGTCATTATTTGAGCCTATGGAGATGTTTTACGTTACCACCAGTATACACAGTTTACAACAGCAATGAAAACTACAAGCCCCAGAACCTCACTGCACTACTAGGACATAGCTAAACACATCTGGTGAGCTAATGGCAAAAGGCATATGTGCGTAGCCACCAATCACCAGCTAGCTCCCAGTAGTGCACTGCTGTTCCTCTGTAGGTATGCTTGTTAATTAAGGATACAAAGATAACAAAGCAAATTTATTAATAGATGTAAAATTAAAAGAAAGTTTAAAGGGACATAAGTAGAAAAAAATAAAATGGTCTGATTTGTTAGATCATTTTTTTATTGCTTTATTGTTTACATATACACTACTGGGAGCCAGTGACAAGAGACAAATGTGTATAGCACCAATCACCAGCTATCTCCCAGTAGTGCATTGCTGCCGATAAGGATATGTACATGTGCCTTTCAACAAAGTATACCTAAAGTATACAGTAAATTTAATAATAGAAGTGGATTTAAGTGTCTAAAAATTGCATGCTATCTGAATCATGAATTTAACTTTCATGTCCCTTTAATAACCTTTCTTTCATGCAAAAACTAAATTTATGCTTACCTGATCAATTTCTTTCTTTCCGGGAATGGTGAGTCGACAATGTCATTCCAATTACTAGTGGGATATTCAACTCCTGGCCAGCAGGAGGAGGCAAAGAGCACCCCAGCAGAGCTGTTAAGTGTCACTTCCCTTACCCATAACCCCCAGTCATTCGGCCGAAGGGAAATGGAAAAAGAAGATAACACAAGGGTAAAGAGGTGCCTGAGGTTTACACAAAAAAAGCTGTCTTAAATGTAAACAGGGGCGTGGACTCTCCGTTCCCGGAATGAAAGAAATTTATCAGGTAAGCATAAATTTTGTTTTCTTTCTTATAGCAGGGAGAGTCCACAACGTCATTCCAATTACTAGTGGGAACCAATACCAGAGCTAGAGGACACAGAATTAAAAGGAAGGGAGAACAAGGCAGAAGGCACCACCGCTTGAAGAACTTATCTCCCAAAAGAGACCTCAGTCAAGGCAAAAGTATCAAATTTGTAGAATTTGGAAAAAGTATGCAAAGAGGACCATGTTGCTGCCTTGCAAATCTATTCCACAGAAGCTTCATTTCGAAAGCCCAAGATGAGGAGACAGCCCTAGTGGAATGAGCAGTAATTCTCTCAAGAGACTGCTGTCCAGATGTCTCATAAGTTAAACAAATAATACTTCTCTGACCAGAGGGAAAGGGTAGTAGAAGTGGCCTTCTGACCCTTACGCTTTCCAGAGAAAACCACAAACAGGCCAGAAGATTGCCAAAAATCTTTAGTTGCTTAAAGTTAAAATTTTAGCGCACACACAACATCCAGGTTATGCAAAATACGTTCCTTATGAGAAGAATGATTAGGACAAAAAGAAGGAACAACAGTTTCCTGGTTAATGTTTCAATCCGACACCACCTTAGGGAGAAAACCCAATTTAGTACGAAGGACCGCCTTACCTGCATGAAAAATAAGGTACGGGGAATCACACTGCAGAGCCAAAAGTTCAGAAACTCTGCGAGCGGAAGAAATAGCAAGAAGAAACAAAACCTTCCAAGATAATTTTATATCAACAACATGCATCGGCTCAAACGGAGCCTGCTGCAAAACTTTAAGAACAAGATTAAGGCTCCAAGGAGGAGCAACAGGTGTAAACACAGGCCTGATTCTGACCAGGGCCTGAACAAAAGCTTGAACATCTGGCAAATCTGCCAGACAGTGCAAAAGAATCGACAGTGCAGAAAATTGACCCTTCAGAGTACTGACTGACAAACCTTTCTCCAGGCCATCCTGAAGAAAAGATAAAATGCGGGGAATCCTCACCCGGCTCCAGGAGAAGCCCTTAGATTCGCACCAATAAAGGTATTTATGCCATACCTTATGGTAAATCTTGCGAGTAACAGGTTTGCGAGCCTGAAGCATAGTATCAATGACCGCTTCAGAAAAACCACGTCTAGACAGAACTAGGTGTTCAATCTCCAAGCAGTCAGCTTCAGAGAATCCAGGTTTGGGTGGAGGAAAGGACCCTGAAGTAGAAGTTACTTCCTCAGAGGTAGTCTCCAAGGAGGGAGAGAAAACATCTTCATCAGATCCGTGAACCAGATCCTGCGAGGCCATGCAGGAGCTATTTAAATTACAGATGCTCTCTCCTGTTTGATACGAGCAATGACTTGTGGAAGGAGAGCAAAAGGAGGAAACAGGTTTGCCAGAGAAAAGATCCAAGGAACCGCCAGAGCGTCTATTAGAGTGGCCTGAGGATCTCTTGACCTTGAACCGTACCTTGGAAGCTTTGTGTTTTGATGAGATGCCATCAGATCCAACTCCGGAACCCCCCACCTGAGGGATATCTTTGAAAATACCTTCAGATTGAGAGCCCACTCCCCGGGATGAAAGGTCTGCCTGCTCAGAAAATCCACTTCCCAATTGTCCATGGCAAATAGGAGACAATCGTGAGCTTCCAACCACTGCAGAATGCGAGTCACCTCCTTCATAGCCAAGGAACTCAGAATTCCTCCCTTGTGGTGGATGTAAGCCACTGAGGTGATGTTGTCTGACTGGAATTTGATAAAGTGGATTAAAGATAACTGAGGCCAAGCTGTCAAGGCATTGAAGATTGCTCTCAAATCCAAGATGTTTATAGGGAGAGAAGACTCCTCCTGAGACCACAGGCCCTGAGCTTTTAGAGAGCACCAAACTGCTCCCCAGCCTAACAGGCTAGCATCCGTATTCACAATCACCCAGGAAAGTCTCAGAAAGCAAGTGCCCAAGCCAGATTTTCCTGAGAGATCATAGTTGCAGAGGTCTCAGATGGAACCAAGCAAAAGGGATGATGTCCATAGAAGCAACCATTTGACCAATCACCTCCATGCATTGTGCCACTGATGGACGAATAGCAGACTGGAGAGAAAGGCACGAAGAAAGTTTGGATTTCCATCAGGAAAATTTTCATGGACAGGGAATCTATGATTGTCCCTAAGAAACACACCCTTATAGCTGGAACAAGTTAACTCTTTTTCCGTGGGATTGTAGAAAAGACAAAAACATCTCTGTATGAGATTTTGCTAGATGAAAAGATGACGCCTGAACCAAGATGTCATCTAGGTTAGGCGCCACAGCAATTCCCTGGGATCTGACCACTGCCAAAAAAAGCCCCCAGAACCTCAGATCACAGATCAAAAAATTATGGGGATTATGGGTAAAGGAAATGACACTTAACAGCTCTGCTGGGGTGCTCTTTACCTCTATGAACCTAACAAGATTTGCTATCCTACAAAGGATTCAAATAGAACAAAGCAAATTTGATAATAATTTTTAAATCAAATGCTCTTAGCTTAATCATGGACTTTTAATTTGGACTTTACTGTCCCTTTAACATCATAATGATGTTTTAAAGCTGCGGAGATGTGTTAATAATTAATAGCTCTTTGCACCAAATGTTATCAAAGCTAATTTGATACTTTGGTGGTCAGAGATCAGCAACGCAACAGTGAATACAGAAAAGCATGGTTCAATGAAGGGCTGAAGCAAAATATTGTGTATATATGAGTTGGTAATCTGAGATCTAGCAGGGAAGTGAGCCAGTGATGTTTCCTGTGCTAAGAAAAGCAGTCGTTTTGGGCCGATGCCATCTCTTAAACAGCACTTTGCTATATTTTAAGCATAGCTTATGAATGTCTGAGCATACATTAACTAGGTGGTCCTTCGTTGAAAATTCGCATAATCACATACACTTTTGGCCTAGCATAGACCATAAAAATTGTATGATTAGCTGGATTTAACTGAATCTAGTTTTTGAATTTTTAGAATCGTTAGGTTAAAGGGACAGTCTAGTCAAAATAAAACTTTAATTAATCAGATAGGGCATGCAATTGTAAACAACTTTCAAATTTACTTCTATTATCTAATTTGCTCAATTCTTTAGATATCCTTGGTTGAAGAAATAGCAATGCACATGTGTTAGCCAATGACACAAGGCCTCTATGTGCAGCAACCAATCAGCAGCTACTGAGCATATCTAGATATGCTTTTCAGCAAGTGATATCAAGAAAATGAAGCAAATTAGATAATAGAAGTAAATTAGAAAGTGGTTTAAAATGGCATGCTCTTTCTAAATCACGAAAGAAGAAAATTGGGTTTCATGTCCCTTTAATTTTTATCCTCCACAAAAGAAGTGATTTAAAGGGGTGTTCAGGATATTTAAATTGATGCATATGACAGACGTATATTTAATGGTTCATAATATATGCTGGATGCATTTTTCAAAAATTTAACCACATAATAGAAAAACTGTAAAAGGGTTTACTGTATCAGCCTTAGTTAAAGGGACATGAAACCCATTTTTCTTTCATGTTTCAGATAGAGCATGTCATTTTAAAAAACTTTCCAATTTACTTCTATTATCTAATTTGCTTCATTATTTAGGTATCCTCTGTTGAAAAGCATATCTAGGTAGGCTCAGAACCTGGGTGCTATTTGCTGATTGGTGGCTGCATGTTTTATATGTACACCAAGCTCCACATAGGTCTCTATTGCATCTAATCAACTCGGTATTGTGGTCTGTTTCTGTTCTGTACAGTGAATTAAAACTATTATTTTTATTACCTTGTTCCCTGTTATACCACCACACCCTGTTACTGGGGCAATTTAACATGGAATGTTTAGTCTTGCCAGAGTTGAAGCTTAAAGTTGCAATTAACAATTTTGCATTTAACATCAGAAATTCTTCTAAAAGTCATTTAGATCTTCATGTATTATACATGTATTTTGGAAATGTTCCAGGCCTGACTTCTCTTTGACAGCAGATAACAACCAGAAGGCCCATTATGTCTGCCCATATTACTTTCTAAAGAACAACAATCTTCTAAAAGATTCCTCAGATTTGAAATCCTCAGATTTATCAGCATAAAAGACTAACACCTAGATTACAAGTTTTGCGTTCATGTTTTAACGCTAAAAAAAATTGGTAATTTCAGCGTTAAAACATCATTGCAACCATTACAAGTCTTGTCGGTATAGCTGACTTTCATAGCGCAGCCATTACAAGTTTTGCGTTCTGGCTAAAAAGCTTGCGTTCTAGCCTATACTGACAAGATCCGTTTTGCAATCTGAGAGCTACAAAACTGTTACATAAAACTCATAACTAAAGTGTTACAAAGTGCACTTAGCACCCATAAACTACCTACTAACCCCTAATCCGAGGCCCTCCCGCATCGCAAACACTATATTAAAGTTATTAACCCCTTATCTGCCGCTTCAGACATCGCCGCCACTAATAAAAATTATTAACCCCTATTCCGCCGCTCCCCGACATCGCCGCCACTAAACTAAAGTTATTAACCCCTAAACCGCCGCCCTCCCGCATCGCAAACACTATTTAAATATTATTGACCCCTTATCTGCCGTCCGCCCACATCGCCCCCACTATACTAAAGTTATTAAGCCCTAAACCACCGCCACTATAATAAACCTATTAACCCCTGAACCGCAAGCCCCCAACAACAAAATATACTAAATTAAACTATTAACCCCTAAACCGAAAGCCCCCCACATCGCAATAAACTAATTTAAACTAGTAACCCCTAAACCTAACGCACCCCTAACTTTATATTAAAATTACAATTTCCCTTTCTTAAATTAAATTAAAACTTAAATGTAAGATTAAAAAAACTAAGTTTAAACTAATATAACTATTAAACTAAAATTAAACTTAATTCCAATTAAATAAACTATATTACACATTAAAAAAAATCCTAACACTACTATAAAAATTACAAACTATCTAATTACAAAAAATAAAAAATACTAAATTACAAATAATCACAACAGAAATTATCAAAAATAAAAAATAATTACACCTAATCTAATAGCCCTATAAAAATAAAAAAGCCCACCCAAAAAAACAAAAAAACCCTAGCCTATAATAAACTACCAATAGCCCTTGAAAGGGCCTTTTGTAGGGCATTGCCCTAAGTTAAACAGCTCTTTTTCCTGTAAAAAAAAAAAAAAAAAGACCCTGCCAACAGTAAAACCACCCAACCAACCCCCCAAAATAAAAAAAACCTAACTCTAACAAAAACCTAAGCTACCCATTGCCCTGAAAAGGGCATTTGTATGGGCATTGCCCTTAAAAGGGCATTTAGCTCTTTTTTATTGCCCTGAAAAGGGCATTTAGCTTGTTTACGAAAAGCCCAAATCCTAAACAAAAAAAAAAGCCCACCCAAAAAACCTTAAAAAATCCTAACACTAACCCCCGAAGATCCACTTACAGTTGCTGAAGTCCCGCTTGAAGGATCTTCATCCCGGCGGCTCCATCTTCATCCAGACAGCAGGCGGCTACATCTTCATCCATGCGGCTCCATCTTCATCCAGGCGGCAGGCGGCTCCATCTTCATCCAGGCGACATCTTCTATCTTCATCCCAGCGGCGCGGAGCGGATCCATCCTGAAGACATCCGGCACGGAGCATCCTCTTCATACGGTTGCCGCCGTACACTGAATCTTCAATGCAAGGTACGAGATACAAAATGGCGTCCCTTGCATTCCTTTTGGCTGATTTAATTTTGGAAATTCAAATCAGCCAATAGGATGAGTGCTACTGAAATTCTATTGGCTATTCAAATCAGCCAAAAATGTCAAATGTTTGTCTAGAAAGGCAAATCTCATGAACTTGATCATCAGTTCATGAGATTTGCCTATCTAGACAAACATTTTTAGTTTGTTGCTCTTTCGCTTGACCTTGCCACAGCTCACAGAATTTTCTCTAAGGTTCTGGGGGCTCTTTTGGCAGTGATCAGGTCTCAAGGATTTGCAGTAGCGACCTACCTGGACGACATTGGGTTCAGGCGCCATCTTTTCAACAAGCAAACTCTCATTCAGAGATATTGCTGTCTTTTTCACATTCCCACGAATGGAAAGTGAATCTGGAAAAGAGTTCCCTTGTTCCAGCTACAAGGGTAGTTTTCTTGGAGACCATAGTAGTTTTCCTATCTATGAAATATTTCTGACAGAGGTCAGAAACTCGAAGATTCTTTCCTCTTGCCTCTTTCTGCAGTCTACTGTCCATCAGTGGCTCATTGTATGGGGTATTTGGTCTGATGGTTGCTTCCATGGACATCATTCCCTTTGCTCAATTCCATTTGTGAGCTCTGCAAGTATGCATGCTCAGTCAGTGGAATGGGGATCTTACGGATCTGTCTCAGAGGATAGATCTAGATCAGTCGACAGAGGGCACATGCTTCAAGAGACCTTCTTGGGTTATAATGACCAGACGCAAGCCTGTTGGGCTGGGGAGCGCCTCAGTGGTTTACATCAGCCACCAGGGAGGAACCCGGAGTTCCTTAGCCATGTAGGAGGTGGCTCAGATTGTTCATTGGACGGAAGCTCTCAATCGCTGTCTACCTTCCATCCACATTCCAAGAGTGGACATCTGGAAGCGGACTTCCCAAATGAAATGTACGTCTGCTCAGGAAGTGGGCTCTCCATCTGGAGGTGTCCCCCAGGTTAACCCTCACTTGGGAGGTGCCAGAGTTGGATCTGATGGCGTCTCGACAGAACGGCAAGCTTCCAAGGTACGGTTCAAGGTATTGAGATCCACATACCGCCCTATTAGATGCTCTGGAGGTTTCTTGGGATTTCAGTCTGGCGTTTTTGTTTTCCTCCGTTTGCTTTCCTTCCACGAGTCGTTGCTCGTATCAGACAGGAGAGAGTATTGGTAGCTAATAGCTCATGCATGGACTCACAGGATCTGGTTGCGGACTTAGTGAAGATGTCATCTCTTCCACCTTGGATGTTGCCTCTGAGGAAGGACCTTCTAACTCAGGGCCTATTCCTTCATCCAAATCTTGTTTCTCTGAAGCTGACTGCTTGGAGATTGAACGCTTGGTTCTGTCTAAGCATGGTTTTTCAGAGTCGGTCATTGAGACCATGTTTCAGGCTTGTAAGCCTGTTATTAGAAAGATTTACCATAAGGTATGGCGTAAATACCTTTATCGGTGTGAATCCAAGGGCTACTCTTGGAGTAGGGTTAGGATTTCTAGGATTTTGTCTTTTCTCCAGGAAGGTCTGGAGAAGGGATTGTCAGTCAGTACTCTGAATGGTCAGATTTCTGCATGATCTATTTTGTTACATAAACGTCTGCCGGGTGTGCCAGATGTTCAATCTTTTTGTCAGGACCTGGTCAGAATCAGGCCTGTGTTTAAGTCTGTTACTCCTCCTTAGAGCCTTAACCTTGTTCTTAAGGTTTTGCAGCAGGCTCTGTTTGAGCCTTTGCATTCCATAGATATTAAGTTATTATCTTGGAAGGTTTTTTTCTTTTTGCTTCTCTTCTGCTCAGAGAGTTTCGGAACTCTCGGCTTTGCAGTGTGATTCGCCTTATCTTATTTTTCATGCTGATAAGGCGGTTCTTTGTACAAACTTTTTTTACCTATAAAGGTTTCAGATAGATATATTAATCAGGAATTTGTTGTTCCTACTTTATGTCCTAATCCTTCTTCTCATAAGGAACTTTTGTTGCACAACTTAGACGTTGTGCGTGCTCTAAAATTCTTCTTACAGGCGACTAAGGATTTTCGCCAGTCCTCTGCCCTGTTTGTTTGTTTCTCAGGAAAGCGTAAGGATCAGAAAGCTACTGTTACTTCTCTTTCTCTATGGTTGAGAAGTAGAATTCGTTTTGCTTATGGGACTGCTGGTCAGCAGTTTCCTGACAGAATTACGACTCATTGCTCAAGGGATGTCTCCTCTTCTTGGGCGTTCAATTATATAAAGCTTCTGTGGAACAGTTTTGCAAGGCTGCAACTTGGTCCTCTCTGCATCCTTTTTCAAATTTGATTATTTTGCCTCGGCTGAGGCTTCTTTTGGGAGAAAGGTTCTTCAAGTGGTGGTGCCTTCTGTTTAGGTCTGCCTGTCTTGTTTTTCCTCCCTAGTCATCTGTGTCCTCTAGCTTGGGTATTGATTCCCACTAGTAATTGATGACGCCGTGGACTCACCATATTTTTGGAAAGAAAACAAAATTTATGCTTACCTGATAAATTTATTTATTTCCGGATATGGTGAGTCCACAACCCCACACTTTAATTTGACAGTTCTTTTTGACTAAATCTCAGGCTCCTCTACACCTTTATGTTATTCCTTTTTTCCATTTTCCTTTTCGGTCGAATGACTGGGGGTTATGGGAAGGGTAGTGATACTTAAACAGCTTTGCTGTGGTGCTCTTTGCTTCCTCCTGCTGGCTAGGAGTGATATTCCCACTAGTAATTGATGACGTTGTGGACTCACCATATCCGTAAAGAAATACATTTATCAGGTAAGCATAAATTTTGTTTTTTCTTTCTACTAAAATATCCTCCTCCAGCCGCCCACTGCAAAGCTATTTTTTTCCCCCACAGGGTGACGCTTCCACATCTTCTCCAATAGCTGTTCTAGCCATGGGCACTAAACGGTTTTTTAAACAGTGTGCCTCCAAATTCTGATAGTGAAAAATATGTTGATCTCATTTACAGTGCACTGCCTGTGTATACAGTTTATTTATAAAAACTTTCACCAGCCTAATTATGAAAAATTGGTTTATTTTGCAGCAATTGCTGATCTAAAGCGCCACAAATCCACCACCATGGGCAGTTTTGGTTAACATTATTAGTTATGGTTGTTTGTCATAGGAATGGCCAAAAGTTTCTGGCTCCTAAATTTATGGGTTAGCTCCTAGATTTTGAACAAATTTGTCGAGCACTGCATTAAAGAAACATAAAAGTAAAGTCAAAATTAAACTTTCATGATTCCGATAAAGCTTGCAATTATTAACTTCTCAATTTAATTAATTCTCTTTCCATCCTTTGCTGACAAGCATACCTAGGGGGGGGGCTCAGGAGCAGCAATGCACTATTAGCGGTGATTGGTGGCTTAACATATATGCCTCTTGTCATTGGCTCCCCTGATGTGTTCAGCTAGCTCCCAGTAGTGCATTGCAGCTCCTTCAACAAAGGATACCAAGAGAATGAAACAAATATGGTAATATAATTAAATTGGAAAGTCATTTATAAATAGTATGCGCCATCTGAATCATGAAAGAAAAAAATTGTGTTTCATGTCCATTTTAATTAGCAATGTCTTAAAGTGATAACACAAATCTGTATCTGCAAAGACAAGATTATTATACAAACAGCCGTTGGTTTTTACATCATGCTGTGAACTAGTTGTTTATGTTACAGCATAGCTCTGTAAACCACTATAAAATATACTGATTTAAGGCCAAATTTGTCTGTGTAGTTTACTTTGTTATAGTGTTTTTAAAAGAATAGGAAACATATTGTATAAAATATCTCAATGTGTTTTCAAAAGTGCAATATTATAGAAATTAACTGCTAAAAATACCTGTTTTATAAATGTTATTTAAAGGGACAGTGTACTCCAGAATTTCTATTGTTTAAAAGATAGATAATCCTTTAAAGGGACAGTAAACACCAGAATTTTTGTTGTTTAAAAAGGTAGATAATCCCTTTATTACAGATTCCCCAGTTTTGCATAACCAACACAGTTATATTAATACACTTTTTACCTCTCTGATTACCTTGTGTCTAAACTTCTGCAGACTGCCCCCTTATTTAAGTTCTTTTGACAGACTTGTATTTTAGCCAATCAGTGCTGACTCATAAATAACTCCACGGGAGTGAGCACAATGTTACCTATATGGCACACGTGAACTAGCACTGTCTAGCTGTGAAAAACCTGTAAAAATGCACTGAGATAAGAGGCGTCCTCCAAGGGCTTAGAAATTAGCATATGATCCTACCTAAGTTTAGCTTTCAAAAAAGAATACCAAAGAGAACACAGCAAATTTGATGATAAAAGTAAATTGTGAAGTTGACTAAAATTCCATGCTTTATCTGAAACAAAAAGTTTAATTTTGACTTTACTGTCCCTTTAAAGGTAAGTGGAAAGCCTAGTTTCCAACATGGTAACACCTATTACTTTATAGAAACTAAACCTTTATACTTATATTTTCTATATTTAAACAACTAATATAATTTTAAAAATACATGTACATACTATTTAATATGACTTTAGCCTTATATGCCCTTTAAATGCTAAATATATTGTTATTAATGAATTTTGCTAGTCCTACATAGAAGAGGGCTGAGACTAAAGTCCAAAAAAGACTAGTTGATATTGAAAACTAATGATGACTGAGACCAGTATATCACTAGACTATTGTGTCATTTCTAATTTCCCTCTCAGCCAGTAGTGAGATATGGGTTCAAGTTAAAAGGAATATAAACATATATTACACACAAGTATTTTCTGAACTTCTACAGTGGCATCAACTTAAAAATGGTGCTACAGTACTACAATATTTGTCACTTGTTACATGCATAAGTAGATTACATTGACAAACTTAACACATAAAATACACCCTATGTCAAATACTTCATTATATTTAAAGCTGGTGCAGGTACACCCTTTAAAAGGTCTGGGCTTTCTCTCACCCACCAATGGGAAGTTGATTTCTTCCAAAATCTTTTGTTTACATAACCTTTCAGTAGCTACTGAAATTGTCTGTACAGGTGGAGGTTTCAACAGGCAAATCAGCTATTTCTAATCACAACATAAAGGCAAAGAGCAGCATTTTGTAAACAATTTAATACCCACCAGCAGTTAAAATTGATAATTAGGAGCACATTAAAGGGAAGGTAATTTTACAGTTTACTAACACTCACCACTACTACCCTCCCTCTCCCCTACTCTTACTCCATAACTCACACATATTTTCAATCTCTCCTTCAGTACTGGTATATTTCATCTCACATTGAACTTCCTCCTTGTTCCATTGCAATCTGGATTTCGCCCCACTCCACAGACACAACCATTATTAAGGTTACTAATGACCTACTTACAGCAAAACCCAAAAGGCCATTTATCTCTGTTAATCCTTCTCTATCTGTCTGCAGCCTTTAATACTGTTGACCACACTCTCTTGCTCCAAACCCTCCAATCCGTAGGCATTTGGGACACAGCTCTCTAATTTTTCACTTACTACCTGTCCAACCATTCATTTCATGTAGCCTCCTCTGCCCCTTTAACACTTATTGTTGGGTTACCACAAGGCTTTGTCCTTGGTCCCCTTCTCTTCTCAATCTAAACATCTTTAGGTTCCTTAATAAAGTCTTATAGGTTTCAATATCATTTGTAGGCTGATGACACCCAAATTTACCTCTGCACCAGACCTATCTCCTTCCTTGCTCACCCATGTCACTAACTGTATTTCTAATATTTCATCCTGGATGTCCTCACACTACCTTTAGCAAAATCTCTCCAAAACTGAGCTCCTTATTTTCCCCTCTTCCAAAATCTCTACTCCCCTTCTTTCTAGAACTGTTGATAATAACATAATAACACCATCCTCTCTGGTCTCCCTAGCTGCCATCTATCTCCCTTGTAATCCATAATGAATGCCTCTGCCAGGCTGGTCTTCCTTACACGTCTGTACTCATGCTTCACCTCTCTTCCAATCCCTTCACTGGCTTCCTCTAACCTCCAGAATATAACACAAAATCCTTACTCTAACATTCAAGGCTCTCAATAACATTGCTCCCCCTATATCTGAGACTTTGTCTCCAGATACTCGCCCTCCTGTCCCCTTCACTCTGCTCACAACCTCCTCTTCTCCTTTCTTGTTACCGCCTCACATTCCCATCTACAAGACATCCAAAATTGCCCCTATCTTGTGGAACTCTCTGCCTAGCTCCACAAGACTCTCCCCTAGTTTTCATAGTTTCAAGTGTTCCTTAAAGACTCTACTGCTCAGGGATGCATACAATATAGTAATCCTTCTCTTACCTCAGTTCCTCTCCTCCTCCTTTGTCGTCCCCTTGAACCCCCTTAGCAGGTAAGCCTATGAGCCCAGCTTCTTTGTAGATCACATTCATGAGAGGTAATTTACAGCAGTGCAACTCTTGGCAGGGCCCTCTACGCATTTGTCTCCTATAAATGCTACCTTTGCATATAATACCTATGTTTTTAGCATTGCGGAATCTGTTGGCGCTCTACAAATAACTGATAATAATACTACTAATAATAACCCTGACCCAGAATGTAGTGTGTAAAGTAGTGTTTTGTAATATTTTTTATATCCTTTGTTAAATATGATCAAAGGATATAATGTAAGGATTATTTTCTGTATAGCTATGATTTAAAGGGACAGTAAACACCTTGTAATAACAAAACATGTCTATTGCTATAGAATAATGCATCAGCCAAGTCAATGTTTTTAAAACAAATTCACATCCTTTTTACTGCAACTATTTATCAATAGCCAAACTCCACCCACCTTTTGTCTTATTTGGAGGAGCCAATCTGAGCTTGAGTCTGCAGACTACAAGGTCAGCCCGCCTATAATGTTAGAATAGAGTGCATTGTTTAGCACTTGTTATCTTGTAAAGACAATTAGCAAAATGTATATAGCAGGGTTAGCCTTAAGAAGTGAGCAGGATACAGTTTAAGTTCTGGGAACTAGAAATTACTCAATTTTCAGAGTTAAAGGGACAGTCAAGTCCAAAAAAACTTTCATGATTTAAATAGGGAATGTAATTTTAAACAACTTTCCAATTTACTTTTATCACCAATTTTGCTTTGTTCTCTTGGTATTCTTAGTTGAAAGCTAAACCTAGGAGGTTCATATGCTAATTTCTTAGACCTTGAAGACTACCTCTAATCTAAAAGCATTTTGACCACTAGAGGGCGTTAGTTCATGTGTTTCATATAGATAACATTGAGCTCATGCACGTGAAGTTACTCAGGAGTGAGCACTGGTTGGCTAAAATGCAAGTCTGTCAAAAGAACTGAAATAAGGGGGCAGTTTGCAAAGGCATAGATACAAGGTAATCACAGAAGTAAAAAGTGTATTTCTATAACAGTGTTGGTTATGCAAAACTGGGGAATGGGTAATAAAGGGATTATCTTTCTTTTTAAACAATAAAAATTCTGGTGTTGACTGTCCCTTTAATTACATGAAAAGGGTGCAAAATAAATAATGAAATTATACTACAAAGTTGTTTCATTATACATAACTAAATGTTTTATATATAAATCTCAAGGTATTTACTCTCTATTTAAAAGGACAGTCTACACCAGAATTTTTATTGTTTTAAAAGATAGATAATCCCTTTATTACCCATTCCCTAGTTTTGCATAACCAACACAGTTATATTAATATACTTTTTACCTCTGTGATTATCTTGTATCTAAGCCACTGCAAACTGCCCCCTTATTTCAGTTCTTTTGACAGACTTGCACTTTAGCCAATCAGTGCTAACTCCTAGGTAACTCCACGTGCGTGAGCACAGTGTTATCTATATGACACACATGAACTAACGCCCTCTAGTGGTGAAAAACTGTCAAAATGCATTCAATGTCTAAGAAATTAGCATATGAACCTCCTAGGTTTAGCTTTCAACTAAGAATACCAAGAGGACAAAGCAAAATTGAGGATAAAAGTAAATTGGAAAGTTGTTTAAAATTACATGCCCTATCTGAATCATGAAAGTTTATTTTGGACTAGACTGTCCCTTTAACCCTACCAGTAGTGCATGTCCCCAACACTTTAAAATAATATAATTTCCTATTTGCTATTCACAGCTTATTTCAGTATTTCAATGTCATGTTTCTATGGGTTTTATATTTTCACCTCCTCTAAAAATGATTTATTTTGTAGGTTACAGAAGCCTTTCCTGATTGTCCGGGCCAAATAGCACTTCACAACAAGCCCCTGCTGTTATGTGGAGGAGACGGATTTACACATTCTAACTTTGATGGATGTACTGAATCGGCCCTACGGATTGTGGAATCGTTAGCCTCCCATTTATAATGTTGACAAAAGCTTTTTATGTATACTGTAGTTATATGATAATATCAATCTTTACAAGTGGAAACTACACTTAGTTTAATTACATTTATTGTTTGGTATAACTTTTCTGGCATCATTTGAAACTATTGTGGATATTGATATAACCTTCAGAATCTTGTATAGCAACTGACGTGACTTTTGTTCTTTATTATGGAAACAATCATGAAATAGATTTGTCATTTTTTTATTACTGAAATGCTAGTTTAAAATTAAGTGCTATTTAAATGACAGGGTTTTTTGTAGTTTAGAAGTCTCTTTTTCTTTTTTTGCTTTTCTTTTGTTGTTGTTGCTGTTTTACAACAATCGCTGAGTGTTATTGTAAGCTGAATTAATGTATCAGTTATTCAAGATTTCATGCTAGGCTTCACTGAGGAAAAAAAAAAGATCAGATTCTGGATATACGCAGAATGCTTAATGTCAGTGGCTTAAACAAATCAAAAAAGGCTCTTAAAGGGACATTACAGTAAAAATGTAAATGCACGTAGATGTATTACGTATTTGAATAGCAACATATTTGCAATATACATATATTGGCAAAAATGCTTCTAGTAAATATTATCACTATTTTAATGTTAACATGTTTCTCTGCACGTGCATGTGAAGCATAGCTAGATATTCTCTGTGCACCAGCATTTTAAATACTGTAGCTGTTCAGAACTTCAGTAGGGCTTGTATTATGTCAGCAATTAACAAATTGAGTCATTACCAAACAGTACAAGCACCTTAGGCTCTCTGAGCCAGCGCTGTGTTTAAAATGCTGGCGCATACTTAAATACACGTTTGAAACGGCTATAACTTTTACTAGAAGCATTTTTGCTAATGCATGTATATTACAAAAATGTTTCTATTGAAAACTGAAATGCATCCACGTGGGTTCCAATTTTGGCTGGAATATCCCTTTAAGTGAGGTATACACGGAACTTGACTGGCAAATTAGATTAGGTTAATGTTCTAAATAACTCAATGAAGATGCAGTTTCATCAACATTCCTGATATTTAAAGGGACATGAAACACAAAAAAATGTCATGATTCAGATAGGGAATACAATTTTTTTTTCTTCCAGTTTCATTCTATTATGAAATTTGTGTCATTCCCTTGTTATTCTTTGTTGAAGAGATATCTAGGTAGGTAGCGTGCACAGGTTTGGAGCACTACACTAACTGCTGGCATATAGCGCTGCAGACATGTGCACACTCCTGAGCTTAGCTTCCTGCTTTTCAACAAAGGATAACAAAAAAATTGATAATAGAAGTAAATTAAAAGTTGTTTAAAATTGTGTGTTCTAGCTGAGAAAAGTGTTGGATTTTATGTCCTTTTAACATTAATTGAACTATAATATGAAAGATCTTAGACCTATAAATGGTCTTAAGTCAAAAGCCAAAGGCTTAAATATCCCTCCCACTTCCTCATTACCCCAGTCATTCTTTGCCTTTTGTCACGTTAGGAGCTGGCAGAGAAGTGTCAGAAGATTCGGAAAGTCCTGAAAAAGGTTATCTGCCCTTCGAGATAGGACTGGAGTTTTCAGTTGTCAACCTCTCAGTGAGAGTATTGATGAAAGTTATGGTCTGGAGATGCAGGGAAAGTTTTTCTGCGAAACCATCCAGACTACTTAAAAAAAAAAACTAATTTTTTTTTTTTTAGTTTAAACTCATAGTTAAAGTCCTACCTGGGAGCCACAAGCATTGCAGCTCTGTAGCAGAACAAGGCCAGTGATTGGTAACTATGTGCAATTCTTGTACCTCATTGGCTGTGTACTGTCAGGTGCTGCAGGGCTTGTGGTTTCGAAATATAACTTTACCTATGTGTTTAACGTATTTGATGTGGCTAAACGGATCTCAAGATAGAGTAAATAATGAGTAAATAATGCAAATGAGTAAATAATGTAAATAATGAGTAAATAATGCAAATATTGCACATCCTCCTGAATACGAGCTTGTAATGTTTGCTTTAGAATGTCACCTTAAAGGGACATAAAACCCAAAATTTTCTTTCATGATTCAGATAGAGAATTCAATCTTAAACAACTTTCCAATTTACTTCAATTATTTAATTTGCTTCCTTCTCTTGTTATCCTTTGTTAAAAAGGTTTATCTAGGTAAGCTCAGGAGCAGCAAAGAACCTAAGTTCTAGCTGCTGATTGGTAACTGCATATATATACCGATTGTCATTGGCTTATTGATGTGTTCGGTTAGAAACCAGTAGTGTATTGCTGCTCCTTCAACAAATGATACCAAGAGAATGAAACAAATTAGATAATCGAAGTAAATTAGAAAGTTGTTTAAAATTGTATTCTCTTTCTGAAAGGAACAGTAAAGTCAACATTACATTTTCATGACTCAGATAGAGTAGGCAATTTTAAACAACGTTCCAATTGAATCCTGTTGTTTTTGCTTTTTTCTCTTAATATCCTTTATTGAAAAGCATACTTAGGTAGACTCAGGAGCAGCAATGCAATACTGGGACTATCTGGTGATTGGTGGCCGCACATATATGCCTCTAGTCATGTGCTCACTTCATTTGTTCAGCTAGTTGCTGCTCCTAGGTTTACTCTTCAACAAATGATACCAAGAGAAGTAAATGAATAGAAGTAAATTGAAAAAAATCATGAACGTTTAATTCTACTCTACCTTTTAAGCACCCTGAGTGCTGTTTCCTATATAAGGAAATGTGGCTCATTATAAAGCAATATTATACATGTATCAATATAATATCTCCTGCAGAAGTGAACCGTTTAAGAAATATATTGAAACCAGTGGGCATAGTTCATACACTCCCAAGGGACACCTTTGTTTTATATAGCAAGCAAAACAAAATAACATTACACTGAACTGCTATGCACAAAATACAGAAACAAATCAGACTTCATTGCATACTGTATTAGTGCATTTAACTTGTACAGAACACCCCTAATTGAGATACCAAGTTTTCCATGTAAAATGTCCCTTTCCTGAATCATTTGAGAGACTAGTTGCAACCCTGACCAATATATTTGTTGTACATCTAAAAACATCTCTCTTGCCTTTTCTTATTCCTCCTTGAATGCTGTACATCTCTGAAGTGATAGCAGTATTAATGAATTATGTTTAAAATGTAACTCTTTGCATATGACATTGCCTTAAAGGGTTATATTGGTAATAAAAAGTATTGGGTATATAAAACAGAAGTGAACATTTATTTTAGTATTCGTCCACAATCAAATTGGAGTCATTAATAAAACAATATGCTTCAAATTTGAGTTTGTGTAGATTTTCAAGCCTACCTGTAGTTGCAGCTAACACCATTGCTGCTTTCAGAAATTGTCAGCATTACAAACAAACAAACAAATAAGCAAAAACCATTTAATATAGCCATATAAATAGAAAAGTTATGGCTGCATTTTCTTATAGTTCTCTTTTGATATCATGCATGTCTTCATAGTATTACCAAAATGTGCCTAGATGTATGGCACATTTTAATTTGAGTAGGGCATATAATTGTAGCAGTAGTTATCCTAGATAAATGTATAAAATGTTTAAACTCATAGTTAAAGACCTACCTGGGAGCCACAAGCATTGCAGCTCTGTAGCAGAACAAGGCCAGTGATTGGTAACTATGTGCAATTGTTGTACCTCATTGGCTGTGTACTGTCAGGTGCTGCAGGGCTTTTGGTTTCGGAATATAACTTTACCTATGTGTTTAACTTATTTGATGTGGCTAAACGGATCTCAAGCTAGAGTAAGTAATGCAAAAATTGCACATCCTACCGAATACGAGCTTGTAATGTTTGCTTTAGAATGTCACCTTAATTTTCTACAAAGAACGTCTTTGTAAATATACTTTGAAATAATTTCAGCGTTCCTCAGTGAGGTCATCTATTTACCTCACCTTTTCCTATATATATAGCGACATGCAAAGCTAAGAATGTGCCGTATTCCAACCACCCTGAATCATTCAAGATACAGAAAACTGCAGCCATTAGCTGCAATTTATTTTAATAAACATAATGTAAGCATTTTATTGAAGACTACTTTTATGCATATTGTATGTCTAATGGATGAAAGTTTGATTGATGAATATGTCTCTTTTCCAGCAGAGGCCATTTCTGACATTGGCCGCACTGTGCGCAGATGATATTCCTGTTATGTACATGGAGGTATAGTGGAAAGATAAATGACAATGTGCCTATTGGCATGTAACCAGCGTGGTCAATTAATTATTTTCAGTTTTTTAAGCCATATGCTGAAGAGGACCTAATCAATCAGTGTTAAATGGAATAAGGCATTAGTATGAAAACCTTATTCCATTATCTATGTCTTGAAATTGCTTTGCAATATAATGAAAAATGTCTAGATATTAATAGCATTCATTGGCCTCCATTCCAATCCATTAGCATTTGCCATGCAAAAGCATCATACTCGACTTTGGTATTTTTTGCTTTCTTTGGGCTTGGTTACAAGTGGCGCATTAAAATTAGAACATGCTCTATATAGCAATAGCGCTCAATATAGCAGTATCGCTCATGCGTTCACTTGCGTGCAAATTAGAAATTTGAAAGTAAACGAATTTGCTCAAACGCAATCATATTTAACGTGCATCAGATTAAGGCAACTTAAGACCTCACATAAAGGTTAAGAAGTATATTTATTAAGTAGCAGATGCTGCTTTCTACCCCTGAAGTTTCCAGCTCGCCGGTAACATAAGTTAAGAAGCAGTGGTCGTAAGACCGCTGCTCCTTAACTTGTTCACCACCACTGCAATCATCCCAATCTGTTACGATCGGGATAATTGACATCCCTTGCTAGCGGCCAATTGGCCGCGAATGTGCAGAGGCGGCATTGCACAAGCATGTCACAAGAAATGCTTGTGCAATGTTAAATGCCGACAGCGTATGCTACAGTAAATCATGTCCACCCAGCATTTAATAAATCTACCCCAAAGACTTAAAAAAAAAAAAATGTGCACCAAACACAACATAAATACATTAAAATAATCAGTTAAACTCATATAAAAACTATCTGAAAAAGTTATTTATACAAATATTAATAGCATTTTTTATAAGGGTTCAGTTATGTGGTATGGCCATGTATAAAATAGGCTATATATATATATATATATATATATATATATATATATATATATATACACACACAGAGAGAAATGCACTCACAGGAACGAACAACCAGCTCAATACCATTGTTAGCCTGTTCTATGGCGATTTACCACCTGGGTGCAACTTCTTTTAGCCCAGCAATGCTTTTCACAGAGTAGAACTTTCCTGTAGTATATCAGTCTGATCCCGCCTATTACGGTCAGTCCAGCGCCAAAATACCAGGCAATTCCTCTCTGAACAAGGAACAAAGCAACCCCAGACGATCGTTTCGTCCTTCATTGGGCCTCGTCAGTGAGGTGTAGCAGTATTCCTCTGAGCACACTGAGCAAGGAGTCCACATCTGGTTTCCCATTTTTCCCATAGGGAGACTAAATACACACAGAGAGAAATGCACTCACAGGAACGAACAACCAGCTCAATACCATTGTTAGCCTGTTCTATGGCGATTTACCACCTGGGTGCAACTTCTTTTAGCCCAGCAATGCTTTTCACAGAGTAGAACTTTCCTGTAGTATATCAGTCTGATCCCGCCTATTACGGTCAGTCCAGCGCCGAAATACCAGGCAATTCCTCTCTGAACAAGGAACAAAGCAACCCCAGACGATCGTTTCGGCCTTCATTGGGCCTCGTCAGTGAGGTGTAGCAGTATTCCTCTGAGCACACTGAGCAAGGAGTCCACGTCTGGTTTCCCCTTTTTCCCATAGGGAGACTAAATACACACAGAGAGAAATGCACTCACAGGAACGAACAACAAGCTCAATACCATTGTTAGCCTGTTCTATGGCGATTTACCACCTGGGTGCAACTTCTTTTAGCCCAGCAATGCTTTTCACAGAGTAGAACTTTCCTGTAGTATATCAGTCTGATCCCGCCTATTACGGTCAGTCCAGCGCCGAAATACCAGGCAATTCCTCTCTGAACAAGGAACAAAGCAACCCCAGGCAATCGTTTCGGCCTTCATTGGGCCTCGTCAGTGAGGTGTAGCAGTATTCCTCTGAGCACACTGAGCAAGGAGTCCACGTCTGGTTTCCCCTTTTTCCCATAGGGAGACTAAATACACACAGAGCTGCACCCAGGTGGTAAATCACCATAGAACAGGCTAACAATGGTATTGAGCCAGTTGTTCGTTCCTGTGAGTGCACTTCTCTCTGTATGTATTTAGTCTCCCTATGGGAAAAAGGGGCAACCAGACGTGGACTCCTTGCTCAGTGTGCTTAGAGGAATATGGCTACACCTCACTGACGAGGCCCAATGAAGGCCAAAACGATCGTCTGGGGTTGCTGTGTTCCTTGTTCAGAGAGGAATTGCCTGGTATTTCGGCGCTGGACTGACCGTAATAGGCAGGATCAGACTGATATACTACAGGAAATTTCTTCTCTGTGAAAAGCATTACTGGGCTAAAAAGCTGCACCCAGGTGGTAAATCACCATAGAACAGGCTAACAATGGTATTGAGCCAGTTGTTCGTTCCTGTGAGTGCACTTCTCTCTGTATGTATTTAGTCTTCCTATGGGAAAAAGGGGCAACCAGACGTGGACTCCTTGCTCAGTGTGCTTAGAGGAATATGGCTACACCTCACTGACAAGGCCCAATGAAGGCCGAAACGATCGTCTGGGGTTGCTGTGTTCCTTGTTCAGAGAGGAATTGCCTGGTATTTCGGCGCTGGACTGACCGTAATAGGCGGGATCAGACTGATATACTACAGGAAATTTCTTCTCTGTGAAAAGCATTACTGGGCTAAAAAGCTGCACCCAGGTGGTAAATCACCATAGAACAGGCTAACAATGGTATTGAGCCAGTTGTTCGTTCCTGTGAGTGCACTTCTCTCTGTATGTATTTAGTCTCCCTATGGGAAAAAGGGGCAACCAGACGTGGACTCCTTGCTCAGTGTGCTTAGAGGAATATGGCTACACCTCACTGACGAGGCCCAATGAAGGCCGAAACGATCGTCTGGGGTTGCTGTGTTCCTTGTTCAGAGAGGAATTGCCTGGTATTTCGGTGCTGGATGGACCGTAATAGGCGGGATCAGACTGATATACTACAGGAAATTTATTTTCTGTGAAAAGCATTACTGGGCTAAAAAGCTGCACCCAGGTGGTAAATCACCATAGAACAGGCTAACAATGGTATTGAGCCAGTTGTTCGTTCCTGTGAGTGCACTTCTCTCTGTATGTATATATATATATATATATATACATACAGTATATGTGTGTGTCTTGGTATGGGAGTATATGTATATACATGTGTATTTATATATTCATACATATATACACATGTATGTATGTGTGTATTTCCTTCCTAAGATAGGGAGAGTTCACGGCTTCATTCCTTAATGTTGGGAAATACAACACCTGGACATCAGGAGGAGACAAAGGGGTTAATTAATCAGTGTTTTAATTATTTACATGCTGCTTTGTGTGATTTTATTTTCTGGGCTTATAGACTGTGTGTTTTTGACTGGAACAAACAGGTTTCACTTTCGTTTTTGAAAGTGTTGTACAGCTCATATTAAATTGCTGTACTTTTCATAGCATGTGGTCTATGTTCATTTCCTCCATTCCGGCTGAGACTTCAACCTGAGGAGAGCGTTTCCTCTGTTAATTGTCTGGGTCTAGGAGGTGGTGAGTGCCCCAGCCATTGGGAGTATATCAAAAAACAAAAAAAAAGTTTTTTATTTGTGTCCTTCTGTGGGTATAACCTGAGCTATGGAGGACTCTGACATGTTAGAAGATTCTTCTTCTGTACTAAATCATACCTGTTTATATTGAGAGGAGGCCATGGTTTTCCCGCCCACTCAATTATGTTACACATGCCTTAACACCGTTATAAAATCTAAGAAGGGAGACAAGCCTGCTAAGGTTATTAGTCCCTCTGAGCTGCCTACCTCTCAGGACTCAGCATCTCGTGAGAATACTACCCTTGCTACATTATCCACTCCACATGCAGTTCCCCGTAACACATCTAATCCTCCATTTGGAGGGGGCCTTTTTCCTGTGGACTTTGCCGCGCAGTTACAAACGGTGGTGTCTGCGGCCCTCAGGGCATTACCTCAATCTAACAAATGCAAGACAAAGGTTAAACAAAGCTTATCTAGATATTTATCGGATTTAGCTATCAGTTAACCCCTCTATCTTCAGAGGGTGAACTTTCGGGTCAGAGTCCTTAGAGTCTAAGCCTCCTGCTGTGGAGGAACCGTCCTTTAGATTTAAAATTGAGCACTTGCATTTTTTTTATTAAAGGAGGTTCTGTCTACGTTAGAGGTTCCAGAGGCCGCACTGCCTGAAGAACCTATGCTACCTAAATTAGACAGAGTTTACGAAGACAGGAAAGTTCCTTTGACTTTTCCTGTGTCTGTTAAAATGGTGAAAATGTTTAACAACGAATGGGAAAGAATTGGATCTTTCTTTTCCCCTCGTCTACTTTTAAAAAAGTTGTTCCCAGTCCCGGTCTCTCAACTGGATTTGTGGGGCTCCATTCTTAAGGTGGATGGTGCTATCTTTACACTAGCTAAACATACTACTATACCTCTTGAGGATAGTTCTTCGTTCAGTGAGCCGATGGATAAGAAAATGGAAACCTTTCTGAGAAAGATGTTTCAACATACAGGATTTTTATTTCAACCCGGGGCTGCAGTTGCCGGAGCAGCTACCTACTGGTGCGACTCTTTTCGCAACTCATTGAGGTGGAGTCTCCCTTCGAGGATATTCAAGACAGAATTAAAACTCTGAGAAATGCTAATTCTTTTATCTGTGATGCGAACATGCAAATTATTCGCCTAAATGCAAAGGTCTCTGGCTTTGCGGTCCTAGGAGCTTTGGTTAAAGTCTTGGTCTGCAGATATGACTTCTAAGTCCAAACTCCTTTCTCTTCCCTTCAAGGGAAAGATTTTATTTGGTCCAGGCCTGGACTCCATTATTTCTACTGTTACCAGAGGCAAGGGTGCCTTACTACCGCAAGATAAGAAGAACAAGTCTAAGGGACGCCAATATTCTAATTTTTGTTCCTTTCGTTCTGCCAAATTCCAACAACAACAATCCTCCTCCAAGCCCGAGCAACCCAAGAGTACTTGGAAGCCGGCTAAGTCCTGGAATAAGTCCAAGCAGAATAAGAAGCCCACTGAAAATAAATCGGCATGAAGGGGAGGCCCCCGATCCGGGCTCGGATCATGTAGGGGGCAGACCTGTCTACAGACCAGAAAAGAGGGATGCCTTTCTAGGGTGCATTCAGGACTTGTCCTCCTTAGTTGTTGTCCTGGTGCCTATCGAAGAAAGAGGTTTGGGGTTTTATTCAAACCGTTTCGTGGTCCCAAAGGAGGGAACGTTTCTTCCCAATTCTGGACCTAAAGTGCTTAAACAGATTTCTCAGTGTCCCTTCCTTCAAGATGGAGATGATAAGGTCCATCCTTCCTTTAGTTCAGGAAGGCCAGTTTATGACCACTATAGATCTGAAGGACGCTTACCTTCATGTTCCAATCCACAGGGAACACTTTTAGTTCCTGAGGTTTGCATTTCTGGACCAGCACTTTGAGTTCATTGCCCTTCTGTTTGGCCTAGCTACTGCTCCAAGAATCTTTACGAAGGTTCTGGGGTCTCTTCTAGCCGTTGCCAGAACTCAGGGTATTACAGTAGCCCCATACTTTGTTGATATTCTGGTGCAAGCACCATCTTGTCGTCTTACGGAAGAAGACACAGAATCTCTTCTCAGTCTTCTTCGATCACATGGATGGAAGATAAACTTGGAAAAGAGTTCTCTTATCCCAAGTACCAGGATGGAATTCCTATGTGCTAAAATAGACTCCATATCCATGAGGATATTTCTAACAGACCAGAGACGTTGCAAGGTAACTTCAGCATGTCTTGCCCTCCGGACCTCCTAGAGTCCATCTGTGGCTCAGTGAATGGAGGTGATTGGTCTCATGGTGTCCTGCATGGACTTCATTCCTTTTGCCAGGTTCTGTCTCAGACCTTTACAACTGTGCATGCTGAGACAGTGGAACACAATCATTCTGATCTGTCTCTACAGATTGTATTCGACAGCCGGTCGAGAGAATCAATCTCTTGGTGGCTCTGTCCAGATCATCTGTCCCGAGGGATGTGCTTATTAAGACCATCCTGGGAGATTGTGACTACGGACACAAGCCTATCCGGATGGGGAACTGTTTTGGGTGCCAGGAAGACACAGGGGTTGTGGACTCATCCCGATCAATTTTGGAACTACAGGCAATCTTCAATGCCTTGAAGGCTTGGCCACTTCTGGGTTCGTCCTAGTTTATCAGATTCCAATCAGACAATTTATCCTCTGTGGCTTACATCAGGGGGGAACGAGAAGTTCCTTGGCGATGAAGGAAGTATCTCAGATTCTAGAGTTGGCTGAGGTCCACAGCTGTTCGCTGTCAGCGATCCACATTCCAGGTGTGGACAACTGGGAGGCGGATTTTATCAGCAGGCAATCCTTCCACCCAGGGGAATGTTCTCTTCATCCCATGGTGTTTGCAGAGATATGCAGCAAGTGGGGGACGCCGGAGATAGATCTCATGATGTCCCGTCTCAATACCAAGAGGTCGAGGGATCCCCAAGCAGATCTAATAAATGCACTAGCAGTGCCCTGGATGTTCAAACTCATATATCTTTTTCCTCCATTACCGCTTCTTCCTCAATTGGTGGCCCGCCTCAAGCAGGAACGGGTATCAGTAATCCCGATTGCTTCATCGTGGCAGCGAAAGACGAGGTTTGCGGATCTAGTGGGGATGTCCTCATCTCCGTGGAAGTTACCTTGTTGTAGAGACCTGCTGTTACAAGGTCCATTTGTTCATCAAAATCTAGATTCTCTGAGGCTGACTGCGTGGAGATTGAACACTTAGTTTTAGCAAACAGAGGTTTCTCTGAGAGTGTCATTGATACTCTTATTCATGCTCGTAAACTAGTTACTCAGCGTATCTACCACAAAGGGGGGGGGACCTACTTATTCTGGTGTGAAGAGTGTGGTTTTTCCTGGCACAGAGTTAAGGTTGCCAGGATCTTATCTTTTCTGGAGAAGGGCCTTTCTGCTAGTTCCCTGAGAGGACAGATTTCGACCCTGTCGGTTTAATTGCACAAGAGGCTGGCTGAGCTTCCAGACATGCAGTCCTTTGTTAAGGCTCTGATTGGGATCAGTCCTGTGTTTAGATCTGGGACTCTTCATTGGAGCCTAAATTTTGTTCTTCGTGTTTTGCAACAGGCTCCGTTTGAGCCTCTCCATTCCGCTCACATTAAACTGTTATCTTGAAAGGTTCTCTTTTTAATGGCTATTGCCTCTGCATGCAGTTTCTGAGATCTCTGCTTTGCGATGTAAGTTCCCTTATCTGATTTTTCATGCAGATAAGGCAATTTTACATACTAAATTAGGTTTTCTTCCTAAATATGTGTCAGATCGCAACATCAATCAAATGATTGTGGTTCCTTCCTTGTGTCCTAATCCTTCTTCATTACAATTTGGATGTGGTTCGCGCCTTGAAGTTCTTTCTTCAGGCTACTAAGGAGTTTAGACAGTCTTCCTCTTTGTTTGTTGTCTATTCAGAGAAGCGTAAGGGGCAGAAGGCTTCTTCGACTACTCTATCTTTTTGGTTAAGGAGTGTCATCTGCTTAGCTTACGAGACAGCAGGACATCTTCCTCCTGAGAGGATAACGGCTCATTCCACTAGAGCAGTGGCTTCCTCTTGGGCCTTTAAGAATGAGGCCTCTATGAATCAGATTTGTAAGGCGGCTACCCTGCACTCAGATTAGGGTCCGCCTCTTCCTTTTTGTTCCCTTCCGTTACTCATTCAGTGTCCTCTGGAGCTTGGGTATAGTTTTCCCAACAGTAAGGAATGAAACCGTGGACTCCCCCTATCTTAGGAAGGAAAACATAATTTATGCTTAACAGATAAATTCCTATGCTAATTGCTAAAACCTTGAAGGCCGCTTCTAAGCTGAATGCATTTTGACAGTTTTTCACCACTAGAGGGTGTTAGTTCATGTGAGTAATATAGATAATACTGCGCTCATGCATGTGGAGTTACCTGGGAGTCAGCACTGATTGGCTAAAATGCAAGTCTGTCAAAAGAACTGAAATAAAGAGGCAGTCTGTAGAGGTTTAGATACAAGATAATCACAGAGGTAAAAAGTGTATTAATATAACTGTGTTGGTTGTATCTATCTTTTAAACAATACAAAGTCTGGTGTAGACTGTCCCTTTAAATTGATATACCTGGGGGGGCGGAGCCTGCAGGGCAACGGAGTAGGACACGGATTGTAGCAGCTCCATGCAAACTGGAGGTCAAGGGAGCTCACTAGCTTCATTTTTCCCCTGAAAGGCCCATCCGGAGAGGAGATCATGCCCTAGGGCTCAGAGACCAGTTAGCAGACGCCAGATCGGTCCGGAACATAGCGGTGTGAAAACACAGCTCTCGGTATACTGCTGAGCAATGAATGCGGCGGCCATCTTGGGGATCCATGTGGTAGGTCGGATCGCAATATACACAGGCCTGGGACGCTTCACATGGAGATGGAGGACTCTGATTTAGCGGTGAGAGGCATATACAGAGGGGATGGGCTCCCACACAACCACACTATGTTTTAAGGGACAATCGCTGAGACTCCGGGTCTATGGAGCACTTAATTGAAATAGCCACTCAATCTACTCATAGGGCTATGTGTCAAGTCCTACAATCTAAGGGGCTACCTCACAGGGGGAAAAGCATATCAATTTGATACTCAGGTAAAGCAGCAGACCCCCCAAGTGTCCGACCAGATAGTGGCAAAGGATAAGATAGAGGCACTGGGTACATAAACGGCCCCAATATAAAGACACTCTGAAACCCATACACGAGAGCTAGGGCAGACCTAATTCTGTTACAGGAGACCCACTTTACCAGTTCAGTCATCCCTAAGTACTGGTCAAAACAGTTCCCTCTGCATTTCCATTCAGCGACAGACACAAAAAAGAGGGGGGTTTCCATTCTTGTTCATCAATCGCTTTAGTTTCACACTGAGGAAGTGATCACGGATCCGGATGGGAGGTTTCTTATAGTTAGAGGTTGCATTCAATCTACCCCGGTTACCATATGTAATGTGTATGCCCCCAACGAGAAACAGGGTGCATTCTTTAGGCACATATCACATCTCCGGACTCAGTGGTCCCAGTCCAGAATTATATTAGCCGGTAACTTTAACATTTCTTTACTCCCACTTAGAAACACAGCGACGGTAAAATTAACAAACAAACAGCACAGACACAACTCTATGGCAAAATCTATCAGGGTGTCCCTGGCTATGCATAACTTATTAGATACTTGGGAGGCTAAAGATGGCATGTGAGCCAGACACTGTTACCAAATGTTCTGTCATCCTGTATCCAGCCATGTGTGTGATCGGACCACTCACTAATACTGTTAGAAATGATGGGTATAATCAACACCCATAGGCAACGCTCTTGGACCTTTGACCCGACAGTTCTCAGGGACCCCCAGACTCAACAGACTTTTTCCAAGACGATAGAGGAATACTGGTCGCACAACACAGAGACAACTGTTAACCCCCTTAATGTTTGTTCAGCACACAAACCATATCTTAGGGGCTTGTTAATCAAGGAGAAATCAAGATTTATAAGGCAGCACACAGATAAAATCAACACACTGCAGGCAGAAATCGGGGAGTTAGAGAAGAGTCACCAAAGGACACTGTACGTGCCTACTTTTAAATTACTTCAATTAAAAAGAAAGGCCCTAGCGAAAATTTTAGATTCCAATTCGATTAGAGACATACAGAAACTGAGGGCCCAGTACTTTGTGTACTCAAACAAACCAGATAGATACTTAGCGCATAAAATATGGGAGAGGGTTCAAGCCTTCTCTATCCCCTCAATATTGAGAGCAAATGGCACACGTACATCTGACCCCCAGGAGATAGCAGACACTTTCGCAGACTATTACAGGGTTCTGTATGACGGCAAAAAAGTAGAACACGCCTCCCACACACAGTAGCTTTTTAGAACAATGCTGACAAATGCGACCCTCAATAAACTTAGCGAACAAGATAGGGACAAAATTAATGCAGACATTACAAGGAGGGAGATTCTTCTGGCTCTCAAGGAACTGAAAGTGGGCAAAGCCCGGGGCCGGATGGCTTCCCAGGGGAGTACTATAAAATATTTAAAGTGGAATTAGTAGCCCATCTGCAGGCCTTTTGTTATGACGTTATGCAGGGCAGGGCCATCCCATCGAAAATGCTCAACGCCAAAATTGTAGTGATCCCTAAGGCTGGTATGAACCCCAAAAAATGCCAAAACTATAGGCCTATCTCTCTGATAAACCAGGATGTTAAAATCCTCACTAAAATCCTGGCCAATAGGATTAAGAAGATAGCTCCAAAACCAGGTGGGCTTTATCTAGGATAGGGAAGCACCAGATAATGTGAGGAGGACTGTGTCCCTGATTGATTGTCTGAAGGGTAGTGGAACACCTTCTCTGCTCCTATCTTTGGATGCAGAGAAGGCGTTCGACAGGATTGACTGGGAGTATATGAATGCGGTTCTTGTGGAAATGGGCTTTAGGGGACCATTTATGAAGGCAATAGGGGGACTATACACCGAGGGCAGTCATTAGGGCAGCGGGATTCCAATCTAAAACTATAGAGGTTTTAAACAGTACTCGCCAGGGCTGTCCTCTTTTGCCAATTCTGTTTGCTTTGTGTATGGTGCCATTGGCGGCGAACATAAGAAATAACCCAGACATTTCGGGGGTGGTTGTTAAGGATTCAGAGTATAAATTATCACTTTTCGCAGATGACATTTTGCTTACTTTGACTAGACCCCTGATATCTCTGCCTAACCTATACAGATCCCTTCAGGACTTTTCTCTTGTTTCAGGTTACAAGGTTAACCTGGATAAGTGTGAAGCGCTGCCCCTGAATTTGCCACAGCAGACTAAAAAATTAATAGAGAAGTCTATTACCTATCTAGGTATTAAGCTATCGGATTCGTACCATCACCTTTATGGCTTGAACTATGTTCCACTCTACTCCACTCCCAATAGTGGTACCGAGAGCTGAGTTACAGAAGCTCCAAACTTCACTGAACAGTTACTTGAGGGGGGAGAGAAGGGGGAGGATAGCATCAGATATCCTAGCCAGACACAGACAATTGGGAGGCATTGGCCTTCCAAACTTGATAGACTACTATAGTGCGGCTAGACTGGCCCTCGTTACTGAGCAAGAACGACCATAATATCTTGTGGACAAGACTTGAGGCGGACTTGGGGGGTTATGAATATACGGCGGACGTATTATGGGATCTGGGTCACATGACTAGGGGTCACTCTTTCAGGATTCAAGCCACGGCGGACACGGTCAGGGGGTGGAAACTGCTTACTGGATCTCTGACTTTGACAAATAGAAATTTGAGGACCAAACCACTTAATCTTCTGTTGCATCCAGATTTGTGTGCACAGGTGGGCAAGTGGCATAATAAGGGACTCTACAGAGTAGCTGACTTTTTAAAGGGCAACTGCATACGGACACACTCCAGATTCAAGATATGATTCACCCATTGAAACTACACTGGTTTCTTTACTTACAAATCACCTCTGCCATACAGAAATACTGTTTCCCCTCTTCCACACAGTCACCCACTACACTAGAGCGTATATGTTCTTCCCCGGTAAGATCGAAAAAAGTAATCTCGTCGCTGTACTTGGCCCTCCAGGGAGCCAAAGCTACAAACCGTCGACCATAGTAGCCAAATGGGAGCAGGACACAGGACTGGACCTCCCGAGAAATAAATGGGATATGATTCTATTTAACTCGAGTAAGGGGCTAATCAGTGCCAACCTCAGAGAAAACTGCATTAAGATATATCTTTAGGTGGTACCTTACCCCGGACAGGACTTAACACTTTACCTCAAATGGCTTAGACCAATGTTATAGGGGGTACGGGGCTAGGAGGACATATATACATATGTGGTGGGAATGCCCAGTGATCAGATCTACTTGGGAGCAGCTTGGGGTGCTCTTGAGGGAGGTTTTGGGGGAATCGGTGGACCTGACGGTAGCTCATCTTCTTAACGATAGACTTAAACCATACAACAAAGTAATTAACACCTTCATACGGACTTTGTGTACCGCAACTAGGGTCTGCATCGCAAGACACTGGAAGGTAGGGGCGTCAACCTGGGCTGTGGTGTTAGATAAGATCGTGCACATTTACGCCATGTCAGAGATAGTGGCCAACATTTAGGGGACCAGGGAACACTTTAAATAAAAATTGTTTTTACTGGATAATGTATAAATCACAAGGATAGAGCAAGGGCTGACGGTCTAGCTTCGCAAAGATAATAGGTCTACGGCATTCAGGGACGTACCCTTATCAGAGAATCTGGTTTCAGTAGTCATTGTTTCTTAGCTTCTAGAGGAGACTAGACAGGAATAGAGCAGGAGGTAGTGTTAGTCCAATCAGTGCCACAGAATGTTTTTGTTTGTTCTGGAACAAGGGTTTGGTTTCATAACAATGTTTTGTTCTTTTTTTAAAAAATTTTATTAAACAAAGAAAAGGGAATTTCAGGGAAAGGGTGGATGGATAAATGGGCGGCTGCATACTTTCAATGGGACTGCTTTTAAGTGACAATGTAGGAGGATGTGAGTAATTCCTCTTTCTGCAACTGTTATTGATTATGATCTGTTATTGATGCATCCTGCCACACCTGTCGTAATAGCTATTATGGTGTATATTGAATTCCTGGATCCTAATAAAGAAATATTTCAACTAAATTGATATTCCTATTTATATCTGTATATATCTATATCTGTATATATTCATATAGATATATAGGTATAGATATACATTTTGCGATAAAATCATCAGATATACAGGTATATAGAACTATATATTTAAAAAGAAAAAATTTTCTATGCAAAGAACATTTGAATATTAATTATGCGTAACGAGCTACTGGTTTCGCACTAGAGGTCTAACTCAGTGTCAGGTTAGTGCACACGAAGAATTAGTTAGCACACACAAAGAATTAGTTATCGTAAGGCTCGTTATGTAAATATAAAATATTGAAAAAATATGAATGAATGTAAATAATTATACATGTTCTTAGAAATTCTAAAAAAATACTTGAATATATATGTATATTTTACAGTAACTTTAATAGATATTTTCTCAATATTTTGCAATATGCGAAGTCCTGAAGGTAGCGAGTATCGGGTTTCCCTTGTGTGCACAATTTTAACTTGTAATACGAATGCTAACCCACGCAAGCAAAAACTTTACTTCTAGCAGTGTTCACACTCGAGTGAAACCACTAATTAGCATATCACTTTTAATCTATCCATTAATTTGATCTATCTGATGCATGGCTGATAGAATTAATTAAATAGATTTTATACCATAAAAAAATATACTGTATGCTCTTATTTACATATAAGGGGTTCTGTTCCACAAAATGTTTCTTCCAAGAAATTGCTGTATGGAAATCCAAACAGTGTTATATATATACAGTATATATAGATAGATTGATTAATATATTGCTATATAATATATTTATATATATATATATATATATATATATATATATATAGTTTGCTATCCTAATCCATATTTCATTATCCTCAGAGATTTCATTTTTTTATTTATATGTGTCTGTTAAATTATCTTGCAAATCTTATAAATTCATTGGTAGCAACTACCTTTAGATATAACATTAAGAAAACAATAATACAAATCTATTGCAGATAAGCAACAAACAAGTCCAATTTTCACAAAAATACATGTAGGTAAAACCTCTCTATGAGATATTTTCTAAATACACTAAATTACATCTTGAAATAATTTTATGCAAATTAGTGCTAATTCTGTTTTGTTTGAAATGTCAACATTTTCCACTGCCATACAGATGCACAGTTCTATTTTTACTGTTATTTCAGCTATTTTCAGAAGTATTATTTACCTTGGTGATTTGGTGAGTTTAAAACCTCAGCATTTTTCTATGCTCAGCATTATTGGTGCCAAGGCCAAAAGAAAGTCAACTTTGAGAGAAAATACATATAGAAACAACATTCCCAATGCGTATTTAACAGTAACGTTTTTTTTATTGGTTTTAAAGTTTCAGATCGACTTCTCATTAAAGTGAAAACATCATTTTTTTAAATTGAATTCTGCTTTTTATTTTCTTGTCAGTTGTGTGCAGAAAACATGCTGTTTACAGAGATGCTATAGGTGAAATATGTCATTTTGGGGTCAATTTATTATATGCCGAGTGGACATGATTCTCTGTAGCCAATCATGTCTGCCCGAGATCAGCATACGCTGTCAGCATTTAACATTGCACAAGCATTTCTAGCAATGCCACCCCTTGCGCATTCGCGGCCAATCGGCCACTAGCAGGGGGTGTTAATCATACCGATTGTATCTGGATTATTGCAGTCCGCCACTTAAACTTAAGTTTCTTGCATGCCGGAAACTTCGGGCGAGGAAAGCAAAATCCGCTGCTTATTAAATCTCCCCCATTGTCTCTGGCAGGGGAGGTACATAATTGCAATGTAACTTCTAATATTTTTTGCAATTTTGATTGATTGACTAAAGAGACGCCCATTAAATCTATTTGTGCAAAACATTATATCACCCAGCAGTCCCTGGTTGCCAGGACTGGGACGTCTATGCAGTGTGAGGGAGGCTTGTGGGCGGTGTCAGGGGTGTACTGTGGGCAAGGTAATGAGTTGCATTGAGAGTGCTAGGGTGAGCATGGGGGAAACCTGTCAGTCCCTGGTTTCCCTTCAGCAATGGGACATTTAGCCGTCTGGCGGACATGATCCACTACAGCGGATCATACGATAAATCGGCCCCTAAGCATCCATTATGTCTGATTAATGATATTCATTGGGATTAAACAGGAATCATGGATTACTGTTGATGTAGTAGGTCTCTACACAGCTATACCGCATGACTTGGGAATTCAAGTGGTAGATTACTATTTAACAAACTTTACTAATTACTCACTGTATTTGCGAGACTTCATATTGCATACCCTGGAATTTTTACTCAAACATAATTATTTTGAGTTTAATTCTGACTTCTACCTCTTGAGAAGTAGGACAGCTATAGGGGCCAAGTTTGCCCCCTCCTATGCAAATCTTTTTATGGGATGGTGGGAGCTGTCTCACGTCTTTGGAGAGAAAAATCAATTTAGAAGTTGTATTACTATGTATAAGAGATACATTAACAATCTCATTTTTGTTTGGTCAGGAGCACATCATGAAGTTTCTCATTTCATTGACTATTTAAATCGCAATGAGTGTGGTCTAAAATTCTACTTTTGAACCAGTAACTATACCATATTTGGATCTAGAATTAAAGGAAGATATTAATATAGGTCTGGTGATCTCAGATCTCTTCAGAAAACCTATTTCCTCTAACATTCATCTGCATAAAGCGAAACTGTACAGACTCCAATGCTTTCTTAGAAGAAAGTATGGCACTAAAAATACGCCTTCAACAAAGGGGTTATCCTATTCATACTATAGAAAAAGCATTTAATGAAATTATAGTTCTTAATAGGGTCTCCCTTCTTAAGACTTACCACTGTCGACAAAAAGAGACGTACAAAAAATACACAGGAACACAAATTAACATTTGTTATTACATTCTCAAATTAATTCAATCAAGAATGTAATATAGTGAAAAAAACATCTCCCCATTTTGTTGGGTGATGATGAGTTAGCAGACACTATAAGGGCAGGTTGTCAATTTGTAAGTGGGAGAAATAAATCTAAGGGTATTATGCTTGCCCTGAGTATGTCTTGGCACAAACAAAATAATCATCTTGGCTGTCATGTAAAGGTCACTATAGATGTGGGGGGGGGGAGAACATGTAAGACATGCTCTCATACTCCAATATGTAAGACGTTTAAAGCTCATACAACTCAGAAAAGTGTTTTTTTATTGATGCATGTACTAATTGTAGAACAAAATTTGTTATTTACCTAGCTTGGGCCATGACTCTAGAAAACAGTTATAGTGCGTACCATACGTGAGGCACACAAACGTATCTGAGAAGACTTAAAGGACATTGACAATTCTATACATTGCTCAGCTCTGGCCTCTCACTTCATCACTGAACATCAAGGAATCACCAATGATTTCAAATGATGTGTCCTTTAAAAAATCACTAGGCCTCCAAGTGGGGGTGATGTTCAGTCATTGTTGGCAAAAAGAGAGGCATTTTGGATTTTCAATCTTGAAACTCAGGCTTCTTTAGGTTTCAACATTGAAACTGATATTATCAATTTTTGACAGCGACTCTTTAAAATTAAATAAGACATTTCATATGGAGCTAGTGTTTCAGTATTAAGTTCTAAATTCTTTTGCAACTTGATATTTAGGATATACCATATGTAGGTTGTTTAAATTATGTTTTGTATAAGAATATAATAGAATCTTTTGGAATATACTCTCCATGTTAAAGCATTGACTTTTGGCACTGTTTTTTCAGTTATTTTTCTGCAATATATAGATGTAAAAAGGTACTTATAATTGTTTAATGACACCAGCTTTATTATGTTGTTTGTTAGCTCCATTTCTATCTATACATGTGTTACCTATTAGCTATGTGTTTATAACTTTAAGACCTTGGGGCATATTTATCAAGCTCCGAAAGGAGCTTGATGCCCCGTGTTTCTGGTGAGTCTTCATACTCGCCAGAAACAGCAGTTATGAAGCAGCGGTCGCAAAGACCGCTGCTCCATAACCTGTCCGTCTGCTCTGAGCAGGCAGACAGACATCGCCGGAAATCAACCCGATCGAGTACGATCGGGTTGATTGACACCCCCCTGCTGGCGGCCTATTGGCCGCCAGTCTGCAGGGGGTGGCGTTGCACCAGCAGCTCTTGTGAGCTGCTGGTGCAATGCTGAATACGTTGAGCGTATTGCTCGCCGTATTCAGCGAGGTCTGTCGGACCTGATCCACACTGTCGGATCAGGTCCGACAGACCTTGATAAATAGAGGCCCTTGCCTTGATGTGTGGCCAATTACGTTGCAGGGATTTGCTTAAATACCTGTGGGTAGGTGGTAGGAGATACAGGTCTATGAGTAAGGCAATGCTTTGCCGAAACAAGTAAGACAGTATCTCCTGCCCTATGGATGTTTGCTTTAAAGTTCAGCTATGCTGATTACTCTGTCAGTGTAAATAAATAAATATATGGACATTTCTCTCCGTGCCCACTTGTTTCTGTTCTTTATATCTTTGTTTCAGCACCTGGGTACAGCTTGCTGATTGGTTGCTAAATGTACCAACCAATAAACAAGCGCTATCCATGGTGCTTAACCAAAAATGGGCCTGCTTATAATCTTACATTCCTGCTTTTTTAAATAAAGATACCAAGAGAATGAATAAAAAAATGTTTTGGTTCAGTGTCCCTTTAACCCCTTAATGACAGAGGACGTACCAGGTACGTCATGGAAAAACATTCCCTTAATGACAATTATACGTCCTCTGTTGTTAGAAGCGCTGGAAGCGATCATGATCGCTTCCAGCTGCTTACAATATTGAGGCATCACTCTGTGGCCCTCTCTGCATCGGACTATAGTGATCTCACATTCGTTGGTGGGTGGGAGCAGCTTCTGGGAGGACCGTTAAGTATATGCTCCCGATCGGTATTAGGCTTGAGCAGTTCCTGCAATATTGGCGGTTGCGGCGGGGGGGGGGGGAGCGGGGGGAGCGGGGGCGGGTGCGCGTGCGCGCGCACGCAAAATATGACCGGAAGAAATAGAAAAAAAATATATAATTAATGCAGATGCCTGGGGTCCTGGGGATCTTCTTTGAGTAGTAAGGGATCTGGGAGGGGGAGGGATGTAGATTATTAAGGGAGGCCAAGCTACACTACAGAAAACATATTTTTCATCTAAAAAGTAAAAAAAAAAACTATTTTTGGGGGCAAATTGGGTACTGGCAGATAGCTGCCAGTACCCAAGATGGCGGCAAATAGGTAGAGGGGGAGGGTTAGAAAGATGTATGGGTGGATCAGGGAGGTTGTGGGGTAAGGGGGGATGCAGACTGCAGACAGTATGAAAAAATAAATTAAAAAAAAATAAAAAATGATTTTTATTTCAGTACTGGCAGACTTTCTGCCAGTACTTAAGATGGCGGTGACAATTGGGAGGTGGGGGAGGGAAGATAGCTGTTTGAGGGAGGTCAGGGGGGGATCAGGGGGTGGGATGTGTCCGGTGGGAGGCTGATCTCTACACTAAAGCTAACAATTAACCCTACAAGCTACCTAATTAACCCCTTAACTGCTGGGCATATTACAAGTGTGGTGCGCAGCAGCATTTAACGGCCTTATTATTACCAAAAAGCAACGCCAAAGCCATATATGTCTGCTATTTCTGAACAAAGGGGATCTCAGAGAAGCATTTACAACCATTTGTGCCATAATTACACAAGCTGTTTGTAAATAATTTCAGTGAGAAACCTAAAATTGTGAAAAATTTAACAGTTTTTGTTTTATTTGATTGTATTTGGCGGTGAAATGGTGGCATGAAATATACCAAAATGGGCCTAGATCAATACTTTGGGATGTCTTCTAAATAAAAATATATACATGTCAAGGGATATTCAGGGATTCCTGAAAGATATCAGTGTCCCAATGTAACTAGCGCTAATTTTAAAAAAAAGTGGTTTGGAAATAGCAAAGTGCTACTTGTATTTATGGCCCTATAACTTGCAAAAAAAAAAAAGAACATGTAAACATTGGGTATTTCTAAACTCAGGACAAAATTTAGAAACTATTTAGCATGGGTGTTTTTTGGTGGTTGTAGATGTGTAACAGATTTTGGGGGTCAAAGTTAGAAAAAGTGTGTTTTTTTCCATTTTTTCCTCATATTTTGTATTTTTTTACAGTAAATTATAAGATATGATGGAAATAATGGTATATTTAGAAAGTCCATTTAATGGCGAGAAAAACGGTATATAATATGTGTGGGTACAGTAAATGAGTAAGAGGAAAATTACAGCTAAACACAAACACTGCAGAAATTTAAAAATAGCCATTGTCATTAAGGGTAAGAAAATTGAAAAATGGTCTGGTCATTAAGGGGTTAAGTTAAAACTGATGGTAACTCTGGTTGTTTCCTGTGTTATTATATTACTCATGCTTTTTAATACTGATACCTCAATAAAAATAAAATTGCCCCCCCCTCTCCCACCTTCCCCCCCTTCCCCCCCTCTCCCACCTTCCCCCCCCTCTTTTCTTTCTTCTTACTGGCTCCCTTTCCCTTTCTTCGCAAGCACATTTCTTCTCTTCTCCTTCCCCGGTGTACGTTTGATGTTCTAATGTGTATTTTATTGCTTTGAACAAAAGAGAGGAAGGTTTATACAATTGTTTGTTAAAAAATATGTTGAAAAGTCAAGCTTTGTCTAATAGAGTTTATTGTCCTAGTACCCAGATGATTCTTTCATTAAGCACTTATGGGCAGTTTAGGGCCCTATGGACATCTAGAGGGGAATCCCCTCACGCCAATATTAAGAGTTGGACATTTTCACATGGTAAAAAAAAAAAAAAAGGACTTTATGCCTATCTCTTATGGGTACTTACTCCCTTAATTTGTATGTTTTGACAATTACCCTATTCTTGAAATGTTTGTTTGAATTTATAATAAAGCTTGTTTGAAAAAAAAAAAAAAAAAAAATATTGCATATAATAGTAAAAGAAATACTGCAGAAAACAAGCTAAATAGATTTTAAACAGGTAAAGACTGTTGTAACAGAAATGGCGCTGAATTGTCTAAATTATTAGTGGGGTTAAAGGGACAACCCACATTTTTTCTTTCATTCAGATAAAGAATACAATTTAAAAAAAAAAAAACATTCAATTTATTTCTGTTATCAAATTTGCTTCCTTCATCCCTGCTTTTCAACAACGGAGAACAATAAAACAAAGAAAATTTTATAGTAAAAGTAAATAGGAAAGTTGTTTAAAATTGTATGCTTGATCTGTATCATGAAATACATTTTTTTTAATGTCCCTTTAACACATTGCAAACTTTTATACATTGTAGCATTGAATATATAATTTTTTGGATATTTATAAATTACACTAACAATTATTTTTCTGACAAAATCACATATCAGATCCAGGTGGAGCACTGAAGTGACCTGATGGTACTGCATATTATCTATCAAATATTGCACAAAAACACAAAAATATTAGTGCTATTGTGCATTAACATTGCTCGAGTTAAAGGGACAGTCTAGGCCAAAATAAACTTTCATGATTCAGATAGAGCATGTAATTTTAAACAATTTTCCAATTTACTTTTATCACCAATTTTGCTTTGTTCTCTTGGTATTCTTAGTTGAAAGCTTAACCTAGGAGGTTCATATGCTAATTTCTTAGACCTTGAAGCCCACCTCTTTCAGATTGCATTTTAACAGTTTTTCACCACTAGAGGGTGTTAGTTCACGTATTTCATATAGCTAACACTGTGCTCGTGCACGAGAAGTTATCTGGGAGCAGGCACTGATTGGCTAGACTGCAAGTCTGTCAAAAGAACTGAAAAAAGGGGCAGTTTGCAGAGGCTTAGATACAAGATAATCACAGAGGTTAAAAGTATATTATTAAAACTGTGTTAGTTATGCAAAACTGGGAAATGGGTAATAAAGGGATTATCTATCTTTTAAAACAATAAAAATTATGGTGTAGACTGTCCCTTTAAATCAATAGTGCTTTTATTTTTGTAATCTGATGCCTACCATAGGATCCTTGCTGGCATAATTGGAATTGCAGGAACATGAACATAATTTGAAGTCTAACTTGGACTCACTTGTGGCCTGATTCTCTAAAGCTCTCTGCTCAGGCAAGATTTTCTAAAAAACAAAAAAGGTTTGCCCATTTTACTACCTGAATTGCCTTCACTCAGGACAGTTGATATGTTTTTTAAGTACTACTCCAGCTCTGTCCAGGATATCCCTAACTCTGTCTGACCCCACCTATGTCACTCTGTCCTGCAAAGCCTCAGGGAAATGTTGCAAGGTGACGAGGTCCTTCACAAGTATATCTATAGTCAAACTGTACCTTAATAACTGAGTATATCACTACGGGGCAAAATCTACATTTTCATATTTGAAGGAGAGACACATATATTACAATATAGTGCTCAATAAAAAATAATCACTATTGTAAGTGTCTGAAGTTTTCTCACAAATTTCTGTATTCTCTAATCAATGTTACCCTACGGGCCTGGCTCGCCAAATGAAAGCTGCCAAGTCTCACAGTGCACTCAATGTACTGGCAAAGAAAGACATGTTTAAAGGGATAGTCTAGTCAAAATTAAACTTTCATGATTCAGATAGAGCATGCAATTTTAAGCAACTTTCTAATTCACTCCTATTATCAATTTTTCTTCATTCACACATTCATTGTTATATCTGATTTATTTTTTATTCAAATAGAATCATTAAGTTTGGGTTCACAAGGCAAGTTGTGTTCCAATTTCACAAACACGTTTATTTAAAACAAAGTACACTCAATCACTGCCACAAATCTCTCTGCTACTTCAATGCAATGTACTACAAGTAGCTGACATTTCCTCTCTTGGAAAAAAAAAGTTTTCCTGTCTGTTAATGTCAGAATTGTTCTGCGAGAAAGTATGGTATGTTCCATAAAAAAAGCACTGAATGGGTTTATGGTTAAATATGTTGAAAACAAAATGTGTTCAAGACAAATTTATTTAATCAAATGTTCAGTACTGAAATCTGCTATAACAAGAGATAAGCTGATTATTTTAAATTAATTTCTAAAATGGGATGTGCAATTGGAGGAAATCAATTCACATTCTATGCTACTTCAATGTATTTCAGCAGAATTGTGATAACCTCTTATCAGAAGCTTTAAAATGCATTAATCGAAACAACTGATATTGAGCTAGATTACAAGTGGCACAGTATTTTTTTTCGCACTCGCAAAAACTCAGCTAGAGTTCAGCTTTTTGCGATAGTCGGGTTGCATTTGTATTACTAGTGTTAACCCAAATCACACATGGGGGCCGAATTATCTAATGGCGGGCGGAAATGATTCGCTGTAGCGAATCATGTCCGCCCGACATTGCTAAATGCCGACAGCATACACTTAAGACCACTGCTTCTTAACTGCTGTTTCCGCCAAGGCTAAAGGCTTGCGTGGAAACAGGGCGATTAGGGGCCATTTGACCCTAGTTAAATTGCCCCCTTAAAGTCAAAATAAAAAATTGCAATCACGTTTCCGCATATGTTCTATTTATTGATAAATAAATATTTCTGATATTTTTTAAAACAAATATATTTTTATACATATAGATATAGATATATATGTATATATATAATTATATATAGTAAAGATATATATATATAATTTTATATAGTATATATATATACTGTGTATATATATATATATATATATATATATATATATATATATAGGAATATCTATTTAAAATACATAGAACATATTCTGCTATGTGCAGAACATTGGAATGTGAAATATTTACAGTTTCGCTCAACTTGTAATAGCTTATGCTTGTGCAAAACTATTTGCGCCTCACTTGTAATCTAGCCCTAACACTAAAGTGAAATGTTACCCATATGCAAAATCGTTTGAAAGTGATGCAGCATAACTGTAAAAAGTAGAAAATATTGCATAAACACCTCTGCCTAAAAAGGAAGATATTTTACCTCACAATTTCTTCTGCTCTTTAGAGTAAGCGCTCTGTCAGCAGCCAATCAGAGTGATCAATGCTGAGATCACAGTTTGCTTTACTGTGATCTCGTGGGATTTCACTGAAATCTTGTGAGATTTCATAGTAAACTTCTTTAAACTGAGTAGGCAAATAAAGTGACTGCCAGATACGTGTTCCCTTGCAAGTCCCTGGAATAGCATTCTAATTGGCCTTTACAGTGGGGTGTGGCTACTGAGGATATTTTGATGAAAAATATCTTCATTTTTTACATAGAGATGTTCAGGTGATATTTTTATTGTCAGCTTTTTGGGTATCATATTTCTTTAATTCCTATTTTTTACAGCTACTCTGTACAAGCAATGGATGGCCTATCCTGCAGTATTACACATTTCTGGGGTTTCATTTTTACATATACTGTTACTGTCAGTGTGGAATTTAGGGGGGTTGATTTTACAATTTTACAATATTTCCAGCTACCTTCTGTTATCTCATTTACCTAGCTTCCTTGTATTAGAGCATACCTCGATAGGCTGAGGAGTGTGCATGAGTCTATCTTGAGTTCTACGTGGCAGCAGTGTTTGCAGTAACGTTTGTAACAAAGCTGCTTTATCTTATGTATTGTCCTCAAGACACTCCACAGCCTACCTAGATATTCTATGGAAAGGAGGTAAGGTCCTCAACAATAACTTTTCTTATTTAACCCTTTGAGTGCTAAGCACTTTCCCACCTGGGTGCTAAGCTGAATTTTTTTCTATTTTATGTTTTTACATAAAACATTTTTTAACTTTTTTTGTTTGTTTTACAGATCCCCAAGATTTATAGCATTGGAAAGGTTAGGCGATTACCTTTCCAACGGTGGGTCTTGGGGGTCTGTAGCTGCTTAGATGCCTGAGATACAGGCTTCTAAGCAGCATGTCCCCTTTCCCTATACTTTGCATTGTCCATTTTAAATAAAGTTGCGCCGTTGACGTCATCACGTCATTGCGCGTGATGTCACCAAGCAAAACGTGAAGCCCCGGTGATGCCTGTAACTATACAGGAACGATCACCGGGGTAGGAGTGGGTGGAAGCCTCCAGATCTCCCTCAAGGTGGGAGAGTGCTAGCGACGGCTCAACACCTGAGTGAGACAATTTATGACGGCTCAGAGCTGTCGTTAGCACTCTCTAAAAAGGAGTTGTCCCTACAAGTTGCAAGATGTCTCCTATAGAAAATAATAGAGTTTGCTGGAAAGAGAAATTTTACTGGAGAGAACAGGGAGCAGGGGGCTCACTTTAAAAATTAAATCCAACAGCCAAAACACATCAGATTACTCTGTTTTGGCACAATCTCACCTTTTAGTTTGCAAGAAATAACAGTGAGATCTGCAGGGGTAAAATATTTGGAGAATACTCAAGACCTTTTTTGAGAACTTTCAGCTACACCCAAGGAATGCCCCCTGTTCAGCCTACCAGCAGAGGCGGAGAAACTCATTTTACTATATGGAAAAGAATACGCTTTCCGCAGCATGCTTTGCATGTGCAGTGTATTTTTATTACCATTTCTACTGTGTCTCTTAACTAGTGTTTTAATGTGAATTTTAATTTTTCCATAAAATATTACTTTTGCAGCACAATCATCATGATTTTTAACGTGATTAAACAATAACATTTTTACTGCATGTTTTTACTTCCATATCTCATTCCTTCGTTTCATTAAATGTTTAAATTACAATTGTGAGCACTATTGGAATAAATGCATCACCTAAAAGCAGAGACGTTCTCAAAGTAAAATCTGCCTTTGGCGATTTCCAGCAGGGACTTTGGGGCCAATTTATCAAGCTCTGTATGGAGCTAGTTGCCCCTTGTTTCCAGAGAGCCTGAAAACAGACGTTATGAAGCAGCGGTCTAAAGTTCACAAGAACTCCTGGTGCAATGATAAATGAAGACAGCGCATTGATACGCTACATTGTATCATGTCCGCTCGCACTATAATAAATATACCCCTTTGTAGTACTGGTGAGATTTGCACAACAAGGCAGTTCATTTTTCCTATAGTTTAGTTCATAAGGAGAGGGAAATAACATTTGTTTTTCATGTATGGTTGAATTTTATTTAAATAAAAAAAAAAAATCAAACATATTTTTTATTTATAATATAAATTTATCTTCTTTTTTTTTTATTGATCTTGATATATGATCTATTGCTCCATATGTGAAGCCACCTCCCTGAAAGTAGTTTTTTACAGGTTGCGATGTCCGCTGTGATTTGTTTCATTTTAATTTTGTGAAGAGTCTCTCCATGTTGAACTATTATTAATTTATATGAATCACTTCATCATGAAAACATAGAATATTTTTTATACATATGAAATATTTGTGGAACAAACTAATCCATAGAAATGTAAAAACTTTACAAATTTATATGTGTCAAAAGTCTGTATTTATCTATTCAGTGTACGGTTTAACACCTTAAATCGATTTAGCTTATAAACCATGTTCCTTCTAGCACAAATGAAGAGATCATATGAATTTATTTTTAAGTCGATTGCCTAGCAAAATGCAACTGTGAACATTGGAAAATGGCCTCTAGCTAACCAGCTCTGTACACATTTTCATACTTTTTGAGGTCATCTACAATTTTTTTTAGTTGTTGTCACATTGTTTTAATAGACCACAGCACAGTAACATACTCTCAACATGAAATGCCTTCAGCTTAGTGAACATCAATTAAAAGTAGAGATATGAGCTAATGTTCCTAGTGTCAAATAGAAGAGCATCAGTTGAGTTAAACTGTGAGCAATTTATTAGGAAAAAATACTTTAATATAAATCAACATTCCCTCTAATTATGTCAAGCTGGGTGTGTGCTAAAATATATTTTGTGTGCAATTTTATGAGTTTATATGTGTCCGACATCAGCATAGTGTTCCAAAATCTTGAGTGGTTCTGGATGATAAATAATTGGGTGTGTAAATGATGACTACACAGATAAATAAATATTGGCTACTGATGGGGGACTACAACTTTTTCTACCCATTTGTGGCTCTAGGGGGAGCAAGGGGTGCAAAACACCCAGTCTTCTATTTTGCATTCCCATTGGGCAGAGGAGGAGGGTAATGAGGATAAATTACTATTACCTGTGCCTGTCCATTTAGGCAGGCCATATCCCACAAGTGTCTAATCATATGACCTAGCTCTGCCTTCAGAACTAAAACATTATCAATGAAATAGGAAATATTTAACTTCCCTTAAAGGGACAGTACACTGTAAAATTGTTTTTCCATAAATGTATTTTAAATGACTTGTTATACCAACTGCAGAGTATAAAATATTTGAGAAATTGCATTTTCGGGTTTATTTGTGTATCTGAAGTAGCTGGTTTTGAGCTTTGAAACCACAGCCTATTACAATGGGTTGAGCTTCAGGTAATATCAGATCTCATTATGTTATCACTTTTGTGCAAACAGATTGCTTCCTTATCTTATATTTGTCTGGAACACCAAAGCTCAATACATAGAGAGAACAATGGAAAATTATCATTTTATTACTTAACTATCCTGCATTCCACTGAGAGTGTAATCTCTTCTGCTGGCTTTGTTTACTTAGGCTTGTCAATAGCGTATACGCCAGTATCAAAACTTTCAGTATAGGTTGGGAAACCACAAGCTAAATCAGGTATTTCAAATGCTGAAATATGAGCAAAGGAGCTACTTGCAACCAATTTAATACACTCTAGCAGGTAAAAAGGATCATTGGGAATAATTTAAAGGGGAGAAAGTTTTTGGGTGAACTGTCCCTTTAAGGTTGCTGCCAGCCCTGATTTCCCCAAATCCAGATATAAAACAGGTAATGATGGCAGCGCCGGCCTTGGTAGGTAGGTGACTTCAGCACTTTTCTCCAAATGAACCTCTGGAAATCTGTTTTTTATTTATTTTTTATTTTTTTTTATTTTATTTTATTTTTTAAAAATAATTCAATTCAAGGCATACAAACAATATATTTCAGTAAAAACTATAAATAAAAATTGTTTCCAAGTATTCAACAAATTTCAGCCAAACAAGATATGCATGACATGTCTAAATGACAATTTCCAGGAATATTTGTATACAGAACGTTTGCCAGTCAAACTATATACCATCTAAATGACACACATCCACTTTTGGACCTCCCAGTAATATGAAAGATGCAATGCTACAGCAGGTAGTCCTGAACAAAGGGAGACCCCTCGTTGATGAACCTCGTTTTGCTTATTTTATAGTATAGATAATAAGTTCTTATATGAAAACATTATGGGCCCAAACTAATAAAGAACAGAAATGTAAATAACTGTAATATAACTTGTGATAGGCATGTACATTTAAAAGACAGGAGCCAGCATAATACAACAAGTAGATTATACATAATGAGCAATATAGATATAGAATATCTTCTGAGCCGCTTGTCATAAATATGGCGTTCCAGTAATCAACTGTTTTCTTTAAAGGATAGGAGTCTACAGTCTCTTTAACTAGCGTGCTGCCTGAGAAGGCCGATAGCTGCTGCTGGGACCCCAAAGCGCTGCAACTGCTCTCAGACACAAAAACAGGGATTATTTGTAAATTTTCGGCAGCGCTGTCAACAGCAGGTGTGGCAAATCCAGCTTGCAATGTCTCCACAACAGCGGTTTGATATGCACCTAAGAGGTTGCCAAGTTCAGCCGTTATAAACGCAGCTGGCTCCATAGTTGTATACTAGGGTAATCCCTAGTATATGCCTTGGAAAAATTGCTCTACTGGCTTCTCCCCATCATCTGGGGTGGGGGAGAAATTGTACGGCAACCATAACCCCGAAGCAGGCAATCACCACAAACAGGCCACTACAGTTTTCCTGCAAATGCATTCCCTTGCCAGCCTAGTGGTGTTGCTGAAGAACATAGGGCATAAAATGGACTGAACAGGTGCTTCCAGGGTCACCAAAATCTTGGGATTCAGGTTATGTTTCACAAATATTGTAAACATTCAGAGAAATATCCCTAAAATCTATATTAAGACCAGGAGTTCCCTCAGTGCATGTCTATCCGTTTCAGCAGTCGGCTCCCCCCCCCCCCTCAGAAAACTATAGATTTGTTGAGAGTCTTCTTTAAAACAAGTTTGGAATCTACATCAGCTTCCTAGTAAGTACATTCCTTTCATTCAGGTTGGGTGAAAAACGTTATTGCACTGTCATTTGTGTTCTTTTCCAGAAGTTCATTTGGAGAATAATGCTGAAGTCACCTACCTAACAAGGCCGGCGCCGCCATCTATTACCTGTCTGTCCTAAGAACACCTGCAACTCCACCTGACCCTAACCATGGAACACCCATAACTTTGCATCCTCTCCTTAACCTATGGAACCGCCTCAACTCCACTAAGGAGTGTTTGCCCCCCCCCATAATAAGGTTGCTATAACTTCCAATGCTATTACATTTTTCTAATTTCTTTACATTCCATTACCTATCTACTTTACTCTCTATCTGCTCAAGAGAGGGCGCTGGCCATATAATGAAGACACTACCCTAAAAACTCAGGGCAGATGGTACCTTCTAGGTTTGGGTGATACAATATTGATTGGTGTTTGTTTCCTCAAATCATTTTTAAAATTGCTCAATAAAATGTTAAAAATTCTTATAATAATTATTCTAGCATAATGTAGGTGTGGACGCATCAAAACATTATAATTGGCTATATTTTATAATATTGACCTAACATCACCAACATTATGATGGTAAATTAGAAGAAAGAAATACCTAGTGAGATACTTGCTTGCAAGAACACACAACTCCTAATAGTCCCGCATATTACAGGAAGCTCCAAATTATGCCTCAGCCCCACAGTTCCTCATCATGTCTCCTTTTTATATTAAGAGGCAGCTACATTGATAAACCTAGCAGATTGTCTCTCTCTGTGTGAATTTAGAAACATACACCAAGATTTCAAGTTGTGCGTTAAACCTGGTGCGTAAATAACGCAAAAAAATGAGAGGTATCACATTCTCCATATAGGATGAGAGCAGCTTAAATTATATTGGCTGTTCAAATTATATTATATTGGCTGTTCACATTTTTTTAGCCAATAGGAATGCAACGGTACCCCAATATAAAAGGGGTACCTTGCATTCAAGCTTCAGTGTGCGGCGAAGATCGCATGAAAAGGAGGCTCTGCGCTGGATGTCGTCATTGCCACCATTCCTGGCCAGCTCCGCACCACCACAGCTCTGCTCTACCGGGATGAAGATAGAAGATGCCCCCGCAATGGATGAAGATGTCTCCGCCTGGATGAAGACTGCTCGCCGCCTGGATGAAGATGGATGTCCGGACTTCAGGAGCTGTGAGTACATCTTCTGGGATTAGTGTTTTTTTTTTTTTTTTAAAGATAGGGATTTTTTTATTGGGGCAATGGGTAGCGTAGGTTTTTTTTAGAGTTAGGTTTTTTTATTTTGGGGGGTTGTTTGGGTGGGGGGTTTTACTGTTAGGGGATACTTTGTAATTTTTGTAGGTAAAAGAGCTGTTTAACTTAGGGCAATGCCCTACAAAAGGCCCTTTTAAGGGCTATTGGTAGTTTATTGATATATTAGGGGGTGTTTTTATTTTGCGGTGGCTTTTTTGTTTTTATAGGGCTATTAAATTAGGTTAAATTTTTATTATTTTTTTGTAATCAGATTTTTTTATTTTTCGTAATGTTAGTGGGGTTATTTTCTAATGTTAGATTATTTTTAGTTTTCGTAATTTTAGTCTTTATTTTTTATTGTAATGTTAGTTTTTTTTGTTGTGTTAGGATTTTTTAATTTTTTAATTTTGTAACTTAAGTTTTTTATTTTTCGTTTTTTTTTAGGTTAATTTATAGTTTAATCTTAGTTTTTTTTATTTCACAGGTAAGTTTTTTATTTATTTTAAGGTAGTTATATTGTAAGTTTAATTACTGTTAGGGGCGGTTTAGGGGTTAATAGTTTAATTTAGTGTGTCGCTATGTGGGGGGCCGGCAGTTAAGGGGTTAATAGATTTATTTATTGTTGGTGATGTGAGGGGTCGGTGGTTTAGGGGTAAATAGGTTTAATATAGTATTCGCGATGCAGGGGGATGGTGGTTTAGGGGTTAATAGGTAGTTTATGGGTGTTAGAGTACTTTGTAACCTTTTTGTTATGAGTTTTGTGAAACATTTTTGTTTTGCAAAATCCATAACTACTAGTCTTTGATCGCGGAATGGATCAGGGCGGTAAAAGCCATATTGCTAGCGTAATAGCCAGACCGCACAACCTGTAATACGGGAGACCTCAAAATTACACACTCAAAAGTCATTTTTTGAGTGCGGAATGGAGAGTTGCATTATATGCTAAAACGCTTGTGGTATAGCTGTACAGCCGCGACTTGTAATACGGGCGACCTGCCATTTTGTGCGCAATGGCCAATTTTTAGCCGTACCGCAAAACTTGTAATTTTGCCCATAGAGAGAGAGAGAATTTTATGGTAGATAAGATCGAAAAGGCCCATTAAGTCTACCCATATTACTAATATAGTGTAAACTTGCTAATTTTTAAGATAGCCTTATGCATGTTCCAGGCATATTTTAATTGTTTTACAGTCCTTATGTTTACCACCTCTATTAGAAGCTTATTTTATGATAGAGATGTGCATTCAGCATTTTCATTCACTGACAAATGCGGAAATAGGTTACTTTCGGTAGTTGGCTCTTTTGGAGCCAAATATCCTTTTGTGCAAGTAAAACTCACTAAGATCTGGATTTGCACAGATTTTAGTGTGTTTCACTTACACAAAGGATATTCGGCTCCGAAAAGAGTTGAATACTGAAAGTAACCTCCTACTTCTGCATTTGATAGTGAACAAAACTGCCGAATGCACACATCTATTTCATGAACCAACTACTCTTTTAAAACTGTTTCCTCACCTTTTTTCCTGAACCTGCTACCATCTAATTTAAGAATGTCACCTTTTGCGAGCCCTCCTAATCCTTCTAGTCTCGAGGACTGTTTATCCTCAAAGCACATTATAATATACTAGTCCTAAAGCCTGTGTACATGGGACATTTTCTGCAGTGCAGAGGCGCTCCCGCCCGGCCAACACCTGCCATGCCCGCTCGCTGCCCAGGCAGGCCTCACCACACCCACTCCTGTTGGCCACACCCCCATCATGCCAGCTCCCACCCACTAATTGATCCTTCCATATGGTCAGGTATGTTTGTTCTTGTGCAGTCTCTACTGTGCACGACAGCTTCAGACAAACATACCTGGCCTTTTATATTATAGGATTGAGCACAACTGTCTTGGTAGGAGAAGGGGTATGAAAAGGAGACATCTTTGATTGCTTGATGTAATATTTGTATGAATATGACAAACTCTAATCTCTGCGTAATGATGATATGACACAAATACTTTTATTTTGTTGTTCTATTGTGTAATAAAATAAATAAATAAATAGCTGATTATTAGAAACATTTTAAATAAAACATTTTTTTTTTACAGGACGCTGATTGCATAAGTCTGCACACCAACTTAACTAATAGCTTGTAGAAGCACCTTTTGCATTTATTATGGCAGCAAGTCTTTGTGAATAAGCCCCTATTAACTTTGCATATCTAGACTTTATAATTTTATCCCACACTTCAAGGTCCTTCAAATTGCAAGGGAATATCCTGTGTACAACTCTCTTAAGGTCATTCCATAGGTTTTCAAAGGGATTGAGGTCTCAGCTCTGACTGGGCCATTCCAAGTGGTCAATTTATCAAGTGCCAATGTATCAATCATCCCGATCGGAACGGGAAGATTGCAGTCCGCCTAAAAGGTGGCGGACAAGTTATTTTTCTTCTTAACTTACATTTCCGGCGAGCCGAAAACTTTGGGCGTAGAAAGCAGCAGCAAAGAAAGACTTTTCTTTTCTGAAGCCATGCTTTGGTTGACTTGGATGTGTGTTTTGCTTCATTGTCATGTTGGAATGTGAATCTCATCTTCAGCTTTCTGATAGAGGCCAGCAGGTTTTTTTTTCTCTTTTTGTATATGCAAATTATGAGCCTGAGGGAAGTCTCCCTAAGGGGGATGTGGGAAACCAGACATGGACCCATTGCTCAATGTGCCTAGAAGATAAGGCTGCACCTCACTGAGGCTTAAGGCTGAAACGTATAATTAGGGTTTTGTCAATTCTCTTATTCAGAGAGGGATTGCCTTATATTTCGGGACTGGGTTGTACTGTTTAGTCAGGACCAGACTGATAAACTAAAGGAAGGCTCTTCTCTGTTAAAGACACATGTTGAACAGAAAAATGCTGCTCCTAGGATCGTAACTAGGCATAGAACAAGCTATTATGCAAATGTTCATTCACAGGTTGAACACTTCTCTCTTTTTGTATATGTATCCAGCATCTGCCTGCTGTCCTATGAACTGTATGTCCAGCCTCTGCCTGCTGCTATATAAACTGTATCTCCAGCCTCTGCCTGCAGTCATTTGAACTGTATGTCTAGCCTCTGCCTGCAGCCATTTGAACTTCATGTCCAGCCTCTGCCTGCAGTCATTTGAACTGTATGTCTAGCCTCTGCCTGCAGTCATTTAAACTTTATGTCCCGCCTCTGCCTGCAGTCATTTGAACTGTATGTCTAGCCTCTGCCTGCAGCCATTTGAACTGTTTGTCTAGCCTCTGCCTGCAGCCATTTGAACTGTATGTCTAGCCTCTGCCTGCAGCCATTTGAACTTTATGTCCAGCCTCTGCCTGCAGTCATTTGAACTTTATGTCCAGCCTCTGCCTGCAGTCATTTGAACTGTATTTCCAGCCTCTGCCTGATGGCATATTTAACTATATGTTCAATCTTCTCATGGTTATAAGGACACTGCCATCTGAAGAAGAAACTTCTCTTTTTAGGTAAACTTATATTATTTATGTGTAATTGGTGGCTGTTTGCACGCAAGTCAAATTCCATTCGTATTACAAGTTGAAAGTAAATGCGAACGTGTGAGCACAATTGTGATTTGCATTAGAATGATCACTGTGACCTCAGTGTGACAAAACACATCAAAAATACATTTAAAAGTACAGTTACACTCATAATAAAACTATCTAATAAAAATTATTTTTTTAAAAATTACATAATAAAGTATAAGAGCTTAAAGATATAAGGTTGCGAGTGTTAAAGTGAAAGTAAATCCTAGCATTTTACAAACTCTAGGATTTACTATTGAATCAAATAAAGGGCACTTTCATTCATGAAGTACGTATAAGATACTTCATTTAGAAAGCTCCTATTTGATTCAACAGATCGCCGCTCTTAGCTCCTACAGCAGCGCATGGCTAAAAAATTTTTGGCTAAAAGGTGACGTTTTCACCTCTTAGTCAATAGCAGTGCGGTAAATCCGGCTCCCATGGGCACCAAGCCGGATTTACCGCACAGCTATTGGCTAAGAGGTGAAAACGTCATTTTTAACCGTGGGCTGCTGTAGGAGCTAATAGCGGCGATCGATTGAATCAAATAAAGGAGCTTTCTACATAAGGTATCTTATACTTCATGAATGAAAGTGTCCTATATTTGTTTCAATAGTAAATCCTAGCGTTTGTAAAACGCTAGGATTTACTTTCACTTTAAGACAAAAAAAGGACTGCAAAGGGCTTTAACATAGAGATGTATGTATACAGTATATATATATATATATATATATATATATATATATATATATATATAAATATAAAAACACGATATTTGTACAAGCTGTTCCTGGATATAATGGCTATGGTCAAGGGCCCACAATATTCCAATGTTAATGTGGGCCCTTGACCATAGCCATTATATCTAGGGACACCTGGTACAAATATTGTAAAACATTTTTCTGGGCGTTAATTCCCTTTCTAGTACCGTACTGCAGTTTGGTATTAAAGGGACATGAAACCCAAAATTTTTCTGTCATGATTCAGATAGAGAATACAATTTCAAACAACTTTTCAATTTACTTCTATTATTTAATTTGCTTCTTTCTCTTGTTATCCTTTGCTGAAATGTTTATATAGGAAAGTTCATGTGCAGCAGAGAACCTAGGTTCTAGCTGCTGATTGGTGGCTGCATATATAAACTGATTGCGATTGGCTCACCCATGAGTTCAGTTAGAAACCAGTAGTGCACGACTGCTCCTTCAACAAATGATACCAAGAGAATAAAACAGATTAGATAATAGAAGTAAATTAGAAAGTTGTTTAAAATTGTATTCTCTATCTGAATCATGAAATACATTTTTTGGGTTTCATGTCCCTTTAATTGTAGGAGCCATCAATTTTCTCAAAATATACACTAAATCAGCAAATTGATTATGGCATCAATAGATGAGACTGAATGGGAATATGATTTAGCTGAAACTTTTGCTTTGGAAGGTCTCAAGGATATTGCTACTGTGGTTGGTAAAAGTATTTTTCAAGATTATAAAACACATAAAAATAATCTCATTAAACAACTTAAAATTAAATAGGAGATTAGCAGTTTGAAAAGATGTATTGATAATGATATGATCCCACGTGGACTCAGACTAAGAAAGAAACCAGGGATTAACCTACATCAACTATTACAGATTTTAAGGAAGAATAGGAAAAGTGCCTCACTGAATGCTCATTAAAACTTATACATTTAATTATTAAAGAAACTGAAAACAAGCAGGATAATGTGAATTGGGAAGTAGAGGAATCTAATGAGAATTTTGACAAGTGGCAGAGTAATGAACAATATAACAAATTAAGCAAGGAAATTAGAATAGAATTAAGGAGTTACAGGATGAAATTAAATCAAGGAAGAGAAGGACATTTTTGAGGGATTTGTTGGACTATAAGGAAGGTGTTGTATACGTCTACGCTGGTCAAAAACCAGGTACATCTGATTCAGAGAGATCTGGTTCAGAGACAGATACAAGTAGATCACCTAGGAGAAATAGAGGAAGAAGAAGGGGGGATTTTTTAGGCAACAGGAAGATTCAAGACAAAAAAAGAGAAGAAGTGGAGGGATAAAACATAGGAAAAACTGGTCAAAAACAAACAAGCTATGCTCTGAGAAGTTAGCAGAGCAACAAAACACCCAAATAGAGAAAAGAAATAAACAAGACTTAGAGGTGGTAAATTTGTCTAAAAAGGAACTCAATAAATCTCATATTGAAGATTTGAGTAAAGGATTGACGTTCTGTCCAAATAATAATTTAGATAAATTCACTGCATCTAAGGATCTTCATTTTTTTGCCAGGAAGGTAGTTCTGAGGAAATTAAATATGGACAAAATTGCAGATGAAAAGTTGGATATGCATGATAAAATTGCATTAGAAAATTTAGAAATTTTATCAATGAACTGAAACTGATAATAGTGGCACAATTGGTTTTAGTGATCTTAAACCCAAATCCTCATATATGCCATCATTATCGATGGTACCGAGTGTCATGACATTTGTCAAACTAGTTGAAAAAGATTTGAAAGGGCTAACCACAAAAAAAAAGGATAATGTAACTAAAGAACAAAGGATGGCATTAAATGACTTAATGACGAAACTATTGTGGTGAAACCCTCAAACAAGGGCGGCAACGTAGTGATCCTTGATGTTCAGGATTATAAAACAGAGTGTCTGAGACAACTTAAGGGGACATGAAACCCATATTTTTTCTTTCATGATTTAGAAAGAGAATGCAATTTTAAACATCTTTCTAATTTACTTCTATTATCTCATTTATTTTATTATCTTGATATTCTTTGCTGAAAAGCATATCTAGATATGCTCAGTAGCTGCTGATTGGTTGCTGCACATAGAAGCCTTGTGTGATTGGCTCCCCCATGTGCATTGCTTTTTCTTCAACTAAGGATATCTAAAAAATTACGCAAAATAAATAATAGAAGTAAATTATAATGTTGTTTAAATTTGTATTCTCTATCTGAATCATGAAAGAAAGATTTTGGGTTTAGTGGCCCTTTAAAAATAAAACCCAGTATGAGAAATTGAAATTTAATCCAACTTCACAGTACAAGGATGAGTTAGATAGCATTTTAAATAGAGCTCTATCTCAAGGACTAATAAACAAAAAGAACTTTCATTTATGCAGGTTAAATTCCCAGTTACCCCAATCTTCTACACCAGTGGTTCTCAACCAAAGTGATCTCAAGGCCCGGTAAATTTTAGCTAGACATTTCCAGGGCCCAGTAGTTTTATATATATATATATATATATATATATATAAAGTGAGCAGCAGAGGTGGGCTGATCAGCTAGGCAAATAGGACCTTGGCCTAGGGACCAGCAAATAGGGGGGCCCACAAATGGCATCTCCACGGATCCTGGTGCATTCCTTAAGCTGGAGTTTTCAGTTGCCCTATCAGTAACTAAGCAAATAAGTGTGGGTTTAGTGGGGGCCCGGGTGGGGTCTGTCGCTGTGAGGGCCATGGAGTCTGGGGTCTGGCCCTGGAGGTTGGGTGCCCTTTCTCTGGACCTTAATGTTGGGGGTCCTGGCTCTGGAGGTTAAGGGGCCTGTTGGGGGCAGGGCAGGGAGGCTACCATGGTCATTTGCATAAAATTTAATACATTTCGGTCAGTGTGAGACAGTTTTCCTGGGGGCTTGATTGGTCTCAGTCTGCCCCTGGTGTGCAGTGGGGTAAGAGTGTGCAGTGGGGGCATGACAGGTCGGGGCCCACCAACAGGGCTATCATGGCCTGGTACTGGGCCATGGCCCGGCTGTTGAGAAACCAGGTTCTACACGACACCTAAGATACATAAACATAAGATCCTCCCACCAGGGCGACCGATGTCGGGGGTGAAGGGACTCACTGAAGGTGTAACTTAATATTTGGACTGGTGCCTAAGACCATATCTCACCTCTCTACCCTCCTACGTCAAGAATACTACTGAGGTTTTGAGAAAATTGGATGATATTGTACTCGCCCCAGAAACAATCTTAGTATCTATTGATGTGGAAGCGTTATACTCATCTATCCCTCATACCAAAGGTATTGACACTATAAAGACAATTCTAAAGCATTTGATGGCCACACTGATTTTGTTCTGGATCTGTTATACTTTGTGCTTAACAGGAATTATTTTAAGCTTGATGATAAATATTATAGACAAACAATGGGCACAGCAATGGGTGCATGTTACGTGTGCCTTTATCTTGGCAGATGGGAAAATGATAACATTTTGGATGCTGCATGTGAATTTGAAAAAGCTATAACATTATGGATATGTTTTATCGATGATGTCCTCCTGTTATGGGAGGGCACATCAGATGATCTATGCAAATTTATGCAGCAACTAAACTGTAATGATTGGAATCTTAAATTTACTTTTGAATGGAGTTATGAATCATTTTCTTTCTTGGATTTCAAAATATCCAGACAACATGATAAGTTAATGACAGAAACTTTCAGAAAGAGTACCTCAGCAAACACTTTATTAGATGCATCTAGTCATCATCCCTTACATCAAATCAACGCTATTCCAATTGGTCAATATTTGCGACAGAAAAGGAACTGTTCTCAGGAATTGACATACAATAAATATACAGATGATTTGAGGGAGAGATTTCTAGCCAGAGGCTATTCGAAAAAAGTAATTAAAAAAGGATACAAAAGGGCCAGTGAAATTACACGTAAAAAATTATTGTATGAAACAGTTGATAAACACACCAGCTCAGAAGTAAGGTTTATAAGTACCTATAATTCAGAGTGGGAGGAATTGAGAAAGGTATTGAGTAGACAATGTCCTTACCACAGACACAGACTTACATAAAATAGTAGGGGACTACCCACTAATGACAGACAGACGTGCTCCTTCCCTTAAGGATAAACTGGTACATAGTTATTATAAAGGCAAAAATAATTGGCTAGATAAGCATCAAAAGAAGGATGGCTGCTATAGGTGTGGCAAATGCAAAATGTGCAAACATCTAACAAGAGGCCAATATATGATTGACACAACAGGGCATCCACACAGAGTAAAGGGTCACATAACATGCCGTAGTGAGGGAGTTGTATATGTAGCCCACTCTTCTTGTCCCCGGTTATACGTGGGTAAAACGTACAGAGAATTCAGGCAATGAATGAAAGAGCATAGAAGAGATATCCTTAATGAAAAAATTAAGAACAGTGGGGTAGCGAGACATTTTTATGAGGTACACCAAAGCAGCATACAATATTTAAAATGTATGGGTCTTGAACTTGTAGATATTAAAGAAAGAGGGGGTGATTACGATAATCTACTCCTTAAATCTGAATGCAGGTGGATCTACAACCTCAATTCACTACAACCTAAAGGGCTTAATGAAGAATTAAATGATGCCCCTTTCTTATCAACTGATATAATCAATGAATAGATTTACTTAAGGGGTCTATCTATGTGAATCTGAGGTGGTTAGGAACGTCTATTGATAGATACTTTACGTATATATAATATTCCCTCTATCTAATGATGTCTGTCTAACATGTTCATCTGAACCAATCCTGTAAGCATTAATATAATGCAAGGTAATTTGCAATATTGATTAGATATGTTATGGTGACGATGTTCTATTATTGGGGACATAATCTTGGGAAAAAGTTTTTGAAAATGTATATATTCTTTAGATGGATTAGAAGATGCTGATCACGGATGCTGGTTAGTTATAAGTTAATAGTATTGCAGCAAAAAAGTTGTATGTTTATGTATAATATATTTCTTTGTTTCATTGTGCAACAAAGCAATCAAGTATCAATTCACCTGTGGGAGGCATGGTAAATAGGACATAATCCATGCAATAGTCATAGATTAATTGTGCCTGAGGAAGCCCCAAGTGACGTAGGGTGAAACACATGTTGCACTGTTTGCATTGGCTGGTGCCAATTTCCACGCTTGGACATTTTCAGTTTGGCCACATAGGGAGCGAGGGTCTTTATCAGGAGGAACCAGTTTCCATATTTTTGCAAGCTAAAGTCCAATATTAAGGACGTATTATGTGGCAGTTTTCCTCATAAATCTTTCATATATTTATATATGTATATAATTAAAGTAAATATTTGCATAGAGAATTAGTACATCTAGGCAAGTATCCCCGCTTGCTTTTCCCCAGAAATTCTTAATATACAATGTTTCCAATGCACAAGAGAATTGTGGGTAAGATATGCAAATTCTCAGTTTTTTTGCTTCAAAAATACTGTTTTGACACAGCGATCCTTTTAAACAGGATTATGACAGCAAACCAGAAATCACTCACTAGACAAGCCTGTTTCATTCAGTTTTTTATCTCCCCCCATAATTTTAATGAATTTTGGTTTAACCATGAAAATAGCTTTTCCAATGCAGCAACCAGAAATCTATCTCCTACTGATGAGTTCCAAAAAGAACAAAACAGGGTTGTCTAGTGAGTGATTTCTGGTTTGCTGTCATAATCCTGTTTAAAAGGATCGCTGTGTCAAAACAGTATTTTTGAAGCAAAAAAACGGAGAATTTGCATATCTAATTTGCATATCTTACCCACAATTCTTTTGGGCATTGGAAACATTGTATATTAAGAATTTCTGAGGAAAAGCAAGCAGGGATACTTGCCTCGATGTTCTAATTTCCTATCCAAATATTTACATTGATTTCATTTTGAGACATGGTGGATTTTAATTTTAGTTTTTTATCTCCCCCCATAATTTTAATGAATTTTGGTTTAACCATGAAAATAGCTTTTCCAATGCAGCAACCAGAAATCTATCTCCTACTGATGAGTTCCAAAAAGAACAAAACAGGCTTGTCTAGTGAGTGATTTCTGGTTTGCTCTCATAATCCTGTTTAAAAGGATCGCTGTGTCAAAACAGTATTTTTGAAGCAAAAAAAATGAGAATTTGCATATTTTACCCACAATTCTTTTGGGCATTGGAAACATTGTATATTAAGAATTTATGGGGAAAAGCAAGCAGGGATACTTGCCTCGATGTTCTAATTTCCTATGCAAATATTTACATTGATTTAATTTTGAGACATGGTGGATTTTAATTTTAGTTTTTTATCTCCCCCCATAATTTTAATGAATTTTGGTTTAACCATGAAAATAGCTTTTCCAATGCAACAACCAGAAATCTATTTCCTACTGATGAGTTCCAAAAAGAACAAAACAGGCTTGTCTAGTGAGTGATTTCTGGTTTGCTCTCATAATCCTGTTTAAAAGGATCGCTGTGTCAAAACAGTATTTTTGAAGCAAAAAAACTGAGAATTTGCATATTTTGCCCACAATTTTCTTGTGCATTGGAAACATTGTATATTAAGAATTTCTGGGGAAAAGCAAGCGGGGATACTTGCCTAGATGTACTAATTTCCTATGCAAATATTTACATTGATTTAATTTTGAGACACGGAGGATTTTAATTTCAGTTTTTTATCTCCCCCCATAATTTTAATGAATTTTGGTTTAACCATGAAAATAGCTTTTCCAATGCAGCAACCAGAAATCTATCTCCTACTGATGATTTCCAAAAAAAGAATCAAACAAGCTTGTCCAGTGAGTGATTTCTGGTTTGCTGTCATAATCCTGTTCAAAAAGGGTCGCTGTGTCAAAACAGTATTTTTTAAGCAATAAAACTGAGAATTTGCATATCTAATTTGCATATCTTAACCACAATTCTCTTGTGCATTGAAAACATTGTATATTAAGAATTTCTGGGGAAAAGCAAGCAGGGATACTTGCCTAGATGTACTAATTTCCTATGCAAATATTTACATTGATTTAATTTTGAGACATGGAGGATTTTAATTTCAGTTTTTTATCTCCCCCCATAATTTTAATGAATTTTGGTTTAACCATGAAAATAGCTTTTCCAATGCAGCAATCAGAAATCTATCTCATACTGATGAGTTTCAAAAAGAAAGAAACAGGCTTGTCTAGTGATTGATTTTTGGTTTGCTGTCATAATCCTGTTTTAAAGGATCGCTGTGTCAAAACAGTATTTTTGAAGCAAAAAACTGAGAATTTACATATCTTACCCACAATTCTCTTGTGCATTGGAAACATTGTATATTAAGAATTTCTGGGGAAAAGCAGACGGGGCTACTTGCCTAGATGTAATAATTTCCTATGCAAATATTTACATTGATTTCATTTTAAGACATGGAGGATTATATTTTCAGTTTTTTTCTCTCCCCCCATAATTTTAATGAATTTTGGTTTAACCATGAAAATAGCTTTTCCAATGCAGCAACCAGAAATCTATCTCCTACTGATGAGTTCCAAAAAGAACAAAACAGGCTTGTCTATTGAGTGATTTCTGGTTTGCCGTCATAATCCTGTTTAAAAGGATCGCTGTGTCAAAATAGTATTTTTGAAGCAAAAAAACAGAGAATTTGCATTTCTTACCCACAATTCTTTTGTGCATTGAAAACGTTGTATATTAAGAATTTCTGGGGAAAAGCAGGCGGGGATACTTGCCTAGATGTACTAATTTCCTATGCAAATATTTACATTGATTTCATTTTGAGACATGGAGGATTTTATTTTCAGTTTTTTCTCTCCCCCCATAATTTTAATGAATTTTGGTTTAACCATGAAAATAGCTTTTCCAATGCAGCAATCAGAAATCTATCTCATACTGATGAGTTTCAAAAAAAAAAGGAACAGGCTTTTCTAGTGATTGATTTCTGGTTTGCTGTCATAATCCTGTTTAAAAGGGTCGCTGTGTCAAAACAGTATTTTTGAAGCAATAAAACTGAGAATTTGCATATCTAATTTGCATATCTTACCCACAATTCTCTTGTCCATTGAAAACATTGTATATTAAGAATTTCTGGGGAAAAGCAAGCAGGGATACTTGGCTAGATGTACTAATTTCCTATGCAAATATTTACATTGATTTCATTTTGAGACATGGAGGATTTTAATTTCAGTTTTTTATCTCCCCCCATAATTTTAATGAATTTTGTTTTAACCATGAAAATAGCTTTTCCAATGCAGCAATCAGAAATCTATCTCCTACTGATGAGTTCCAAAAAGAACAAAACAGGGTTGTCTAGTGAGTGATTTCTGGTTTGCTGTCATAATCCTGTTTAAAAGGATCGCTGTGTCAAAACAGTATTTTTGAAACAAAAAAACGGAGAATTTGCATATCTAATTTGCATATCTTACCCACAATTCCTTTGTGCATTGGAAACATTGTATATTAAGAATTTCTGGGGAAAAACAAACGGGGATACTTGCCTAGATGTACTAATTTCCTATGCAAATATTTACATTGATTTAATTTTGAGACATGGAGGATTTTAATTTCAGTTTTTTATCTCCCCCCATAATTTTAATGAATTTTGGTTTAACCATGAAAATAGCTTTTCTAATGCAGCAACCAGAAATCTATCTCCTACTGATGAGTTCCAAAAAGAACGAAACAGGCTTGTCTAGTGAGTGATTTCTGGTTTGCTGTCATAATCCTGTTTAAAAGGATTGCTGTGTCAAAACAGTATTTTTGAAGCAAAAAAATGGAGAATATGCATATCTAATTTGCATATCTTACCCACAATTCTTTTGGGCATTGGAAACATTGTATATTAAGAATTTCTGGGGAAAAGCAAGCAGGGATACTTGCCTCGATGTACTAATTTTCTATCCAAATATTTACATTGATTTAATTGTGAGACATGGTGGATTTTAATTTTAGTTTTTTTATCTCCCCCCATAATTTTAATGAATTTTGGTTTAACCATGAAAATAGCTTTTCCAATGCAGCAACCAGAAATCTATCTCCTACTGATGAGTTCCAAAAAGAACAAAACAGGCTTGTCTAGTGAGTGATTTCTGGTTTGCTCTCATAATCCTGTTTAAAAGGATCGCTGTGTCAAAACAGTATTTTTGAAGCAAAAAAAATGAGAATTTGCATATCTTACCCACAATTCTTTTGGGCATTGGAAACATTGTATATTAAGAATTTCTGGGGAAAAGCAAGCAGGGATACTTGCCTCGATGTTCTAATTTCCTATGCAAATATTTACATTGATTTAATTTTGAGACATGGTGGATTTTAATTTTAGTTTTTTATCTCCCCCCATAATTTTAATGAATTTTTGTTTAACCATGAAAATAGCTTTTCCAATGCAACAACCAGAAATCTATTTCCTACTGATGAGTTCCAAAAAGAACAAAACAGGCTTGTCTAGTGAGTGATTTCTGGTTTGCTCTCATAATCCTGTTTAAAAGGATCGCTGTGTCAAAACAGTATTTTTGAAGCAAAAAAACTGAGAATTTGCATATTTTGCCCACAATTTTCTTGTGCATTGAAAACATTGTATATTAAGAATTTCTGGGGAAAAGCATGCAGGGATACTTGCCTAGATGTACTAATTTCCTATGCAAATATTAACATTGATTTAATTTTGAGACATGGAGGATTTTAATTTCAGTTTTTTATCTCCCTCCATAATTTTAATGAATTTTGGTTTAACCATGAAAATAGCTTTTCCAATGCAGCAACCAAAAATCTATCTTCTACTGATGAGTTCCAAAAAAGAATGAAACAGGCTTGTCTTGTGAGTGATTTCTGGTTTGCTGTTATAATCCTGTTTAAAAGGATCGCTTTGTCAAAACAGTATTTTTGAAGCAAAAAAATGGAGAATTTGCATATCTAATTTGCATATCTTACCCACAATTCTCTTGTGCATTGGAAACATTGTATATTAACCCTTTAAGAACACAGCTTTCAGTTTGCTCAATTGTTTTATGACGGAAAAATTCAGTCATATGTCCTTAAGAGGTTAAGAATTTCTGGGGAAAAGCAAGCGGGGATACTTGCCTAGATGTACTAATTTCCTATGCAAATATTTACATTGATTTAATTTTGAGACATGGAGGATTTTAATTTCAGTTTTTTATCTCGCCCCATAATTTTAATGAATTTTGGTTTGATTTAATTTTTGAGACATGGAGGATTTTAATTTCAGTTTTTTATCTCGCCCCATAATTTTAATGAATTTTGGTTTAACCATGAAAATAGCTTTTCTAATGCAGCAACCAGAAAACTATCTCCTACTGATGAGTTCCAAAAAGAACGAAACAGGCTTGTCTAGTGAGTGATTTCTGGTTTGCTGTCATAATCCTGTTTAAAAGGATTGCTGTGTCAAAACAGTATTTTTGAAGCAAAAAAACCCGGAGAATTTGCATATCTAATTTGCATATCTTACCCACAATTCTTTTGGGCATTGGAAACATTGTATATTAAGAATTTCTGGGGAAAAGCAAGCAGGGATACTTGCCTCGATGTTCTAATTTCCTATGCAAATATTTACATTGATTTAATTTTGAGACATGGAGGATTTTATTTTCAGTTTTTTCTCTCCCCCCATAATTTTAATGAATTTTGGTTTAACCAAGAAAATAGCTTTTCCAATGCAGCAACTAGAAATCTATCTCCTACTGATGATTTCCACAAAAAAAAAGAACCAAACAAGCTTGTACAGTGAGTGATTTCTGGTTTGCTGTCATAATCCTGTTTAAAAGGGTCGCTGTGTCAAAACAGTATTTTTGAAGCAATAAAACTGAGAATTTGCATATCTAATTTGCATATCTTACCCACAATTCTCTTGTGCATTGAAAACATTGTATATTATGAATTTCTGGGGAAAAGCAAGCAGGGTTACTTCCCTAGATGTACTAATTTCCTATGCAAATATTTACATTGATTTAATTTTGAGACATGGAGGATTTTAATTTCAGTTTTTTATCTCCCCCCATAATTTTAATGAATTTTGATTTAACCATGAAAATAGCTTTTCCAATGCAGCAATCAGAAATCTATCTCATACTGATGAGTTTCAAAAAGAAAGAAACAGGCTTGTCTAGGATTGATTTTTGGTTTGCTCTCATAATCCTGTTTAAAAGGGTCGCTGTGTCAAAACAGTATTTTTGAAGCAATAAAACTGAGAATTTGCATATCTAATTTGCATATCTTACCCACAATTCTCTTGTGCATTGGAAACATTGTATATTAAGAATTTCTGGGGAAAAGCAAGCGGGGATACTTGCCTAGATATACTAATTTCCTATGCAAATATTTACATTGATTTAATTTTGAGACATGGAAGATTTTAATTTCAGTTTTTTATCTCCCCCCATAATTTTAATGAATTTTGTTTTAACCATGAAAATAGCTTTTCCAATGCAGCAACCAGAAATCTATCTCCTACTGATGAGTTCCAAAAAAGAACAAAACAGGCTTGTCTAGTGAGTGATTTCTGGTTTGCTGTCATAATCCTGTTTAAAAGGATCGCTGTGTCAAAACAGTATTTTTAAAGCAAAAAAACTGAGAATTTACATATCTTACCCACAATTCTCTTGTGCATTGAAAACATTTTATATTAAGAATTTCTGGGGAAAAGCAAGCGGGGATACTTGCCTAGATATACTAATTTCCTATGCAAATATTTACATTGATTTAATTTTGAGACATGGAGGATTTTAATTTCAGTTTTTTATCTCCCCCCATAATTTTAATGAATTTTGTTTTAACCATGAAAATAGCTTTTCCAATGCAGCAACCAGAAATCTATCTCCTACTGATGAGTTCCAAAAAAGAACAAAACAGGCTTGTCTAGTGAGTGATTTATGGCTTGCTGTCATAATCCTGTTTAAAAGGGTCGCTGTGTCAAAACAGTATTTTTGAAGCAATAAAACTGAGAATTTGCATATCTAATTTGCATATCTTACCCACAATTCTCTTGTCCATTGAAAACATTGTATATTAAGAATTTCTGGGGAAAAGCAAGCAGGGATACTTGGCTAGATGTACTAATTTCCTATGCAAATATTTACATTGATTTAATTTTGAGATACGGAGGATTTTAATTTCAGTTTTTTATCTCCCCCCATAATTTTAATGAATTTTGGTTTAACCATGAAAATAGCTTTTCCAATGCAGCAACCAGAAATCTATCTCCTACTGATGATTTCCAAAAAGAACAAAACAGGCTTGTCTAGTGGGTGATTTCTGGTTTGCTGTCATAATCCTGTTTAAAAGGATCGCTGTGTCAAAACAGTATTTTTGAAGCAAAAAAACTGAGAATTTGCATATCTTACCCACAATTCTTTTGTGCATTGAAAACGTTGTATATTAAGAATTTCTGGGGAAAAGCAGGCGGGGATACTAGCCTAGATGTACTAATTTCCTATGCAAATATTTACATTGATTTCATTTTGAGAAATGGAGGATTTTATTTTCAGTTTTTTCTCTCCCCCCATAATTTTAATGAATTTTGGTTTAACCATGAAAATAGCTTTTCCAATGCAGCAACCAGAAATCTATCTCCTACTGATGAGTTCCAAAAAGAACAAAACAGGCTTGTCTAGTGAGTGATTTCTGGTTTGCTCTCATAATCCTGTTTAAAAGGATCGCTGTGTCAAAACAGTATTTTTGAAGCAAAAAAAATGAGAATTTGCATATCTTACCCACAATTCTTTTGGGCATTGGAAACATTGTATATTAAGAATTTCTGGGGAAAAGCAAGCAGGGATACTTGCCTCGATGTTCTAATTTCCTATGCAAATATTTACATTGATTTAATTTTGAGACATGGTGGATTTTAATTTTAGTTTTTTATCTCCCCCCATAATTTTAATGAATTTTTGTTTAACCATGAAAATAGCTTTTCCAATGCAACAACCAGAAATCTATTTCCTACTGATGAGTTCCAAAAAGAACAAAACAGGCTTGTCTAGTGAGTGATTTCTGGTTTGCTCTCATAATCCTGTTTAAAAGGATCGCTGTGTCAAAACAGTATTTTTGAAGCAAAAAAACTGAGAAATTGCATATTTTGCCCACAATTTTCTTGTGCATTGGAAACATTGTATATTAAGAATTTCTGGGGAAAAGCAAGTGGGGATACTTGCCTAGATGTACTAATTTCCTATGCAAATATTTACATTGATTTAATTTTGAGATACGGAGGATTTTAATTTCAGTTTTTTATCTCCCCCCATAATTTTAATGAATTTTGGTTTAACCATGAAAATAGCTTTTCCAATGCAGCAACCAGAAATCTATCTCCTACTGATGAGTTCCAAAAAGAACAAAACAGGCTTGTCTAGTGGGTGATTTCTGGTTTGCTGTCATAATCCTGTTTAAAAGGATCGCTGTGTCAAAACAGTATTTTTGAGGCAAAAAAACTGAGAATTTGCATATCTTACCCACAATTCTTTTGTGCATTGAAAACGTTGTATATTAAGAATTTCTGGGGAAAAGCAGGCGGGGATACTTGCCTAGATGTACTAATTTCCTATGCAAATATTTACATTGATTTCATTTTGAGAAATGGAGGATTTTATTTTCAGTTTTTTCTCTCCCCCCATAATTTTAATGAATTTTGGTTTAACCAACAAAATAGCTTTTCCAATGCAGCAACCAGAAATCTATCTCCTACTGATGATTTCCAAAAAGAACAAAACAGGCTTGTCTAGTGAGTGATTTCTGGTTTGCTGTCATAATCCTGTTTAAAAGGGTTGCTGTGTCAAAACAGTATTTTTGAAGCAATAAAACTGAGAATTTGCATATCTAATTTGCATATCTTACCCACAATTCTCTTGTCCATTGAAAAAATTGTATATTAAGAATTTCTGGGGAAAAGCAAGCAGGGATACTTGGCTAGATGTACTAATTTCCTATGCAAATATTTACATTGATTTCATTTTGAGACATGGAGGATTTTAATTTTAGTTTTTTATCTCCCCCCATAATTTTAATGAATTTTGGTTTAACCATGAAAATAGCTTTTCCAATGCAGCAACCAGAAATCTATCTCCTACTGATGAGTTCCAAAAACAACAAAACAGGCTTGTCTAGTGAGTGATTTCTGGTTTGCTCTCATAATCCTTTTTAAAAGGATCGCTGTGTCAAAACAGTATTTTTGAAGCAAAAAAAATGAGAATTTGCATATCTTACCCACAATTCTTTTGGGCATTGGAAACATTGTATATTAAGAATTTCTGGGGAAAAGCAAGCAGGGATACTTGCCTCGATGTTCTAATTTCCTATGCAAATATTTACATTGATTTTATTTTGAGACATGGTGGATTTTAATTTTAGTTTTTTATCTCCCCCCATAATTTTAATGAATTTTTGTTTAACCATGAAAATAGCTTTTCCAATGCAACAACCAGAAATCTATTTCCTACTGATGAGTTCCAAAAAGAACAAAACATGCTTGCCTAGTGAGTGATTTCTGGTTTGCTCTCATAAACCTGTTTAAAGGATCGCTGTGTCAAAACAGTATTTTTTAAGCAAAAAAACTGAGAATTTGCATATTTTGCCCACAATTTTCTTGTGCATTGGAAACATTGTATATTAAGAATTTCTGGGGAAAAGCAAGCGGGGATACTTGCCTAGATGTACTAATTTCCTATGCAAATATTTACATTGATTTAATTTTGAGATACGGAGGATTTTAATTTCAGTTTTTTATCTCCCCCCATAATTTTAATGAATTTTGGTTTAACCATGAAAATAGCTTTTCCAATGCAGCAACCAGAAATCTATCTTCTACTGATTATTTCCAAAAAGAACAAAACAGGCTTGTCTAGTGGGTGATTTCTGGTTTGCTGTCATAATCCTGTTTAAAAGGATCGCTGTGTCAAAACAGTATTTTTGAAGCAAAAAAACTGAGAATTTGCATATCTTACCCACAATTCTTTTGTGCATTGAAAACGTTGTATATTAAGAATTTCTGGGGAAAAGCAGGCGGGGATACTTGCCTAGATGTACTAATTTACTATGCAAATATTTACATTGATTTCATTTTGAGAAATGGAGGATTTTATTTTCAGTTTTTTCTCTCCCCCCATAATTTTAATGAATTTTGGTTTAACCATGAAAATAGCTTTTCCAATGCAGCAACCAGAAATCTATCTCCTACTGATGAGTTCCAAAAAGAACAAAACAGGCTTGTCTAGTGAGTGATTTCTGGTTTGCTCTCATAATCCTGTTTAAAAGGATCGCTGTGTCAAAACAGTATTTTTGAAGCAAAAAAAATGAGAATTTGCATATCTTACCCACAATTCTTTTGGGCATTGGAAACATTGTATATTAAGAATTTCTGGGGAAAAGCAAGCAGGGATACTTGCCTCGATGTTCTAATTTCCTATGCAAATATTTACATTGATTTAATTTTGAGACATGGTGGATTTTAATTTTAGTTTTTTATCTCCCCCCATAATTTTAATGAATTTTTGTTTAACCATGAAAATAGCTTTTCCAATGCAACAACCAGAAATCTATTTCCTACTGATGAGTTCCAAAAAGAACAAAACAGGCTTGTCTAGTGAGTGATTTCTGGTTTGCTCTCATAATCCTGTTTAAAAGGATCGCTGTGTCAAAACAGTATTTTTGAAGCAAAAAAACTGAGAAATTGCATATTTTGCCCACAATTTTCTTGTGCATTGGAAACATTGTATATTAAGAATTTCTGGGGAAAAGCAAGTGGGGATACTTGCCTAGATGTACTAATTTCCTATGCAAATATTTACATTGATTTAATTTTGAGATACGGAGGATTTTAATTTTAGTTTTTTATCTCCCCCCATAATTTTAATGAATTTTTGTTTAACCATGAAAATAGCTTTTCCAATGCAACAACCAGAAATCTATTTCCTACTGATGAGTTCCAAAAAGAACAAAACAGGCTTGTCTAGTGAGTGATTTCTGGTTTGCTCTCATAATCCTGTTTAAAAGGATCGCTGTGTCAAAACAGTATTTTTGAAGCAAAAAAACTGAGAAATTGCATATTTTGCCCACAATTTTCTTGTGCATTGGAAACATTGTATATTAAGAATTTCTGGGGAAAAGCAAGTGGGGATACTTGCCTAGATGTACTAATTTCCTATGCAAATATTTACATTGATTTAATTTTGAGATACGGAGGATTTTAATTTCAGTTTTTTATCTCCCCCCATAATTTTAATGAATTTTGGTTTAACCATGAAAATAGCTTTTCCAATGCAGCAACCAGAAATCTATCTCCTACTGATGAGTTCCAAAAAGAACAAAACAGGCTTGTCTAGTGGGTGATTTCTGGTTTGCTGTCATAATCCTGTTTAAAAGGATCGCTGTGTCAAAACAGTATTTTTGAAGCAAAAAAACGGAGAATTTGCATATCTTACCCACAATTCTTTTGTGCATTGAAAACGTTGTATATTAAGAATTTCTGGGGAAAAGCAGGCGGGGATACTTGCCTAGATGTACTAATTTCCTATGCAAATATTTACATTGATTTCATTTTGAGAAATGGAGGATTTTATTTTCAGTTTTTTCTCTCCCCCCATAATTTTAATGAATTTTGGTTTAACCAACAAAATAGCTTTTCCAATGAAGCAACCAGAAATCTATCTCCTACTGATGATTTCCAAAAAAAGAACCAAACAAGCTTGTCCAGTGAGTGATTTCTGGTTTGCTGTCATAATCCTGTTCAAAAAGGGTCGCTGTGTCAAAACAGTATTTTTTAAGCAATAAAACTGAGAATTTGCATATCTTACCCACAATTCTCTTGTCCATTGAAAAAATTGTATATTAAGAATTTCTGGGGAAAAGCAAGCAGGGATACTTGGCTAGATGTACTAATTTCCTATGCAAATATTTACATTGATTTCATTTTGAGACATGGAGGATTTTAATTTTAGTTTTTTATCTCCCCCCATAATTTTAATGAATTTTGGTTTAACCATGAAAATAGCTTTTCCAATGCAGCAACCAGAAATCTATCTCCTACTGATGAGTTCCAAAAACAACAAAACAGGCTTGTCTAGTGAGTGATTTCTGGTTTGCTCTCATAATCCTTTTTAAAAGGATCGCTGTGTCAAAACAGTATTTTTGAAGCAAAAAAAATGAGAATTTGCATATCTTACCCACAATTCTTTTGGGCATTGGAAACATTGTATATTAAGAATTTCTGGGGAAAAGCAAGCAGGGATACTTGCCTCGATGTTCTAATTTCCTATGCAAATATTTACATTGATTTAATTTTGAGACATGGTGGATTTTAATTTTAGTTTTTTATCTCCCCCCATAATTTTAATGAATTTTTGTTTAACCATGAAAATAGCTTTTCCAATGCAACAACCAGAAATCTATTTCCTACTGATGAGTTCCAAAAAGAACAAAACATGCTTGCCTAGTGAGTGATTTCTGGTTTGCTCTCATAATCCTGTTTAAAGGATCGCTGTGTCAAAACAGTATTTTTTAAGCAAAAAAACTGAGAATTTGCATATTTTGCCCACAATTTTCTTGTGCATTGGAAACATTGTATATTAAGAATTTCTGGGGAAAAGCAAGCGGGGATACTTGCCTAGATGTACTAATTTCCTATGCAAATATTTACATTGATTTAATTTTGAGATACGGAGGATTTTAATTTCAGTTTTTTATCTCCCCCCATAATTTTAATGAATTTTGGTTTAACCATGAAAATAGCTTTTCCAATGCAGCAACCAGAAATCTATCTCCTACTGATGATTTCCAAAAAGAACAAAACAGGCTTGTCTAGTGGGTGATTTCTGGTTTGCTGTCATAATCCTGTTTAAAAGGATCGCTGTGTCAAAACAGTATTTTTGAAGCAAAAAAACTGAGAATTTGCATATCTTACCCACAATTCTTTTGTGCATTGAAAACGTTGTATATTAAGAATTTCTGGGGAAAAGCAGGCGGGGATACTTGCCTAGATGTACTAATTTACTATGCAAATATTTACATTGATTTCATTTTGAGAAATGGAGGATTTTATTTTCAGTTTTTTCTCTCCCCCCATAATTTTAATGAATTTTGGTTTAACCATGAAAATAGCTTTTCCAATGCAGCAACCAGAAATCTATCTCCTACTGATGAGTTCCAAAAAGAACAAAACAGGCTTGTCTAGTGAGTGATTTCTGGTTTGCTCTCATAATCCTGTTTAAAAGGATCGCTGTGTCAAAACAGTATTTTTGAAGCAAAAAAAATGAGAATTTGCATATCTTACCCACAATTCTTTTGGGCATTGGAAACATTGTATATTAAGAATTTCTGGGGAAAAGCAAGCAGGGATACTTGCCTCGATGTTCTAATTTCCTATGCAAATATTTACATTGATTTAATTTTGAGACATGGTGGATTTTAATTTTAGTTTTTTATCTCCCCCCATAATTTTAATGAATTTTTGTTTAACCATGAAAATAGCTTTTCCAATGCAACAACCAGAAATCTATTTCCTACTGATGAGTTCCAAAAAGAACAAAACAGGCTTGTCTAGTGAGTGATTTCTGGTTTGCTCTCATAATCCTGTTTAAAAGGATCGCTGTGTCAAAACAGTATTTTTGAAGCAAAAAAACTGAGAAATTGCATATTTTGCCCACAATTTTCTTGTGCATTGGAAACATCGTATATTAAGAATTTCTGGGGAAAAGCAAGTGGGGATACTTGCCTAGATGTACTAATTTCCTATGCAAATATTTACATTGATTTAATTTTGAGATACGGAGGATTTTAATTTTAGTTTTTTATCTCCCCCCATAATTTTAATGAATTTTTGTTTAACCATGAAAATAGCTTTTCCAATGCAACAACCAGAAATCTATTTCCTACTGATGAGTTCCAAAAAGAACAAAACAGGCTTGTCTAGTGAGTGATTTCTGGTTTGCTCTCATAATCCTGTTTAAAAGGATCGCTGTGTCAAAACAGTATTTTTGAAGCAAAAAAACTGAGAAATTGCATATTTTGCCCACAATTTTCTTGTGCATTGGAAACATTGTATATTAAGAATTTCTGGGGAAAAGCAAGTGGGGATACTTGCCTAGATGTACTAATTTCCTATGCAAATATTTACATTGATTTAATTTTGAGATACGGAGGATTTTAATTTCAGTTTTTTATCTCCCCCCATAATTTTAATGAATTTTGGTTTAACCATGAAAATAGCTTTTCCAATGCAGCAACCAGAAATCTATCTCCTACTGATGAGTTCCAAAAAGAACAAAACAGGCTTGTCTAGTGGGTGATTTCTGGTTTGCTGTCATAATCCTGTTTAAAAGGATCGCTGTGTCAAAACAGTATTTTTGAAGCAAAAAAACTGAGAATTTGCATATCTTACCCACAATTCTTTTGTGCATTGAAAACGTTGTATATTAAGAATTTCTGGGGAAAAGCAGGCGGGGATACTTGCCTAGATGTACTAATTTCCTATGCAAATATTTACATTGATTTCATTTTGAGAAATGGAGGATTTTATTTTCAGTTTTTTCTCTCCCCCCATAATTTTAATGAATTTTGGTTTAACCAACAAAATAGCTTTTCCAATGAAGCAACCAGAAATCTATCTCCTACTGATGATTTCCAAAAAAAGAACCAAACAAGCTTGTCCAGTGAGTGATTTCTGGTTTGCTGTCATAATCCTGTTCAAAAAGGGTCGCTGTGTCAAAACAGTATTTTTTAAGCAATAAAACTGAGAATTTGCATATCTAATTTGCATATCTTACCCACAATTCTCTTGTGCATTGAAAACATTGTATATTAAGAATTTCTGGGGAAAAGCATGCAGGGATACTTGCCTAGATGTACTAATTTCCTATGCAAATATTTACATTTATTTAATTTTGAGACATGGAGGATTTTAATTTCAGTTTTTTATCTCCCCCCATAATTTTAATGAATTTTGGTTTAACCATGAAAATAGCTTTTCCAATGCCTCAACCAGAAATCTATCTCCTACTGATGATTTCCAAAAAAAAGAACCAAACAAGCTTGTCCAGTGAGTGATTTCTGGTTTGCTGTCATAATCCTGTTTAAAAGGGTCGCTGTGTCAAAACAGTATTTTTGAAGCAATAAAACTGAGAATTTGCATATCTTACCCACAATTCTCTTGTGCATTGAAAACATTGTATATTAAGAATTTCTGGGGAAAAGCAAGCAGGGATAATTGCCGAGATGTACTAATTTCCTATGCAAATATTAACATTGATTTAATTTTGAGACATGGAGGATTTTAATTTCAGTTTTTTATCTCCCTCCATAATTTTAATGAATTTTGGTTTAACCATGAAAATAGCTTTTCCAATGCAGCAACCAAAAATCTATCTTCTACTGATGAGTTCCAAAAAAGAATGAAACAGGCTTGTCTTGTGAGTGATTTCTGGTTTGCTGTTATAATCCTGTTTAAAAGGATCGCTTTGTCAAAACAGTATTTTTGAAGCAAAAAAATTGAGAATTTGCATATCTAATTTGCATATCTTACCCACAATTCTCTTGTGCATTGGAAACATTGTATATTAACCCTTTAAGAACACAGCTTTCAGTTTGCTCAATTGTTTTATGACGGAAAAATTCAGTCATATGTCCTTAAGAGGTTAAGAATTTCTGGGGAAAAGCAAGCGGGGATACTTGCCTAGATGTACTAATTTCCTATGCAAATATTTACATTGATTTAATTTTGAGACATGGAGGATTTTAATTTCAGTTTTTTATCTCGCCCCATAATTTTAATGAATTTTGGTTTAACCATGAAAATAGCTTTTCTAATGCAGCAACCAGAAAACTATCTCCTACTGATGAGTTCCAAAAAGAACGAAACAGGCTTGTCTAGTGAGTGATTTCTGGTTTGCTGTCATAATCCTGTTTAAAAGGATTGCTGTGTCAAAACAGTATTTTTGAAGCAAAAAAACCCGGAGAATTTGCATATCTAATTTGCATATCTTACCCACAATTCTTTTGGGCATTGGAAACATTGTATATTAAGAATTTCTGGGGAAAAGCAAGCAGGGATACTTGCCTCGATGTTCTAATTTCCTATGCAAATATTTACATTGATTTAATTTTGAGACATGGAGGATTTTATTTTCAGTTTTTTCTCTCCCCCCATAATTTTAATGAATTTTGGTTTAACCAAGAAAATAGCTTTTCCAATGCAGCAACCAGAAATCTATCTCCTACTGATGATTTCCAAAAAAAAAAAAAAAAGAACTAAACAAGCTTGTACAGTGAGTGATTTCTGGTTTGCTGTCATAATCCTGTTTAAAAGGGTCGCTGTGTCAAAACAGTATTTTTGAAGCAATAAAACTGAGAATTTGCATATCTTACCCACAATTCTCTTGTGCATTGAAAACATTGTATATTATGAATTTCTGGGGAAAAGCAAGCAGGGTTACTTGCCTAGATGTACTAATTTCCTATGCAAATATTTACATTGATTTAATTTTGAGACATGGAGGATTTTAATTTCAGTTTTTTATCTCCCCCCATAATTTTAATGAATTTTGATTTAACCATGAAAATAGCTTTTCCAATGCAGCAATCAGAAATCTATCTCATACTGATGAGTTTCAAAAAGAAAGAAACAGGCGTGTCTAGGATTGATTTTTGGTTTGCTCTCATAATCCTGCTTAAAAGGGTCGCTGTGTCAAAACAGTATTTTTAAAGCAATAAAACTGAGAATTTGCATATCTAATTTGCATATCTTACCCACAATTCTCTTGTGCATTGGAAACATTGTATATTAAGAATTTCTGGGGAAAAGCAAGCGGGGATACTTGCCTAGATATACTAATTTCCTATGCAAATATTTACATTGATTTAATTTTGAGACATGGAAGATTTTAATTTCAGTTTTTTATCTCCCCCCATAATTTTAATGAATTTTGTTTTAACCATGAAAATAGCTTTTCCAATGCAGCAACCAGAAATCTATCTCCTACTGATGAGTTCCAAAAAAGAACAAAACAGGCTTGTCTAGTGAGTGATTTCTGGTTTGCTGTCATAATCCTGTTTAAAAGGATCGCTGTGTCAAAACAGTATTTTTAAAGCAAAAAAACTGAGAATTTACATATCTTACCCACAATTCTCTTGTGCATTGAAAACATTGTATATTAAGAATTTCTGGGGAAAAGCAAGCGGGGATACTTGCCTAGATATACTAATTTCCTATGCAAATATTTACATTGATTTAATTTTGAGACATGGAGGATTTTAATTTCAGTTTTTTATCTCCCCCCATAATTTTAATGAATTTTGTTTTAACCATGAAAATAGCTTTTCCAATGCAGCAACCAGAAATCTATCTCCTACTGATGAGTTCCAAAAAAGAACAAAACAGGCTTGTCTAGTGAGTGATTTCTGGTTTGCTGTCATAATCCTGTTTAAAAGGGTCGCTGTGTCAAAACAGTATTTTTGAAGCAATAAAACTGAGAATTTGCATATCTAATTTGCATATCTTACCCACAATTCTCTTGTCCATTGAAAACATTGTATATTAAGAATTTCTGGGGAAAAGCAAGCAGGGATACTTGGCTAGATGTACTAATTTCCTATGCAAATATTTACATTGATTTCATTTTGAGACATGGAGGATTTTAATTTTAGTTTTTTATCTCCCCCCATAATTTTAATGAATTTTGGTTTAACCATGAAAATAGCTTTTCCAATGCAGCAACCAGAAATCTATCTCCTACTGATGAGTTCCAAAAAGAACAAAACAGGCTTGTCTAGTGAGTGATTTCTGGTTTGCTCTCATAATCCTGTTTAAAAGGATCGCTGTGTCAAAACAGTATTTTTGAAGCAAAAAAAATGAGAATTTGCATATCTTACCCACAATTCTTTTGGGCATTGGAAACATTGTATATTAAGAATTTCTGGGGAAAAGCAAGTAGGGATACTTGCCTCGATGTTCTAATTTCCTATCCAAATATTTACATTGATTTAATTTTGAGACATGGTGGATTTTAATTTTAGTTTTTTATCTCCCCCCATAATTTTAATGAATTTTTGTTTAACCATGAAAATAGCTTTTCCAATGCAACAACCAGAAATCTATTTCCTACTGATGAGTTCCAAAAAGAACAAAACATGCTTGCCTAGTGAGTGATTTCTGGTTTGCTCTCATAATCCTGTTTAAAAGGATCGCTGTGTCAAAACAGTATTTTTTAAGCAAAAAAACTGAGAATTTGCATATTTTGCCCACAATTTTCTTGTGCATTGGAAGTATTGTATATTAAGAATTTCTGGGGAAAAGCAAGCGGGGATACTTGCCTAGATGTACTAATTTCCTATGCAAATATTTACATTGATTTAATTTTGAGATACGGAGGATTTTAATTTCAGTTTTTTATCTCCCCCCATAATTTTAATGAATTTTGGTTTAACCATGAAAATAGCTTTTCCAATGCAGCAACCAGAAATCTATCTCCTACTGATGAGTTCCAAAAAAGAACAAAACAGGCTTGCCTAGTGAGTGATTTCTGGTTTGCTCTCATAATCCTGTTTAAAAGGATCGCTGTGTCAAAACAGTATTTTTGAAGCAAAAAAAATGAGAATTTGCATATCTTACCCACAATTCTTTTGGGCATTGGAAACATTGTATATTAAGAATTTCTGGGGAAAAGCAAGCAGGGATACTTGCCTCGATGTTCTAATTTCCTATGCAAATATTTACATTGATTTAATTTTGAGACATGGTGGATTTTAATTTTAGTTTTTTATCTCCCCCCATAATTTTAATGAATTTTTGTTTAACCATGAAAATAGCTTTTCCAATGCAACAACCAGAAATCTATTTCCTACTGATGAGTTCCAAAAAGAACAAAACAGGCTTGTCTAGTGAGTGATTTCTGGTTTGCTCTCATAATCTTGTTTAAAAGGATCGCTGTGTCAAAACAGTATTTTTGAAGCAAAAAAACTGAGAAATTGCATATTTTGCCCACAATTTTCTTGTGCATTGGAAACATTGTATATTAAGAATTTCTGGGGAAAAGCAAGCGGGGATACTTGGCTAGATGTACTAATTTCCTATGCAAATATTTACATTGATTTAATTTTGAGATACGGAGGATTTTAATTTCAGTTTTTTATCTCCCCCCATAATTTTAATGAATTTTGGTTTAACCATAAAAATAGCTTTTCCAATGCAGCAACCAGAAATCTATCTCCTACTGATGAGTTCCAAAAAGAACAAAACAGGCTTGTCTAGTGGGTGATTTCTGGTTTGCTGTCATAATCCTGTTTAAAAGGATCGCTGTGTCAAAACAGTATTTTTGAAGCAAAAAAACTGAGAATTTGCATATCTTACCCACAATTCTTTTGTGCATTGAAAACGTTGTATATTAAGAATTTCTGGGGAAAAGCAGGCGGGGATACTTGCCTAGATGTACTACTCTCCTACTGATGAAGTTCCAAAAAAGACAACAACAGGCTTGTCTAGTGGGTGATTCTGGTTTGCTGTCATAATCCTGTTTAAAAGGATCGCTGTGTCAAAACATTATTTTTGAAGCAAAAAAAACTGAGAATTTGCATATCTTACCCACAATTCTTTTGTGCATTGAAAACGTTGTATATAAGAATTTCTGGGAAAAGCAGGCGGGGATACTTGCCTAGATGTACTAATTTCCTACTGCAAATATTTACATTGATTTCATTTTGAGAAAATGGAGGATTTTATTTTCAGTTTTTTCTCTCCCCCCATAATTTTAATGAATTTTGGTTTAACCAACAAAATAGCTTTTCCAATGCAGCAACCAGAAATCTATCTCCTACTGATGATTTCCAAAAAAAAGAACCAAACAAGCTTGTCCAGTGAGTGATTTCTGGTTTGCTGTCATAATCCTGTTCAAAAAGGGTCGCTGTGTCAAAACAGTATTTTTTAAGCAATAAAACTGAGAATTTGCATATCTTATCCACAATTCTCTTGTGCATTGAAAACATTGTATATTAAGAATTTCTGGGGAAAAGCATGCAGGGATACTTGCCTAGATGTACTAATTTCCTATGCAAATATTTACATTGATTTAATTTTGAGACATGGAGGATTTTAATTTCAGTTTTTTATCTCCCCCCATAATTTTAATGAATTTTGGTTTAACCATGAAAATAGCTTTTCCAATGCCTCAACCAGAAATCTATCTACTACTGATGATTTCCAAAAAAAAGAACCAAACAAGCTTGTCCAGTGAGTGATTTCTGGTTTGCTGTCATAATCCTGTTTAAAAGGGTCGCTGTGTCAAAACAGTATTTTTGAAGCAATAAAACTGAGAATTTGCATATCTTACCCACAATTCTCTTGTGCATTGAAAACATTGTATATTAAGAATTTCTGGGGAAAAGCAAGCAGGGATAATTGCCTAGATGTACTAATTTCCTATGCAAATATTAACATTGATTTAATTTTGAGACATGGAGGATTTTAATTTCAGTTTTTTATCTCCCTCCATAATTTTAATGAATTTTGGTTTAACCATGAAAATAGCTTTTCCAATGCAGCAACCAAAAATCTATCTTCTACTGATGAGTTCAAAAAAAAGAATGAAACAGGCTTGTCTTGTGAGTGATTTCTGGTTTGCTGTTATAATCCTGTTTAAAAGGATTGCTTTGTCAAAACAGTATTTTTGAAGCAAAAAAATGGAGAATTTGCATATCTTACCCACAATTCTCTTGTGCATTGGAAACATTGTATATTAACCCTTTAAGAACACAGCTTTCAGTTTGCTCAATTGTTTTATGACGGAAAAATTCAGTCATATGTCCTTAAGAGGTTAAGAATTTCTGGGGAAAAGCAAGCGGGGATACTTGCCTAGATGTACTAATTTCCTATGCAAATATTTACATTGATTTAATTTTGAGACATGGAGGATTTTAATTTCAGTTTTTTTATCTCGCCCCATAATTTTAATGAATTTTGGTTTAACCATGAAAATAGCTTTTCTAATGCAGCAACCAGAAAACTATCTCCTACTGATGAGTTCCAAAAAGAACGAAACAGGCTTGTCTAGTGAGTGATTTCTGGTTTGCTGTCATAATCCTGTTTAAAAGGATTGCTGTGTCAAAACAGTATTTTTGAAGCAAAAAAACCCGGAGAATTTGCATATCTAATTTGCATATCCTTCATTTCAGTTTTTTATCTCCCCCCCAATAATTTTAATGAATTTTGGTTTTAACCATGAAAATAGCTTTTCCAATGGCAGCAACCAGAAATCTATCTTCCTACTGATGAGTTCCAAAAAAAAGAACAAACAAGGCTTGTCTAGTGAGTGATTTCTGGGTTTGCTGTCATAATCCTGTTTAAAAGGGTCGCTGTGTCAAAACAGTATTTTTGAAGCAAAAAAACTGAGAATTTGCATATCTTACCACAATTCTCTTTGTGCATTGAAAACATTGTATATTAAGAATTTCTGGGGAAAAGCAAGCAGGGGATACTTGCCTAGATGTACTAATTTCCTATGCAAATATTTACATTGATTTAATTTTGAGACATGGAGGATTTTAATTTCAGTTTTTTATCTCCCCCCATAAATTTTAATGAATTTTGGTTTAACCATGAAAATAGCTTTTCCAATGCAGCAACCAGAAATCTATCTCCTACTGATGAGTTCCAAAAAAGAACCAAACAGGCTGGTATAGTGAGTGATTTCTATTTGGTTGTCAATATTCCTGTTTAAAAGGATCGTCTGTGTTAAAAACAGTATTTTGAAGCAAAAAAACTGAGAATTTGCATACCTAATTTGCATATCTTACCACAATTTTTCTTGTGCATTGGAAACTTTGCAGATTAAGAATTTCTGGGGGCAAGCGGGATACTTGCTTAGATGTACTAATTTTCCTATGCAAATATTTACATTGATTTAATTTGAGACATGGAGGATTTTAATTTCAGTTTTTTATCTCCCCCCCCCCATAATTTTAATGAATTTTGGTTTAACCATGAAAATAGCTTTTCCAATGCAGCAATCAGAAATCTATCTCTACTGATGAGTTCTAAAAAAGAACGAAACATGGCTTGTATAGTCAGTGATTTCTGTTTGCTGTCATATTCCTGTTTAAAAAGGATCGCTGTGTTAAAACAGTATTTTGAAGCAAAAAAACCTGAGATTTTGCATACCTAATTTGCATATCTTACCCACAATTTTCTTGTGCATTGGAAACATTGCATATTAGATATTTCTGGGGCAAGCGGGGATACTTGCTTAGATGTACTAATTGGTCCTATGCAAATATTTACATTGATTTAATTTTGAGACATGGAGGATTTTAATTTCAGTTTTTTATCTTTCCCCCCCCCCCATAATTTTAATGAATTTTGGTTTAACCATGAAAATAGCTTTTCCAATGCAGCAATCAGAAATCTATCTCCTACTGATGAGTTATAAAAAGAACGAAACAGGCTTGTATAGTGAGTGATTTCTAATTTGTTGTCATATTCCTGTTTAAAAGGATCGCTGTGTTAAAACAGTATTTTGAAGCAAAAAAACTGAGATTTGCATACACTATTTGATATCTTACCCACAATTTTCTTGTGCATTGGAAACATTGCATATTAAGAATTTTCTGGGGGCAAGGCGGGGATACTTGCTTAGATGTACTAATTTCCTATGCAAATAATTACATTGATTTAATTTGAGGACATGGAGGATTTTAATTTTCAGTTTTTTATCTCCCCCGATAATTTTAATGAATTTTGGTTTAACCATGAAAATAGCTTTTCCAATGCAGCAATCAGAAATCTATCTCATACTGATGAGTTTCAAAAAGAAAGAAACAGGCTTGTCTAGTGAGTGATTTCTGGTTTGCTGTCATAATCCTGTTTTAAAAGGATCGCTGTGTCAAAACAGTATTTTTAAAGCAAAAAACTGAGAATTTACATATCTTACCCACAATTCTCTTGTGCATTGAAAACATTGTATATTAAGAATTTCTGGGGAAAAGCAAGCGGGATACTTGCCTAGATATACTAATTTCCTATGCAAATATTTACATTGATTTAATTTTGAGACATGGAGGATTTTAATTTCAGTTTTTTATCTCCCCCCATAATTTTAATGAATTTTGGTTTAACCATGAAAATAGCTTTTCCAATGCAGCAACCAGAAATCTATCTCCTACTGATGAGTTCCAAAAAAGAACCAAACAGGCTTGTCCTAGTGAGTGATTTCTGGTTTGCTGTCATATTCCTGTTAAAAGGCTCGCTGTGTTAAAACAGTATTTTGAAGCAAAAAAACTGAGAATTTAGCATACCTAATTTGCATATCTTACCCACAATTTTCTTGTGCATTGGAAACATTGGCATATTAAGAATTTCTGGGGGCAAGCGGGGGATACTTGCTTAGATGTACTAATTTCCTATGCAAATATTTACATTGATTTAAAATTTTGTGACATGGAGGATTTTAATTTTCAGTTTTTATCTCCCCCCCCCATAATTTTAATGAATTTTGGGTTTAACCATGAAAATAGCTTTTCCAATGCAGCAATCAGAAATCTATCTCCTACTGATGAAATTCTACAAAGAACGAAACAGGCTTGTATAGTGAGTGATTTCTGGTTTGCTGTCATATTCCTGTTTAAAAGGATCGCTGTGTTAAAACAGTATTTTGAAGCAAAAAAACTGAGAATTTGCATACCTAATTTGGCATATCTTACCCACAATTTTCTTGTGCATTGGAAAACATTGCATATTAAGAATTTTCTGGGGGCAAGCGGGGATACTTGCTTAGATGTACCTAATTTCCTATGCAAATATTTACATTGATTTAATTTTGTGACATGGAGGATTTTAATTTCAGTTTTTTATCTCCCCCCGCCCCATAATTTTAATGAATTTTGGTTTAACCATGAAAATAGCTTTTCCAATGCAGCAATCAGAAATCTTCTTCTACTGATGAGTTCTAAAAGAACGAAACATGGCTTGTATAGTGAGTGATTTCTGGTTTTGCTGTCATATTCCTGTTTAAAAGGATCTGCTGTGTTAAAACAGTATTTTGAAGCAAAAAAACTGAGAATTTGCATACCTAATTTGCATATCTTACCCACAATTTTCTTGTGCATTGGAAACATTGCATATTAAAATTTCTGGGGGGCAAGCGGGGATACTTGCTTAGATGTACTAATTTCCTATGCAAATATTTACATTGATTTAATTTTGTGACATGGAGGGATTTAATTTCAGTTTTTTATCTCCCCCCCCCCATAATTTTAATGAATTTTGGTTTAACCATGAAAATAGCTTTTCCAATGCAGCAATCAGGAAATCTATCTTCTACTGATGAGTATCTAAAATGAACGTTACAGGCTTGTATAGTGAGTGATTTTCTGATTGCTGTCATATTCCTGTTTAAAAGGATCGCTGTGTTAAAACAGTATTTTGAAGCAAAAAAAAACTGAGAATTTGCATAACCAAATTTGCATATCTTACCCACAATTTTCTTGTGCATTGGAAACATTGCATATTAAGGAATTTTCTGGGGGCAAGCAGGGGATACTTGCTTAGATGTACTAATTTACCTATGCAAATATTTACATTGATTTAATTTTGAGACATGGAGGGATTTTAATTTCAGTTTTTTATCTCCCCCCCCCCATAATTTTAATGAATTTTGGTTTAACCCATGAAAATAGCTTTTCCAATGCAGCAATCAGAAATCTATCTCCTACTGATGATTTCTAAAAAGAACGAAACAGGCTTGTATAGTGAGTGATTTCTGGTTTGCTGTCATATTCTGTTTAAAAGGATCGCTGTGTTAAAACAGTATTTTGAAGCAAAAAAACTGAGAATTTGTCATACCTAATTTGCATATCTTACCCACAATTTTCTTGTGCATTTGGAAACATTGCATATTAAGAATTTCTGGGGGCAATGCAGGGGATACTTGCTTAGATGTAACTAATTTCCTATGCAAATATTTACATTGAATTAATTTTGAGACATGGAGGATTTTATTTCAGTTTTTTATCTTCCCCCCCCCCCCATAATTTTAATGAATTTTGGTTTAACCATGAGATGTAATAGCTTTCCAATGCAGCAATCAGAAATCTATCTCCTACTGATGAGTACTAAAAAGAACGAAACAGGCTTGTATAGTGAGTGATTTCTGATTTGCTGTCCATATTCCTGTTTAAAAAAGGATAGCTGTGTTAAAACAGTATTTTGAAGCAAAAAAACTGAGGAATTTGTCATACCTAATTTGCATATCTTATTACCCACAATTTTCTTGTGGCATTGGAAACATTGTATATTAAGAATTTCTGGGGAAAAGCAAGCGGGGATACTTGCCTAGATATACTAATTTCCTATGCAAATATTTACATTGATTTAATTTTGAGACATGGAGGATTTTAATTTCAGTTTTTTATCTCCCCCCATAATTTTAATGAATTTTGTTTTAGCCATGAAAATAGCTTTTCCAATGCAGCAACCAGAAATCTATCTCCTACTGATGAGTTCCAAAAAAGAACAAAACAGGCTTGTCTAGTGAGTGATTTCTGGTTTGCTGTCATAATCCTGTTTAAAAGGATCGCTGTGTCAAAAGAGTATTTTTGAAGCAAAAAAACTGAGAATTTACATATCTTACCCACAATTCCTTGTGCATTGAAAACATTGTATATTAAGAATTTCTTGGGAAAAGCAAGCGGGGATACTTGCCTAGATATACTAATTTCCTATGCAAATATTTACATTGATTTAATTATGAGACATGGAGGCTTTTAATTTCAGTTTTTTATCTCCCCCCATAATTTTAATGAATTTTGTTTCAACCATGAAAATAGCTTTTCCAATGCAGCAACCAGAAATCTATCTCCTACTGATGAGTTCCAAAAAGAACAAAACAGGTTTGTCTAGTGAGAGATTTCTGGTTTGCTGTCATAATCCTGTTTAAAAGTATCGCTGTGTCAAAACAGTATTTTTAAAGCAAAAAAATTGAGAATTTGCATATCTTACCCACAATTCTCTTGTGAATTGAAAACGTTGTATATTAAGAATTTCTGGGGAAAAGCAGACGGGCTACTTGCCTAGATGTATTAATTTCTTATGCAAATATTTACATTGATTTCATTTTGAGACATGGAGGATTTTATTTTCAGTTATTTCTCTCCCCCCATAATTTTAATGAATTTTGGTTTAACCATGAAAATAGCTTTTCTAATGCAGCAACCAGAAATCTATCTCCTACTGATGAGTTCCAAAAAGAACTAAACAGGCTTGTCTAGTGAGTGATTTCTGGTTTGCTGTCATAATCCTGTTTAAAAGGATCGCTGTGTCAAAACAGTATTTTTGAAGCAAAAAAACTGAGAATTTGCATATCTTACCCACGATTCTTTTGTGCATTGAAAACGTTGTATGTTAAGAATTTCTGGGGAAAAGCAAGCAGGGATACTTGCCTCGATTTTCTAATTTCCTATGCAAATATTTACATTGATTTAATTTTGAGACATGGAGGATTTTATTTTCAGTTTTTTCTCTCCCCCCATAATTTTAATGAATTTTGGTTTAACCAAGAAAATAGCTTTTCCAATGCAGCAACCAGAAATCTATCTCCTACTGATGATTTCCAAAAAAAAAGAACCAAACAAGCTTGTACAGTGAGTGATTTCTGGTTTGCTGTCATAATCCTGTTTAAAAGGGTCGCTGTGTCAAAACAGTATTTTTGAAGCAATAAAACTGAGAATTTGCATATCTAATTTGCATATCTTACCCACAATTCTCTTGTGCATTGAAAACATTGTATATTATGAATTTCTGGGGAAAAGCAAGCAGGGTTACTTGCCTAGATGTACTAATTTCCTATGCAAATATTTACATTGATTTAATTTTGAGACATGGAGGATTTTAATTTCAGTTTTTTATCTCCCCCCATAATTTTAATGAATTTTGATTTAACCATGAAAATAGCTTTTCCAATGCAGCAATCAGAAATCTATCTCCTACTGATGAGTTCCAAAAAAGAACAAAACAGGCTTGTCTAGTGAGTGATTTCTGGTTTGCTGTCATAATCCTGTTTAAAAGGATCGCTGTGTCAAAACAGTATTTTTAAAGCAAAAAAACTGAGAATTTACATATCTTACCCACAATTCTCTTGTGCATTGAAAACATTGTATATTAAGAATTTCTGGGGAAAAGCAAGCGGGGATATTTGCCTAGATATACTAATTTCCTATGCAAATATTTACATTGATTTAATTTTGAGACATGGAGGATTTTAATTTCAGTTTTTTATCTCCCCCCATAATTTTAATGAATTTTGTTTTAACCATGAAAATAGCTTTTCCAATGCAGCAACCAGAAATCTATCTCCTACTGATGAGTTCCAAAAAAGAACAAAACAGGCTTGCCTAGTGAGTGATTTCTGGTTTGCTGTCATAATCCTGTTTAAAAGGGTCGCTGTGTCAAAACAGTATTTTTGAAGCAATAAAACTGAGAATTTGCATATCTAATTTGCATATCTTACCCACAATTCTCTTGTCCATTGAAAACATTGTATATTAAGAATTTCTGGGGAAAAGCAAGCAGGGATACTTGGCTAGATGTACTAATTTCCTATGCAAATATTTACATTGATTTCATTTTGAGACATGGAGGATTTTAATTTTAGTTTTTTATCTCCCCCCATAATTTTAATGAATTTTGGTTTAACCATGAAAATAGCTTTTCCAATGCAGCAACCAGAAATCTATCTCCTACTGATGAGTTCCAAAAAGAACAAAACAGGCTTGTCTAGTGAGTGATTTCTGGTTTGCTCTCATAATCCTGTTTAAAAGGATCGCTGTGTCAAAACAGTATTTTTGAAGCAAAAAAAATGAGAATTTGCATATCTTACCCACAATTCTTTTGGGCATTGGAAACATTGTATATTAAGAATTTCTGGGGAAAAGCAAGCAGGGATACTTGCCTCGATATTCTAATTTCCTATGCAAATATTTACATTGATTTAATTTTAAGACATGGTGGATTTTAATTTTAGTTTTTTATCTCCCCCCATAATTTTAATGAATTTTTGTTTAACCATGAAAATAGCTTTTCCAATGCAACAACCAGAAATCTATTTCCTACTGATGAGTTCCAAAAAGAACAAAACATGCTTGCCTAGTGAGTGATTTCTGGTTTGCTCTCATAATCCTGTTTAAAAGGATCGCTGTGTCAAAACAGTATTTTTTAAGCAAAAAAACTGAGAATTTGCATATTTTGCCCACAATTTTCTTGTGCATTGGAAACATTGTATATTAAGAATTTCTGGGGAAAAGCAAGCGGGGATACTTGCCTAGATGTATTAATTTCCTATGCAAATATTTACATTGATTTAATTTTGAGATACGGAGGATTTTAATTTCAGTTTTTTATCTCCCCCCATAATTTTAATGAATTTTGGTTTAACCATGAAAATAGCTTTTCCAATGCAGCAACCAGAAATCTATCTCCTACTGATGAGTTCCAAAAAGAACAAAACAGGCTTGTCTAGTGGGTGATTTCTGGTTTGCTGTCATAATCCTGTTTAAAAGGATCGCTGTGTCAAAACAGTATTTTTGAAGCAAAAAAACTGAGAATTTGCATATCTTACCCACAATTCTTTTGTGCATTGAAAACGTTGTATATTAAGAATTTCTGGGGAAAAGCAAGCAGGGATACTTGCCTAGATGTACTAATTTCCTATGCAAATATTTACATTGATTTCATTTTGAGAAATGGAGGATTTTATTTTCAGTTTTTTCTCTCCCCCCATAATTTTAATGAATTTTGGTTTAACCAACAAAATAGCTTTTCCAATGCAGCAACCAGAAATCTATCTCCTACTGATGATTTCCAAAAAAAGAACCAAACAAGCTTGTCCAGTGAGTGATTTCTGGTTTGCTGTCATAATCCTGTTCAAAAAGGGTCGCTGTGTCAAAACAGTATTTTTTAAGCAATAAAACTGAGAATTTGCATATCTAATTTGCATATCTTACCCACAATTCTCTTGTGCATTGAAAACATTGTATATTAAGAATTTCTGGGGAAAAGCAAGCAGGGATACTTGCCTAGATGTACTAATTTCCTATGCAAATATTTACATTGATTTAATTTTGAGACATGGAGGATTTTAATTTCAGTTTTTTATCTCCCCCCATAATTTTAATGAATTTTGGTTTAACCATGAAAATAGCTTTTCCAATGCCTCAACCAGAAATCTATCTCCTACTGATGATTTCCAAAAAAAGAACCAAACAAGCTTGTCCAGTGAGTGATTTCTGGTTTGCTGTCATAATCCTGTTTAAAAGGGTCGCTGTGTCAAAACAGTATTTTTGAAGCAATAAAACTGAGAATTTGCATATCTTACCCACAATCCTCTTGTGCATTGAAAACATTGTATATTAAGAATTTCTGGGGAAAAGCAAGCAGGGATAATTGCCTAGATGTACTAATTTCCTATGCAAATATTAACATTGATTTAATTTTGAGACATGGAGGATTTTAATTTCAGTTTTTTATCTCCCCCCATAATTTTAATGAATTTTGGTTTAACCATGAAAATAGCTTTTCCAATGCAGCAACCAGAAATCTATCTTCTACTGATGAGTTCCAAAAAAAGAATGAAACAGGCTTGTCTTGTGAGTGATTTCTGGTTTGCTGTTATAATCCTGTTTAAAAGAATCGCTTTGTCAAAACAGTATTTTTGAAGCAAAAAAATGGAGAATTTGCATATCTAATTTGCGTATCTTACCCACAATTCTCTTGTGCATTGGAAACATTGTATATTAACCCTTTAAGAACACAGCTTTCAGTTTGCTCAATTATTTTATGACGGAAAAATTCCGTCATATGTCCTTAAGAGGTTAAGAATTTCTGGGGAAAAGCAAGCGGGGATACTTGCCTAGATGTACTAATTTCCTATGCAAATATTTACATTGATTTAATTTTGAGACATGGAGGATTTTAATTTCAGTTTTTTATCTCGCCCCATAATTTTAATGAGTTTTGGTTTAACCATGAAAATAGCTTTTCTAATGCAGCAACCAGAAAACTATCTCCTACTGATGAGTTCCAAAAAGAACGAAACAGGCTTGTCTAGTGAGTGATTTCTGGTTTGCTGTCATAATCCTGTTTAAAAGGATTGCTGTGTCAAAACAGTATTTTTGAAGCAAAAAAACCCGGAGAATTTGCATATCTAATTTGCATATCTTACCCACAATTCTTTTGGGCATTGGAAACATTGTATATTAAGAATTTCTGGGGAAAAGCAAGCGGGATACTTGCCTCGATGTTCTAATTTCCTATGCAAATATTTACATTGATTTAATTTTGAGACAAGGAGGTTTTTATTTTCATTTTTTTCTCTCCCCCCATAATTTTAATGAATTTTGGTTTAACCAAGAAAATAGCTTTTCCAATGCAGCAACCAGAAATCTATCTCCTACTGATGATTTCCAAAAAAAAAAAAAAGAACCAAACAAGCTTGTACAGTGAGTGATTTCTGGTTTGCTGTCATAATCCTGTTTAAAAGGGTCGCTGTGTCAAAACAGTATTTTTGAAGCAATAAAACTGAGAATTTGCATATCTAATTTGCATATCTTACCCACAATTCTCTTGTGCATTGGAAACATTGTATATTAAGAATTTCTAGGGAAAAGCAAGCGGGGATACTTGCCTAGATATACTAATTTCCTATGCAAATATTTACATTGATTTAATTTTGAGACATGGAGGATTTTAATTTCAGTTTTTTATCTCCCCCCATAATTTTAATGAATTTTGTTTTAGCCATGAAAATAGCTTTTCCAATGCAGCAACCAGAAATCTATCTCCTACTGATGAGTTCCAAAAAAGAACAAAACAGGCTTGTCTAGTGAGTGATTTCTGGTTTGCTGTCATAATCCTGTTTAAAAGGATCGCTGTGTCAAAAGAGTATTTTTGAAGCAAAAAAACTGAGAATTTACATATCTTACCCACAATTCTCTTGTGCATTGAAAACATTGTATATTAAGAATTTCTTGGGAAAAGCAAGCGGGCATACTTGCCTAGATATACTAATTTCCTATGCAAATATTTACATTGATTTAATTATGAGACATGGAGGCTTTTAATTTCAGTTTTTTATCTCCCCCCATAATTTTAATGAATTTTGTTTCAACCATGAAAATAGCTTTTCCAATGCAGCAACCAGAAATCTATCTCCTACTGATGAGTTCCAAAAAGAACAAAACAGGTTTGTCTAGTGAGTGATTTCTGGTTTGCTGTCATAATCCTGTTTAAAAGTATCGCTGTGTCAAAACAGTATTTTTAAAGCAAAAAAATTGAGAATTTGCATATCTTACCCACAATTCTCTTGTGAATTGAAAACGTTGTATATTAAGAATTTCTGGGGAAAAGCAGACGGGCTACTTGCCTAGATGTATTAATTTCTTATGCAAATATTTACATTGATTTCATTTTGAGACATGGAGGATTTTATTTTCAGTTATTTCTCTCCCCCCATAATTTTAATGAATTTTGGTTTAACCATGAAAATAGCTTTTCCAATGCAGCAAACAGAAATCTATCTCCTACTGATGAGTTCCAAAAAGAACTAAACAGGCTTGTCTAGTGAGTGATTTCTGGTTTGCTGTCATAATCCTGTTTAAAAGGATCGCTGTGTCAAAACAGTATTTTTGAAGCAAAAAAACTGAGAATTTGCATATCTTACCCACGATTCTTTTGTGCATTGAAAACGTTGTATGTTAAGAATTTCTGGGGAAAAGCAAGCAGGGATACTTGCCTAGATGTACTAATTTCCTATGCAAATATTTACATTGATTTAATTTTGAGACATGGAGGATTTTAATTTCAGTTTTTTATCTCCCCCGATAATTTTAATGAATTTTGGTTTAACCATGAAAATAGCTTTTCCAATGCAGCAATCAGAAATCTATCTCATACTGATGAGTTTCAAAAAGAAAGAAACAGGCTTGTCTAGTGAGTGATTTCTGGTTTGCTGTCATAATCCTGTTTAAAAGGATCGCTGTGTCAAAACAGTATTTTTAAAGCAAAAAAACTGAGAATTTACATATCTTACCCACAATTCTCTTGTGCATTGAAAACATTGTATATTAAGAATTTCTGGGGAAAAGCAAGCGGGGATACTTGCCTAGATATACTAATTTCCTATGCAAATATTTACATTGATTTAATTTTGAGACATGGAGGATTTTAATTTCAGTTTTTTATCTCCCCCCATAATTTTAATGAATTTTGTTTTAACCATGAAAATAGCTTTTCCAATGCAGCAACCAGAAATCTATCTCCTACTGATGAGTTCCAAAAAAGAACAAAACAGGCTTGCCTAGTGAGTGATTTCTGGTTTGCTGTCATAATCCTGTTTAAAAGGGTCGCTGTGTCAAAACAATATTTTTGAAGCAATAAAACTGAGAATTTGCATATCTAATTTGCATATCTTACCCACAATTCTCTTGTCCATTGAAAACATTGTATATTAAGAATTTCTGGGGAAAAGCAAGCAGGGATACTTGGCTAGATGTACTAATTTCCTATGCAAATATTTACATTTATTTCATTTTGAGACATGGAGGATTTTAATTTTAGTTTTTTATCTCCCCCCATAATTTTAATGAATTTTGGTTTAACCATGAAAATAGCTTTTCCAATGCAGCAACCAGAAATCTATCTCCTACTGATGAGTTCCAAAAAGAACAAAACAGGCTTGTCTAGTGAGTGATTTCTGGTTTGCTCTCATAATCTTGTTTAAAAGGATCGCTGTGTCAAAACAGTATTTTTGAAGCAAAAAAAATGAGAATTTGCATATCTTACCCACAATTCTTTTGGGCATTGGAAACATTGTATATTAAGAATTTCTGGGGAAAAGCAAGTAGGGATACTTGCCTAGATGTACTAATTTCCTATGCAAATATTTACATTGATTTAATTTTGAGACATGGAGGATTTTAATTTCAGTTTTTTATCTCCCCCCATAATTTTAATGAATTTTGGTTTAACCATGAAAATAGCTTTTCCAATGCCTCAACCAGAAATCTATCTCCTACTGATGATTTCCAAAAAAAGAACCAAACAAGCTTGTCCAGTGAGTGATTTCTGGTTTGCTGTCATAATCCTGTTTAAAAGGGTCGCTGTGTCAAAACAGTATTTTTGAAGCAAAAAAACTGAGAATTTGCATATCTTACCCACGATTCTTTTGTGCATTGAAAACGTTGTATGTTAAGAATTTCTGGGGAAAAGCAAGCAGGGATACTTGCCTAGATGTACTAATTTCCTATGCAAATATTTACATTGATTTAATTTTGAGACATGGAGGATTTTAATTTCAGTTTTTTATCTCCCCCGATAATTTTAATGAATTTTGGTTTAACCATGAAAATAGCTTTTCCAATGCAGCAATCAGAAATCTATCTCATACTGATGAGTTTCAAAAAGAAAGAAACAGGCTTGTCTAGTGAGTGATTTCTGGTTTGCTGTCATAATCCTGTTTAAAAGGATCGCTGTGTCAAAACAGTATTTTTAAAGCAAAAAAACTGAGAATTTACATATCTTACCACAATTCTCTTGTGCATTGAAAACATTGTATATTAAGAATTTCTGGGGAAAAGCAAGCGGGGATACTTGCCTAGATATACTAATTTCCTATGCAAATATTTACATTGATTTAATTTTGAGACATGGAGGATTTTAATTTCAGTTTTTTATCTCCCCCCATAATTTTAATGAATTTTGTTTTAACCATGAAAATAGCTTTTCCAATGCAGCAACCAGAAATCTATCTCCTACTGATGAGTTCCAAAAAAGAACAAAACAGGCTTGCCTAGTGAGTGATTTCTGGTTTGCTGTCATAATCCTGTTTAAAAGGGTCGCTGTGTCAAAACAGTATTTTTGAAGCAATAAAACTGAGAATTTGCATATCTAATTTGCATATCTTACCCACAATTCTCTTGTCCATTGAAAACATTGTATATTAAGAATTTCTGGGGAAAAGCAAGCAGGGATACTTGGCTAGATGTACTAATTTCCTATGCAAATATTTACATTTATTTCATTTTGAGACATGGAGGATTTTAATTTTAGTTTTTTATCTCCCCCCATAATTTTAATGAATTTTGGTTTAACCATGAAAATAGCTTTTCCAATGCAGCAACCAGAAATCTATCTCCTACTGATGAGTTCCAAAAAGAACAAAACAGGCTTGTCTAGTGAGTGATTTCTGGTTTGCTCTCATAATCTTGTTTAAAAGGATCGCTGTGTCAAAACAGTATTTTTGAAGCAAAAAAAATGAGAATTTGCATATCTTACCCACAATTCTTTTGGGCATTGGAAACATTGTATATTAAGAATTTCTGGGGAAAAGCAAGTAGGGATACTTGCCTAGATGTACTAATTTCCTATGCAAATATTTACATTGATTTAATTTTGAGACATGGAGGATTTTAATTTCAGTTTTTTATCTCCCCCCATAATTTTAATGAATTTTGGTTTAACCATGAAAATAGCTTTTCCAATGCCTCAACCAGAAATCTATCTCCTACTGATGATTTCCAAAAAAAGAACCAAACAAGCTTGTCCAGTGAGTGATTTCTGGTTTGCTGTCATAATCCTGTTTAAAAGGGTCGCTGTGTCAAAACAGTATTTTTGAAGCAATAAAACTGAGAATTTGCATATCTTACCCACAATCCTCTTGTGCATTGAAAACATTGTATATTAAGAATTTCTGGGGAAAAGCAAGCAGGGATAATTGCCTAGATGTACTAATTTCCTATGCAAATATTAACATTGATTTAATTTTGAGACATGGAGGATTTTAATTTCAGTTTTTTATCTCCCCCCATAATTTTAATGAATTTTGGTTTAACCATGAAAATAGCTTTTCCAATGCAGCAACCAGAAATCTATCTTCTACTGATGAGTTCCAAAAAAAGAATGAAACAGGCTTGTCTTGTGAGTGATTTCTGGTTTGCTGTTATAATCCTGTTTAAAAGAATCGCTTTGTCAAAACAGTATTTTTGAAGCAAAAAAATGGAGAATTTGCATATCTAATTTGCGTATCTTACCCACAATTCTCTTGTGCATTGGAAACATTGTATATTAACCCTTTAAGAACACAGCTTTCAGTTTCCTCAATTATTTTATGACGGAAAAATTCCGTCATATGTCCTTAAGAGGTTAAGAATTTCTGGGGAAAAGCAAGCGGGGATACTTGCCTAGATGTACTAATTTCCTATGCAAATATTTACATTGATTTAATTTTGAGACATGGAGGATTTTAATTTCAGTTTTTTATCTCGCCCCATAATTTTAATGAATTTTGGTTTAACCATGAAAATAGCTTTTCTAATGCAGCAACCAGAAAACTATCTCCTACTGATGAGTTCCAAAAAGAACAAAACAGGCTTGTCTAGTGAGTGATTTCTGGTTTGCTGTCATAATCCTGTTTAAAAGGATTGCTGTGTCAAAACAGTATTTTTGAAGCAAAAAAACCCGGAGAATTTGCATATCTAATTTGCATATCTTACCCACAATTCTTTTGGGCATTGGAAACATTGTATATTAAGAATTTCTGGGGAAAAGCAAGCAGGGATACTTGCCTCGATGTTCTAATTTCCTATGCAAATATTTACATTGATTTAATTTTGAGACATGGAGGATTTTATTTTCATTTTTTTCTCTCCCCCCATAATTTTAATGAATTTTGGTTTAACCAAGAAAATAGCTTTTCCAATGCAGCAACCAGAAATCTATCTCCTACTGATGATTTCCAAAAAAAAAAAAAAAAAAGAACCAAACAAGCTTGTACAGTGAGTGATTTCTGGTTTGCTGTCATAATCCTGTTTAAAAGGGTCGCTGTGTCAAAACAGTATTTTTGAAGCAATAAAACTGAGAATTTGCATATCTAATTTGCATATCTTACCCACAATTCTCTTGTGCATTGGAAACATTGTATATTAAGAATTTCTGGGGAAAAGCAAGCGGGGATACTTGCCTAGATATACTAATTTCCTATGCAAATATTTACATTGATTTAATTTTGAGACATGGAGGATTTTAATTTCAGTTTTTTATCTCCCCCCATAATTTTAATGAATTTTGTTTTAGCCATGAAAATAGCTTTTCCAATGCAGCAACCAGAAATCTATCTCCTACTGATGAGTTCCAAAAAAGAACAAAACAGGCTTGTCTAGTGAGTGATTTCTGGTTTGCTGTCATAATCCTGTTTAAAAGGATCGCTGTGTCAAAAGAGGATTTTTGAAGCAAAAAAACTGAGAATTTACATATCTTACCCACAATTCTCTTGTGCATTGAAAACATTGTATATTAAGAATTTCTTGGGAAAAGCAAGCGGGGATACTTGCCTAGATATACTAATTTCCTATGCAAATATTTACATTGATTTAATTATGAGACATGGAGGCTTTTAATTTCAGTTTTTTATCTCCCCCCATAATTTTAATGAATTTTGTTTCAACCATGAAAATAGCTTTTCCAATGCAGCAACCAGAAATCTATCTCCTACTGATGAGTTCCAAAAAGAACAAAACAGGTTTGTCTAGTGAGTGATTTCTGGTTTGCTGTCATAATCCTGTTTAAAAGTATCGCTGTGTCAAAACAGTATTTTTAAAGCAAAAAAATTGAGAATTTGCATATCTTACCCACAATTCTCTTGTGAATTGAAAACGTTGTATATTAAGAATTTCTGGGGAAAAGCAGACGGGCTACTTGCCTAGATGTATTAATTTCTTATGCAAATATTTACATTGATTTCATTTTGAGACATGGAGGATTTTATTTTCAGTTATTTCTCTCCCCCCATAATTTTAATGAATTTTGGTTTAACCATGAAAATAGCTTTTCCAATGCAGCAACCAGAAATCTATCTCCTACTGATGAGTTCCAAAAAGAACTAAACAGGCTTGTCTAGTGAGTGATTTCTGGTTTGCTGTCATAATCCTGTTTAAAAGGATCGCTGTGTCAAAACAGTATTTTTGAAGCAAAAAAACTGAGAATTTGCATATCTTACCCACGATTCTTTTGTGCATTGAAAACGTTGTATGTTAAGAATTTCTGGGGAAAAGCAAGCAGGGATACTTGCCTAGATGTACTAATTTCCTATGCAAATATTTACATTGATTTAATTTTGAGACATGGAGGATTTTAATTTCAGTTTTTTATCTCCCCCGATAATTTTAATGAATTTTGGTTTAACCATGAAAATAGCTTTTCCAATGCAGCAATCAGAAATCTATCTCATACTGATGAGTTTCAAAAAGAAAGAAACAGGCTTGTCTAGTGAGTGATTTCTGGTTTGCTGTCATAATCCTGTTTAAAAGGATCGCTGTGTCAAAACAGTATTTTTAAAGCAAAAAAACTGAGAATTTACATATCTTACCCACAATTCTCTTGTGCATTGAAAACATTGTATATTAAGAATTTCTGGGGAAAAGCAAGCGGGGATACTTGCCTAGATATACTAATTTCCTATGCAAATATTTACATTGATTTAATTTTGAGACATGGAGGATTTTAATTTCAGTTTTTTATCTCCCCCCATAATTTTAATGAATTTTGTTTTAACCATGAAAATAGCTTTTCCAATGCAGCAACCAGAAATCTATCTCCTACTGATGAGTTCCAAAAAAGAACAAAACAGGCTTGCCTAGTGAGTGATTTCTGGTTTGCTGTCATAATCCTGTTTAAAAGGGTCGCTGTGTCAAAACAGTATTTTTGAAGCAATAAAACTGAGAATTTGCATATCTTACCCACAATTCTCTTGTCCTTTGAAAACATTGTATATTAAGAATTTCTGGGGAAAAGCAAGCAGGGATACTTGCCTCGATATTCTAATTTCCTATGCAAATATTTACATTGATTTAATTTTAAGACATGGTGGATTTTAATTTTAGTTTTTTATCTCCCCCCATAATTTTAATGAATTTTTGTTTAACCATGAAAATAGCTTTTCCAATGCAACAACCAGAAATCTATTTCCTACTGATGAGTTCCAAAAAGAACAAAACATGCTTGCCTAGTGAGTGATTTCTGGTTTGCTCTCATAATCCTGTTTAAAAGGATCGCTGTGTCAAAACAGTATTTTTTAAGCAAAAAAACTGAGAATTTGCATATTTTGCCCACAATTTTCTTGTGCATTGGAAACATTGTATATTAAGAATTTCTGGGGAAAAGCAAGCGGGGATACTTGCCTAGATGTACTAATTTCCTATGCAAATATTTACATTGATTTAATTTTGAGATACGGAGGATTTTAATTTCAGTTTTTTATCTCCCCCCATAATTTTAATGAATTTTGGTTTAACCATGAAAATAGCTTTTCCAATGCAGCAACCAGAAATCTATCTCCTACTGATGAGTTCCAAAAAGAACAAAACAGGCTTGTCTAGTGGGTGATTTCTGGTTTGCTGTCATAATCCTGTTTAAAAGGATCGCTGTGTCAAAACAGTATTTTTGAAGCAAAAAAACGGAGAATTTGCATATCTTACCCACAATTCTTTTGTGCATTGAAAACGTTGTATATTAAGAATTTCTGGGGAAAAGCAAGCAGGGATACTTGCCTAGATGTACTAATTTCCTATGCAAATATTTACATTGATTTCATTTTGAGAAATGGAGGATTTTATTTTCAGTTTTTTCTCTCCCCCCATAATTTTAATGAATTTTGGTTTAACCAACAAAATAGCTTTTCCAATGCAGCAACCAGAAATCTATCTCCTACTGATGATTTCCAAAAAAAGAACCAAACAAGCTTGTCCAGTGAGTGATTTCTGGTTTGCTGTCATAATTCTGTTCAAAAAGGGTCGCTGTGTCAAAACAGTATTTTTTAAGCAATAAAACTGAGAATTTGCATATCTTACCCACAATTCTCTTGTGCATTGGAAACATTGTATATTAACCCTTTAAGAACACAGCTTTCAGTTTGCTCAATTATTTTATGACGGAAAAATTCCGTCATATGTCCTTAAGAGGTTAAGAATTTCTGGGGAAAAGCAAGCGGGGATACTTGCCTAGATGTACTAATTTCCTATGCAAATATTTACATTGATTTAATTTTGAGACATGGAGGATTTTAATTTCAGTTTTTTATCTCGCCCCATAATTTTAATGAATTTTGGTTTAACCATGAAAATAGCTTTTCTAATGCAGCAACCAGAAAACTATCTCCTACTGATGAGTTCCAAAAAGAACGAAACAGGCTTGTCTAGTGAGTGATTTCTGGTTTGCTGTCATAATCCTGTTTAAAAGGATTGCTGTGTCAAAACAGTATTTTTGAAGCAAAAAAACCCGGAGAATTTGCATATCTAATTTGCATATCTTACCCACAATTCTTTTGGGCATTGGAAACATTGTATATTAAGAATTTCTGGGGAAAAGCAAGCAGGGATACTTGCCTCGATGTTCTAATTTCCTATGCAAATATTTACATTGATTTAATTTTGAGACATGGAGGATTTTATTTTCATTTTTTTCTCTCCCCCCATAATTTTAATGAATTTTGGTTTAACCAAGAAAATAGCTTTTCCAATGCAGCAACCAGAAATCTATCTCCTACTGATTATTTCCAAAAAAAAAGAACCAAACAATCTTGTACAGTGAGTGATTTATGGTTTGCTGTCATAATCCTGTTTAAAAGGGTCGCTGTGTCAAAACAGTATTTTTGAAGCAATAAAACTGAGAATTTGCATATCTAATTTGCATATCTTACCCACAATTCTCTTGTGCATTGGAAACATTGTATATTAAGAATTTCTGGGGAAAAGCAAGCGGGGATACTTGCCTAGATATACTAATTTCCTATGCAAATATTTACATTGATTTAATTTTGAGACATGGAGGATTTTAATTTCAGTTTTTTATCTCCCCCCATAATTTTAATGAATTTTGTTTTAGCCATGAAAATAGCTTTTCCAATGCAGCAACCAGAAATCTATCTCCTACTGATGAGTTCCAAAAAAGAACAAAACAGGCTTGTCTAGTGAGTGATTTCTGGTTTGCTGTCATAATCCTGTTTAAAAGGATCGCTGTGTCAAAAGAGTATTTTTGAAGCAAAAAAACTGAGAATTTACATATCTTACCCACAATTCTCTTGTGCATTGAAAACATTGTATATTAAGAATTTCTTGGGAAAAGCAAGCGGGGATACTTGCCTAGATATACTAATTTCCTATGCAAATATTTACATTGATTTAATTATGAGACATGGAGGCTTTTAATTTCAGTTTTTTATCTCCCCCCATAATTTTAATGAATTTTGTTTCAACCATGAAAATAGCTTTTCCAATGCAGCAACCAGAAATCTATCTCCTACTGATGAGTTCCAAAAAGAACAAAACAGGTTTGTCTAGTGAGAGATTTCTGGTTTGCTGTCATAATCCTGTTTAAAAGTATCGCTGTGTCAAAACAGTATTTTTAAAGCAAAAAAATTGAGAATTTGCATATCTTACCCACAATTCTCTTGTGAATTGAAAACGTTGTATATTAAGAATTTCTGGGGAAAAGCAGACGGGCTACTTGCCTAGATGTATTAATTTCTTATGCAAATATTTACATTGATTTCATTTTGAGACATGGAGGATTTTATTTTCAGTTATTTCTCTCCCCCCATAATTTTAATGAATTTTGGTTTAACCATGAAAATAGCTTTTCTAATGCAGCAACCAGAAATCTATCTCCTACTGATGAGTTCCAAAAAGAACTAAACAGGCTTGTCTAGTGAGTGATTTCTGGTTTGCTGTCATAATCCTGTTTAAAAGGATCGCTGTGTCAAAACAGTATTTTTGAAGCAAAAAAACTGAGAATTTGCATATCTTACCCACGATTCTTTTGTGCATTGAAAACGTTGTATGTTAAGAATTTCTGGGGAAAAGCAAGCAGGGATACTTGCCTAGATGTACTAATTTCCTATGCAAATATTTACATTGATTTAATTTTGAGACATGGAGGATTTTAATTTCAGTTTTTTATCTCCCCCGATAATTTTAATGAATTTTGGTTTAACCATGAAAATAGCTTTTCCAATGCAGCAATCAGAAATCTATCTCATACTGATGAGTTTCAAAAAGAAAGAAACAGGCTTGTCTAGTGATTCATTTTTGGTTTGCTGTCATAATCATGTTTTAAAGGATCGCTGTGTCAAAACAGTATTTTTGAAGCAAAAAAACTGAGAATTTGCATATCTTACCCACAATTCTCTTGTGCATTGGAAACATTGTATATTTAGAGTTTCTGGGGAAAAGCAAGCAGGGATACTTGCCTAGATATACTAATTTTCTATTCAAATATTTACATTGATTTAATTTTGAGACATGGAGGATTTTAATTTCAGTTTTTTATCTCCCCCCATAATTTTAATGAATTTTGTTTTAACCATGAAAATAGCTTTTCCAATGCAGCAACCAGAAATCTATCTCCTACTGATGAGTTCCAAAAAGAACGAAACAGGCTTGTCTAGTGAGTGATTTCTGGTTTGCTGTCATAATCCTGTTTAAATGGATCGCTGTGTCAAACAGTATTTTTAAAGCAAAAAAATGGAGAATTTGCATATCTTACCCACAATTCTCTTGTGCATTGAAAACGATGTATATTAAGAATTTCTGGGGAAAAGCAGACGGGGCTACTTGCCTAGATGTATTAATTTCCTATGCAAATATTTACATTGATTTAATTTTGAGACATGGAGGATTTTATTTTCAGTTTTTTCTCTCCCCCCCATAATTTTAATGAATTTTGGTTTAACCATGAAAATAGCTTTTCCAATGCAGCAACCAGAAATCTATCTCCTACTGATGATTTCCAAAAAGAACAATTAGGCTTGTCTAGTGAGTGATTTCTGGTTTGCTGTCATAATCCTGTTTAAAAGGATCGCTGTGTCAAAACAGTATTTTTGAAGCAAAAAGACTGAGAATTTGCATATCTAATTTGCATATCTTACCCACAATTCTTTTGTGCATTGGAAACATTGTATATTAAGAATTTCTGGGGAAAAGCAAGCGGGGATACTTGCCTAGATGTACTAATTTCCTATACAAATATTTACATTGATTTAATTTTGAGACATGGAGGATTTTAATTTTAGTTTTTTATCTCCCCCCATAATTTTAATGAATTTTGGTTTAACCATGAAAATAGCTTTTCCAATGCAGCAACCAGAACTCTATCTCCTACTGATGAGTTCCAAGAAGAACAAAACAGGCTTGTCTAGTGAGTGATTTTTGGTTTGCTCTCATAATCCTGTTTAAAAGGATCGCTGTGTCAAAACAGTATTTTTGAAGCAAAAAAACTGAGAATTTGCATATCTTACCCACAATTCTCTTGTGCATTGAAAACATTGTATATTAAGAATTTCTGGGGAAAAGCAAGCAGGGATACTTGCCTAGATGTACTAATTTCCTATGCAAATATTTACATTGATTTAATTTTGAGACAGGGAGGGTTTTAATTTCAGTTTTTTATCTCCCCCCCATAATTTTAATGAATTTTGGTTTAACCATGAAAATAGCTTTTCCAATGCAGCAATCAGAAATCTATCTCATACTGATGAGTTTCAAAAAGAAAGAAACAGGCTTGTCTAGTGATTAATTTTTGGTTTGCTGTCATAATCCTGTTTTAAAGAATCGCTGTGTCAAAACAGTATTTTTGAAGCAAAAAAATGAAAATTTGCATATCTAAGTTGCATATCTTACCCACAATTCTCTTGTGCATTGGAAACATTGTATATTAAGAATTTCTGGGGAAAAGCAAGCGGGGATACTTGCCTAGATATACTAATTTCCTATGCAAATATTTACATTGATTTAATTTTGAGACATGGAGGATTTTAATTTCAGTTTTTTATCTCCCCCCATAATTTTAATGAATTTTGGTTTAACCATGAAAATAGCTTTTCCAATGCCTCAACCAGAAATCTATCTCCTACTGATGAGTTCCAAAAAGAACAAAACAGGCTTGTCTATTGAGTGATTTCTGGTTTGCAGTCATAATCCTGTTTAAAAGGATCGCTGTGTCAAAACAGTATTTTTGAAGCAAAAAAACTGAGAATTTGCATATCTTACCCACAATTCTTTTGTGCATTGAAAACGTTGCATATTAAGAATTTCTGGGGAAAAGCAGGCGGGGATACTTGCCTTGATGTACTAATTTCCTATGCAAATATTTACATTGATTTCATTTTGAGACATGGAGGATTTTATTTTCAGTTTTTTCTCTCCCCCCATAATTTTAATGAATTTTGGTTTAACCAAGAATATAGCTTTTCCAATGCAGCAACCAGAAATCTATCTCCTACTAATGATTTCCAAAAAAAGAACCAAACAAGCTTGTCCAGTGAGTTATTTCTGATTTGCTGTCATAATCCTGTTTAAAATGGTCGCTGTGTCAAAACAGTATTTTTGAAGCAATAAAACTGAGAAGTTGCATATCTAATTTGCATATCTTACCCACAATTCTCTTGTGCATTGAAAACATTGTATATTATGAATTTCTGGGGAAAAGCAAGCAAGGTTACTTGCCTAGATGTACTAATTTCCTATGCAAATATTTACATTGATTTAATTTTGAGACATGGAGGATTTTAATTTCAGTTTTTTATCTCCCCCCATAATTTTAATGAATTTTGTTTTAACCATGAAAATAGCTTTTCCAATGCAGCAATCAGAAATCTATCTCATACTGATGAGTTTCAAAAAGAAAGAAACAGGCTTGTCTAGGATTGATTTTTGGTTTGCTGTCATAATCCTGTTTAAAAGGGTCGCTGTGTCAAAACAGTATTTTTGAAGCAATAAAACTGAGAGTTTGCATATCTAATTTGCATATCTTACCCACAATTCTCTTGTGCATTGGAAACATTGTATATTAAGAATTTCTGGGGATACTTGCCTAGACATACTAATTTCCTATGCAAATATTTACATTGATTTAATTTTGAGACATGGAGGATTTTAATTTCAGTTTTTTATCTCCCCCCATAATTTTAATGAATTTTGTTTTAACCATGAAAATAGCTTTTCCAATAAAGCAACCATAAATCTATCTCCTACTGATGAGTTCCAAAAAGAACAAAACAGGCTTGTCTAGTGAGTGATTTCTGGTTTGCTGTCATAATCCTGTTTAAAAGGATCGCTGTGTCAAAACAGTATTTTTGAAGCAAAAAAACTGAGAATTTGCATATCTTACCCACAATTCTCTTGTGCATTGAAATCATTGTATATTAAGAATTTCTGGGGAAAAGCAAGTGGGGATACTTGCCTAGATATACTAATTTCCTATGCAAATATTTACATTGATTTAATTTTGAGACATGGAGGATTTTAATTTCAGTTTTTTATCTCCCCCCATAATTTTAATGAATTTTGTTTTAACCATGAAAATAGCTTTTCCGATGCAGCAACCAGAAATCTATCTCCTACTGATGAGTTCCAAAAAGAACAAAACAGGCTTGTCTAGTGAGTGATTTCTGGTTTGCTGTCATAATCCTGTTTAAAAGGATCGCTGTGTCAAAACAGTATTTTTGAAGCAAAAAACCTGAGAATTTGCATATCTTACCCACGATTCTTTTGTGCATTGAAAACGTTGTATATTAAGAATTTCTGGGGAAAAGCAGACGGGGCTACTTGCCTAGATGTATTAATTTCCTATGCAAATATTTACATTGATTTAATTTTGAGACATGGAGGATTTTATTTTCAGTTTTTTCTCTCCCACCATAATTTTAATGAATTTTGGTTTAACCATGAAAATAGCTTTTCCAATGCAGCAACCAGAAATCTATCTCCTACTGATGATTTCCAAAAAGAACAATTAGGCTTGTCTAGTGAGTGATTTCTGGTTTGCTGTCATAATCCTGTTTAAAAGGATCGCTGTGTCAAAACAGTATTTTTGAAGCAAAAAGACTGAGAATTTGCATATCTAATTTGCATATCTTACCCACAATTCTTTTGTGCATTGGAAACATTGTATATTAAGAATTTCTGGGGAAAAGCAAGCGGGGATACTTGCCTAGATGTACTAATTTCCTATACAAATATTTACATTGATTTAATTTTGAGACATGGAGGATTTTAATTTTAGTTTTTTATCTCCCCCCATAATTTTAATGAATTTTGGTTTAACCATGAAAATAGCTTTTCCAATGCAGCAACCAGAACTCTATCTCCTACTGATGAGTTCCAAAAAGAACAAAACAGGCTTGTCTAGTGAGTGATTTTTGGTTTGCTCTCATAATCCTGTTTAAAAGGATCGCTGTGTCAAAACAGTATTTTTGAAGCAAAAAAACTGAGAATTTGCATATCTTACCCACAATTCTCTTGTGCATTGAAAACATTGTATATTAAGAATTTCTGGGGAAAAGCAAGCAGGGATACTTGCCTAGATGTACTAATTTACTATGCAAATATTTACATTGATTTAATTTTGAGACAGGGAGGGTTTTAATTTCAGTTTTTTATCTCCCCCCCATAATTTTAATGAATTTTGGTTTAACCATGAAAATAGCTTTTCCAATGCAGCAATCAGAAATCTATCTCATACTGATGAGTTTCAAAAAGAAAGAAACAGGCTTGTCTAGTGATTAATTTTTGGTTTGCTGTCATAATCCTGTTTTAAAGAATCGCTGTGTCAAAACAGTATTTTTGAAGCAAAAAAATGAAAATTTGCATATCTAAGTTGCATATCTTACCCACAATTCTCTTGTGCATTGGAAACATTGTATATTAAGAATTTCTGGGGAAAAGCAAGCGGGGATACTTGCCTAGATATACTAATTTCCTATGCAAATATTTACATTGATTTAATTTTGAGACATGGAGGATTTTAATTTCAGTTTTTTATCTCCCCCCATAATTTTAATGAATTTTGGTTTAACCATGAAAATAGCTTTTCCAATGCCTCAACCAGAAATCTATCTCCTACTGATGAGTTCCAAAAAGAACAAAACAGGCTTGTCTATTGAGTGATTTCTGGTTTGCAGTCATAATCCTGTTTAAAAGGATCGCTGTGTCAAAACAGTATTTTTGAAGCAAAAAAACTGAGAATTTGCATATCTTACCCACAATTCTTTTGTGCATTGAAAACGTTGCATATTAAGAATTTCTGGGGAAAAGCAGGCGGGGATACTTGCCTTGATGTACTAATTTCCTATGCAAATATTTACATTGATTTCATTTTGAGACATGGAGGATTTTATTTTCAGTTTTTTCTCTCCCCCCATAATTTTAATGAATTTTGGTTTAACCAAGAATATAGCTTTTCCAATGCAGCAACCAGAAATCTATCTCCTACTAATGATTTCCAAAAAAAGAACCAAACAAGCTTGTCCAGTGAGTTATTTCTGATTTGCTGTCATAATCCTGTTTAAAATGGTCGCTGTGTCAAAACAGTATTTTTGAAGCAATAAAACTGAGAAGTTGCATATCTAATTTGCATATCTTACCCACAATTCTCTTGTGCATTGAAAACATTGTATATTATGAATTTCTGGGGAAAAGCAAGCAAGGTTACTTGCCTAGATGTACTAATTTCCTATGCAAATATTTACATTGATTTAATTTTGAGACATGGAGGATTTTAATTTCAGTTTTTTATCTCCCCCCATAATTTTAATGAATTTTGTTTTAACCATGAAAATAGCTTTTCCAATGCAGCAATCAGAAATCTATCTCATACTGATGAGTTTCAAAAAGAAAGAAACAGGCTTGTCTAGGATTGATTTTTGGTTTGCTGTCATAATCCTGTTTAAAAGGGTCGCTGTGTCAAAACAGTATTTTTGAAGCAATAAAACTGAGAGTTTGCATATCTAATTTGCATATCTTACCCACAATTCTCTTGTGCATTGGAAACATTGTATATTAAGAATTTCTGGGGATACTTGCCTAGACATACTAATTTCCTATGCAAATATTTACATTGATTTAATTTTGAGACATGGAGGATTTTAATTTCAGTTTTTTATCTCCCCCCATAATTTTAATGAATTTTGTTTTAACCATGAAAATAGCTTTTCCAATAAAGCAACCATAAATCTATCTCCTACTGATGAGTTCCAAAAAGAACAAAACAGGCTTGTCTAGTGAGTGATTTCTGGTTTGCTGTCATAATCCTGTTTAAAAGGATCGCTGTGTCAAAACAGTATTTTTGAAGCAAAAAAACTGAGAATTTGCATATCTTACCCACAATTCTCTTGTGCATTGAAATCATTGTATATTAAGAATTTCTGGGGAAAAGCAAGTGGGGATACTTGCCTAGATATACTAATTTCCTATGCAAATATTTACATTGATTTAATTTTGAGACATGGAGGATTTTAATTTCAGTTTTTTATCTCCCCCCATAATTTTAATGAATTTTGTTTTAACCATGAAAATAGCTTTTCCAATGCAGCAACCAGAAATCTATCTCCTACTGATGAGTTCCAAAAAGAACAAAACAGGCTTGTCTAGTGAGTGATTTCTGGTTTGCTGTCATAATCCTGTTTAAAAGGATAGCTGTGTCAAAACAGTATTTTTGAAGCAAAAAACCTGAGAATTTGCATATCTTACCCACGATTCTTTTGTGCATTGAAAACGTTGTATATTAAGAATTTCTGGGGAAAAGCAAGCAGGGATACTTGCCTAGATGTACTAATTTCCTATGCAAATATTTACATTGATTTCATTTTGAGACATGGAGGATTTTATTTTCAGTTTTTTCTCTGCCCCCATAATTTTAATGAATTTTGGTTTAACCATGAAAATAGCTTTTCCAATGCAGCAACCAGAAATCTATCTCCTACTGATGAATTCCAAAAAGAACAAAACAGGCTTGTCTAGTGAGTGATTTCTGGTTTGCTGTCATAATCCTGTTTAAAAGGATCGCTGTGTCAAAACAGTATTTTTGAAGCAAAAAAAACGAGAATTTGCATATCTTACTCACAATTCTCTTGTGCATTGAAAACATTGTATATTAAGAATTTCTGGGGAAAAGCAAGCGGGGATACTTGCCTAGATATACTAATTTCCTATGCAAATATTTACATTGATTTAATTATGAGACATGGAGGATTTTAATTTCAGTTTTTTATCTCCCCCCATAATTTTAATGAATTTTGTTTTAACCATAAAAATAGCTTTTCCAATGCAGCAACCAGAAATCTATCTCCTACTGATGAGTTCCAAAAAGAACAAAACAGGCTTGTCTAGTGAGTGATTTCTAGTTTGCTATCATAATCCTGTTTAAAAGTATCGCTGTGTCAAAACAGTATTTTTAAAGCAAAAAAATTGAGAATTTGCATATCTTACCCACAATTCTCTTGTGCATTAAAACCTTGTATATTAAGAATTTCTGGGGAAAAGCAGACGGGCTACTTGCCTAGATGTATTAATTTCTTATGCAAATAATTACATTGATTTCATTTTGAGACATGGAGGATTTTATTTTCAGTTTTTTCTCTGCCCCCATAATTTTAATGAATTTTGGTTTAACCATGAAAATAGCTTTTCCAATGCAGCAACCAGAAATCTATCTCCTACTGATGAATTCCAAAAAGAACAAAACAGGCTTGTCTAGTGAGTGATTTCTGGTTTGCTGTCATAATCCTGTTTAAAAGGATCGCTGTGTCAAAACAGTATTTTTGAAGCAAAAAAACCGAGAATTTGCATATCTTACTCACAATTCTCTTGTGCATTGAAAACATTGTATATTAAGAATTTCTGGGGAAAAGCAAGCGGGGATACTTGCCTAGATATACTAATTTCCTATGCAAATATTTACATTGATTTAATTATGAGACATGGAGGATTTTAATTTCAGTTTTTTATCTCCCCCCATAATTTTAATGAATTTTGTTTTAACCATAAAAATAGCTTTTCCAATGCAGCAACCAGAAATCTATCTCCTACTGATGAGTTCCAAAAAGAACAAAACAGGCTTGTCTAGTGAGTGATTTCTAGTTTGCTGTCATAATCCTGTTTAAAAGTATCGCTGTGTCAAAACAGTATTTTTAAAGCAAAAAAATTGAGAATTTGCATATCTTACCCACAATTCTCTTGTGCATTAAAACCTTGTATATTAAGAATTTCTGGGGAAAAGCAGACGGGCTACTTACCTAGATGTATTAATTTCTTATGCAAATAATTACATTGATTTCATTTTGAGACATGGAGGATTTTATTTTCAGTTTTTTCTCTCCCCCCATAATTTTAATGAATTTTGGTTTAACCATGAAAATAGCTTTTCCAATGCAGCAACCAGAAATCTATCTCCTACTGATGAGTTCAAAAAAGAACAAAACAGGCTTGTCTAGTGAGTGATTTCTGGTTTGCTGTCATAATCCTGTTTAAAAGGATCGCTGTGTCAAAACAGTATTTTTGAAGCAAAAAAACTGAGAATTTGCATATCTTACCCACGATTCTTTTGTGCATTGAAAACGTTGTATATTAAGAATTTCTGGGGAAAAGCAAGCAGGGATACTTGCCTAGATGTACTAATTTCCTATGCAAATATTTACATTGATTTAATTTTGAGACATGGAGGATTTTAATTTCAGTTTTTTATCTCCTCCCATAATTTTAATGAATTTTGATTTAACCAAGAAAATAGCTTTTCCAATCCAGCAATCAGAAATCTATCTCATACTGATGAGTTTCAAAAAGAAAGAAACAGGTTTGTCTAGTGATTCATTTTTGGTTTGCTGTCATAATCCTGTTTTAAAGGATCGCTGTGTCAAAACAGTATTTTTGAAGCAAAAAAACTGAGAATTTGCATATCTTACCCACAATTCTCTTGTGCATTGGAAACATTGTATATTAAGAGTTTCTGGGGAAAAGCAAGCAGGGATACTTGCCTAGATATACTAATTTCCTATTCAAATATTTACATTGATTTAATTTTGAGACATGGAGGATTTTAATTTCAGTTTTTTATCTCCCCCCATAATTTTAATGAATTTTGTTTTAACCATGAAAATAGCTTTTCCAATGCAGCAACCAGAAATCTATCTCCTACTGATGAGTTCCAAAAAGAACGAAACAGGCTTGTCTAGTGAGTGATTTCTGGTTTGCTGTCATAATCCTGTTTAAAAGGATCGCTGTGTCAAACAGTATTTTTAAAACAAAAAAATGGAGAATTTGCATATCTTACCCACAATTCTCTTGTGCATTGAAAACATTGTATATTAAGAATTTCTGGGGAAAAGCAAGCGGGGATACTTGCCTAGATATACTAATTTCCTATGCAAATATTTACATTGATTTAATTATGAGACATGGAGGATTTTAATTTCAGTTTTTTATCTCCCCCCATAATTTTAATGAATTTTGTTTTAACCATAAAAATAGCTTTTCCAATACAGCAACCAGAAATCTATCTCCTACTGATGAGTTCCAAAAAGAACAAAACAGGCTTGTCTAGTGAGTGATTTCTAGTTTGCTGTCATAATCCTGTTTAAAAGTATCGCTGTGTCAAAACAGTATTTTTAAAGCAAAAAAATTGAGAATTTGCATATCTTACCCACAATTCTCTTGTGCATTAAAACCTTGTATATTAAGAATTTCTGGGGAAAAGCAGACGGGCTACTTGCCTAGATGTATTAATTTCTTATGCAAATAATTACATTGATTTCATTTTGAGACATGGAGGATTTTATTTTCAGTTTTTTCTCTCCCCCCATAATTTTAATGAATTTTGGTTTAACCATGAAAATAGCTTTTCCAATGCAGCAACCAGAAATCTATCTCCTACTGATGAGTTCCAAAAAGAACAAAACAGGCTTGTCTAGTGAGTGATTTCTGGTTTGCTGTCATAATCCTGTTTAAAAGGATCGCTGTGTCAAAACAGTATTTTTGAAGCAAAAAAACTGAGAATTTGCATATCTTACCCACGATTCTTTTGTGCATTGAAAACGTTGTATATTAAGAATTTCTGGGGAAAAGCAAGCAGGGATACTTGCCTAGATGTACTAATTTCCTATGCAAATATTTACATTGATTTAATTTTGAGACATGGAGGATTTTAATTTCAGTTTTTTATCTCCTCCCATAATTTTAATGAATTTTGATTTAACCAAGAAAATAGCTTTTCCAATCCAGCAATCAGAAATCTATCTCATACTGATGAGTTTCAAAAAGAAAGAAACAGGTTTGTCTAGTGATTCATTTTTGGTTTGCTGTCATAATCCTGTTTAAAAGGATCGCTGTGTCAAAACAGTATTTTTGCAGTAAAAAATCTGAGAATTTGCATATCTTACCCACAATTCTCTTGGGCATTGGAAACATTGTATATTAAGAATTTCTGGGGAAAAGCAAGTGGGGATACTTGCCTAGATGTACTAATTTCCTATGCAAATATTTACATTGATTTAATTTTGAGACATGGAGGATTTTAATTTCAGTTTTTTATCTCCCCCTATAATTTTAATGAATTTTGGTTTAACCATGAAAATAGCTTTTCCAATGCAGCAACCAGAAATCTATCTCCTACTGATGAGATCCAAAAAGAACGAAACAGGCTTGTCTAGTGAGTGATTTCTGGTTTGCTGTCATAATCCTGTTTAAAAGGATCGCTGTGTCAAAACAGTATTTTTGAAGCAAAAAAACGGAGAATTTGCATATCTTACCCACAATTCTCTTGTGCATTGTAAACATTGTATATTAAGAATTTCTGGGGAAAAGCAAGCGGGGATACTTGCCTAGATGTACTAATTTCCTATGCAAATATTTACATTGATTTAATTTTGAGACATGGAGGATTTTAATTTCAGTTTTTTATCTCCCCCCATAATTTTAATGAATTTTGGTTTAACCATGAAAATAGCTTTTCCAATGCAGCAACCAGAAATCTATCTCCTACTGATGAGTTCCAAAAAGAACGAAACAGGCTTGTCTAGTGAGTGATTTCTGGTTTGCTGCCATAATCCTGTTTAAAAGGATCGCTGTGTCAAAACAGTATTTTTGAAGCAAAAAAACGGAGAATTTGCATATCTAATTTGCATATCTTACCCACAATTCTGTTGTGCATTGGAAACATTGTATATTAAGAATTTCTGGGGAAAAGCAAGCGGGGATACTTGCCTAGATGTACTAATTTCCTATGCAAATATTTACATTGATTTAATTTTGAGACACAGAGGATTTTAATTTCAGTTTTTTTTATCTCCCCCCATAATTTTAATGAATTTTGGTTTAACCATGAAAATAGCTTTTCCAATGCAGCAACCAGAAATCTATCTTCTACTGATGAGTTCTTAAAAAGAACGAAACAGGCTTGTCTTGTGAGTGATTTCTGGTTTGCTGTCATAATACTGTTTAAAAGGATCGCTGTGTCAAAACAGTATTTTTGAAGCAAAAAAATGGAGAATTTGCATATCTAATTTGCATATCTTACCCACAATTCTCTTGTGCATTGGAAACATTGTATATTAAGAATTTCTGGGGAAAAGCAAGCGGGGATACTTGCCTAGATGTACTAATTTCCTATGCAAATATTTACATTGATTTAATTTTGAGACACAGAGGATTTTAATTTCAGTTTTTTTTATCTCCCCCCATAATTTTAATGAATTTTGGTTTAACCATGAAAATAACTTTTCTAATGCAGCAACCAGAAAACTATCTCCTACTGATGATTTCCAAAAAGAACGAAACAGGATTGTCTAGTGAGTGATTTCTGGTTTGCTGTGTCAAAACAGTAGTTTTGATGCAAAAAACTGGAGAATTTGCATGTCTAATTTGCATATCTTACCCACAATTCTCTTGTACATTGGAAACATTGTATATTAAAAATTTATGTGGAAAAGCAAGCGGGGATACTTGCCTAGATGTACTAATTTCCTATGCAAATATTTACATTGATTTAATTTTGAGACATGGAGGATTTTAATTTCAGTTTTTTTATCTCCCCTCATAATTTTAATGAATTATATGTATATATATATATATATATATATATATATATATATTTATTTATCTTTGACTTGCTGGCATAATTTATTCATCTTTCTGGGTACCCCTGTTCTTTGGGTAATGAATGAATTGCATATGCTAGTATCTTCGACCAATTAATGTGTTTTTTTTCTTTTGCTCACTTTGTGCACACTGGTTAACATTGTAATAAATCAGCATATTATTTCCAGATATCCGTGGCAGTGTCAATTTGTGGATTTGTAGGTTCTTACACATATTTTTTTATTAAGGCTTAATATGGGGTTGCTGGATAAGGTTTACTTTTTGTTTCTTTATATATATATATATATATATATATATATATATATATATATATATACTGTAAATATATATGTTTTCATGTGTGTACATATGTATTTATGGATTTATATGTGTATTTATGGATTTAGAGCCATATATACACATATAAAGACATACACACATACATATGTACACATATATAGACATATATATAAGTGCATTGGAGCCCTTTGCAGTCAAGTAGATGAAAACATGAAAAATCATATTCATGCATTATTCATATTTAATATGTGTTTAACTGTAAATATTATACATTCCAATGTTCTGCACATAGCAAAATATTTTCTAAGTATTAAGAATTATAATCCTCAGTAACTTCTAAGTATTTATAATTATATTCCTCTGTATATCTATATAAATCTATACCTAAAAATCATCATGTATACATGTATAAATATATATTTGTACAACTCCATCAGATGTATATTTAAATATATCTTTAAGAATAAATAGAACATAGTCTGCTATGTGCAGAATATTGGATTATGAAATATGCAATATTATCTTCTTATGTTGCACTTTTAAATAACCGCAATCCTGTTTGGGTGACTTGTGGGTGTGAGGGTTTTTTCAACTTGGAATACGATTTTGTGTTTGTGAAGTCTCTAAGTCTCTTGTTACCGTGATGTTACAACCGCAAGAGCACAAACTTTTTACTTTTACCTCGTAATATGAGCTTGAAGCTGCAAGTGCAAAAGAAAATACTTCCATTGATTTTAACACTCAAGTGCGAGCACAAACTTACACCTAGATTGCGAGTTATGCACGCTATAGGGAAATTAAAGGGACACTGAACCCAATTTTTTTTTAGTGATTCAGATAGAGCATGCACTTTTAAGCAACTTTCTAATTTACTCCTATTATCAGTTTTTCTTCGTTCTCTTGCTATTTTTATTTGAAAAAGAAGACATCTAAGCAATATTTGGTTCAGACAATGGACAGCACTTGATAATTGCTGGGTGACTTTATCCACCAATCAGCAAGAACAACCCAGGTTGTTCACCAAAAATGGGCCGGCATCTAAACTTACATTCTTGCTTTTCAAATAAAGATACCAAGAGAATGAAGAAAATGTTATAATAGGAGTAAATTAGAAAGTTGCTTAAAATTGCATGCTCTATCTGAATCACAAAAGAAAAAATTTGGGTTCAGTGTCCCTTTAACGAACACAACAAAAGTTGTGTCATTTAACCCCCTATAGCGCAGCAATTACAAGTTTTCAAAAACCCGGCTTGTGCGTGCGATATGGTGCTTTTAAGCTCCATACCATACCAAAAACAAGTGCTGTTTTGAGGTGCTTGTGCACGCGCCCCCCTTAGACATCAATGGGGAGAGCGGGTCAGAAAAAAGTCTAAAACCTGCGATCGCGGAAATAAAAGCTCCGTAACGCAGCCCCATTGATTTCTATGGGGAAAATAAAAGTTAAGTTTAAACCTAACACCCTGACATAAACCTGGAGTCTAAACACCCCTAATCTGCCCCCCACCGATATCGCCACCACCTAAATAAATCTATTAACCCCTAATCTGCCGCTCCCTATATCGCCGCCACTATACTAAATTATTAACCCCTATTCCCCTGCACCTCAACATCGCCCACACTATAATAAATCTATTAACCCCTATTCCTCCGCTCCCCTACATCGCCATAACTAAATAAAGCTATTAACCCCTAAACCTCTGGCCTCCCACATCACTGACACTAAATTAATCTATTAACACCTACCCCTAAACCTAACCCTAACCCTAAACCTAACCCTTACACCCCCTAACTTTAACATAATTACAATAGAGCTAAATTAAACTTACAATTATAAACTAAATAAATTTCAAATAAAATTAATTCCCTCATTTTGTCACGCATTGATTATTGCAATCTACTCCTAAATGGCCTTCCAAAACACTGTCGACGATCTACATCAGCTGCTCCGCTCTGCCAGTCTCTACACTGGCTCCCCATACACTCCAGAATAGAATTTAAAGTATTAGCCCTAACCTACAAAGCACTCAACAGTCTAACTCCCAACTATATTTCCTCTCTCATCGTGAAATCCCATCCCGTCCTCTTCTATCAACCTCTGACCTACGTCTCTACACTCCTGTTATCTCTACGTCCCACTCCCGCCTCCAAGACTTTGCACGTGCTGCTCCTGTCCTCTGGAACTCTCTAGCCCGCTCCATTAGACTGTCTACAACCTTGTATAGCTTCAGACGATCCTTGAAAACCCACCTATTCAGAGAGGCTTACCATATCTCCTCCATCCCGTATCCGAACCAAACTAATACATGAACAGCCTGACTCACTGCTGCAAATACAACCGATGTAACAAGCTACCCCAACCCTATCTCTCTGCACCCTAAACCTATAGACTGTGAGCTCTCCGGAGCAGGGCCCTCTTCCTCCTGTACTAGATTTGTTTTGTTTTGTTATGTTTTGTATTTTATCACAAATCTTTGTCATTGTTTAGCCCTATCACTGTACCCAGTGCTACGGAATTTAGCTGCGCTATACAAATAAATGATAATAATAAATAAATAATACCTATATAAAACTAATACTTACCTGTGAAATAAAACCTAAGCTAGCTACAATATAACTAATAGTTATATTGTAGCTAGCTTAGGTTTTATTTTTATGTTTTTTTATATAATTTTTTATTGAGATGGTATAAACAAGCACATACTAGAAAAAACATCACACGCATGCTATACAGTCAAATGTACGGGTAGCTTAAAACAACAAAAAATTCACAAAATATATCCATGTAAAAGGGTAAGCGAGTAACATAACATCTCATTTTGTGTTTTCGAAATATGATCATGAATCCACTTAAATTATGGTGGAACCGTTCTTAAAGCTTTACCCTCCAATAAAGAGCTATGGTCTCTTATGGACCCTTAAAACATTGACTTTGCCTAGGAAGGGGTTTAAGGGGGATGGGAAAACAATAGAATGCAGTTTTCGTAGGATGCATTTTTCTATGCTTATCCAATAAGCAATGGGGGGAAAGGGAGTTATACTTGGTGAGTACATAGTATTGAAGAACAGGACTATATATATATTATAAACTAGAAAATATCATACTGGATAAGAAAACATGAGCTATTAGTTTATAATGTGAATACAATGTTGACTTATGACCGCTCTGAATATTATACTGGATCAAAGTAGGTAAGTTAACAGGGTAAAAAAAAATCTCCAAATTGTGACACAGGTAGTGGCACCTCAACGGGATGGCTTCAAACTATGAAATATAACTAAATATGTATTTTGACCCTAGGTGAATATGCAATAGCGTATCCTATATCTAGGAGGTTAGCACAGACTTAACTAATATTGGTTAGAAGAATGTAATATACATTATAATACTACTATATCCTGGGAGCTGTATATAACTATTGAAGGGAAATAGGTCTCAGGGTAGTGGTAGTGTGAATATGAAGATAGCTATAGACAAAGGTGTGCCGCCCCGGCCACAGGCCGCACATCTCCTATCGTGTAGAACATCAACATAACCCGTAAAAGCATCATAGAAAAACTTGTCAGTTCTAAGGACTCTTATGCCCTCATATTAGTGGGGAAATCTGCTGAGATCGCATTTATAGTCTATATATGAGAGAGTCTATCATATGGGATTATCTTGGCCAGTAAGCTATGGTAGGGAGGAATATATAAGTGTCCCCATAATTGAGATATATAAGTGCTATTCACCGAAACAAAATGTACCAGTACATGTATTAAATAAAAAAAAAAACAAGTGGGACCTGAAGAAATATTCCTATATCAAACTATCTTGTTAAACAAGCAGTAACAATGAATGCAGTGCTTAGTGGAGAGTATAAGCTAACATTACTCTATAGCCGCCCACACCGATATTCAGTTTCCTACCTTTGGCTATTGAAGATAAAACCCTTCTTATGGGCACTAAGCTCTTCTGTCCCAAATAATATTGGTAAATAGGTATTAGATCTGCATAACCTCATTTGCGAACCACCATTCCCTGAGAGTACAGTAAGCTATACATTTTACATAAGGGCAGGAACAGTCATCTTTAGATAAATACAAACTGGAAATATGCACATGTGTGCAAGGGGAAATTTAAGAGTCAGTGACTCAAGAGCTCCGCTACTAAAGTGTACCTATCTAGCTGTTAGCGACCCAGGTATACACATGTGGGGTATCTAGATAAGAGATAAGAGTTACATATAAAACAATATAATATAACCTGTTTACACTCCCGTATAACAAAATGAAAGATAACCTTGTTTATATCACCACACAAACACATATACTTGCAGGTAGGGTTATCACATCAGTCTCCATCATAAAGTCCTGTATCTGCAGTATCATTTAGAAAACTAATGCTAACATTATAGCAACCTTAGTCAGAGTTACTAGGAATAAAGGTCATAGCTAGGATAGTTAGCTCTGTATAGAATTCCTTCTCAGATCTATCCAACGCCTTAGCGCCTTTGCTGGGGGTTGTAAGAAAGTAGACAGTATGGCAGTTGCTGAGTCTTAGACCGTATAGCCTCTTGTAGCAGATGTGTAATCCTCCCGCTATCGCCTTTCGTTTGTCACCACACTTCCAGATATATAAGGTCCCCTGCTTCCGACAGCAGTGTGTTAGCGTGGGAAGGTACTGGTGGCTTATTAGTGCCAAATGGGTTCTGCGGCAATTCCACTGTGGTATGCTGATCCATCCTTTCCCCAGGCCCTATGTAACTCTCCACCGGCTCCACTGCGGAAAATATTGGAGACAACGTCTTAGTCTCATGAGAAGAGCTCTGAGGCGTCACTCTGGATGAACCCCAAGGGTTAAGTGAATCGCTCCAAGAAGAGGATTTCCAACGGCAGGCACTGGCTCCAGTGTAGGCAGGTATAACGACTGCTTGTGGAGTCACTTCCACAGATCTGGTTGGCTGCGTCTCAGAGGCTGTCAGAACAGCGCTATACGCCTGGCACTCTGGAGCAAATCGCATTGGATCAGTATCCCTGAAGCCTGCCATTGCAAAGAGTAAGGTTATCTCCGTTTTTAGGTTCTGTTCAATGCTCTGTAAACAGAGTTTGAGCGTATGTCGCACTTTTACTCCCCATGCACTCATCGCCGCTATCTTAGTAGCGCTATCCGGGATGTTTGGTCTCTGTATGAAGTTTAAAGCAATCTTGGGCAGGATGCAGTCAATGTATTCACTCCTTTAGGCTTTAAAGTATATATAGTCCCACAATATGCAGTATTATACCACATCAGTGCCAGATATTTAGGGGAAATAGCTTAGAAAAGCTGTCTTGGAGAGAGGAGCTTCATGAAGACGAGTCCTGTTGCTTCAAAGGCTAACTCCCTTAGGTTTTATTTTTATTTCCCAGGTAAGTTTGTATTTATTTTAACTAGGTAGACTAGTTAGTAAATAGTTATTAACTATTTACTAACTACCTAGCTAAAATAAATACAAACTTACCTGTGTAATAAATCCTAAGCTACCTTACACTAAAACCTAAAATTACAAAAAATAAAAAACACTAAAATCACAAAAATAAAAAACACTACCATTACAAAAGAAAACTAAAATGAAAATATAAAAAAAAATAAAAATTATTCCTATTCTAATACCCTTAAAAAAAAAACTCACCCCATAATAAAAAAGCCTAATCTAGAATAAACTACCAAGGGCCCTTAAAAGGGCCTTTTGGGGGCCCTTAAAAGGGCCTTTTGTAGGGCATTGCCCTAAAGTTAACAGCTGTTTTGCTAGACAAAAACCCAAACCCACAAAATAAAAAGAAAGTAAAACCTAATCTACCCATTTGTATGGGCATTGCCCTTAAAAGGGCATGTAGCTCTTTTGCTGCCCAAGCCCTAATCTAAAAATAAAAACCCAACCCAAAACGAAAAAAATACATTACACAAAATAACAAACAAATTATCAATAATAATAATAATTAAAGGGCCTTTTGTAGGGCATTGCCCTAAAGAAATCTGCTCTTTTGCTACAAAATAAAACCAAACACCCCCTAACATTACAAACCCCCATCCCCCCAAACCCCCAAATTAAAAAACCTAACTAAAAAAAACTAATCTACCCATTGCCCTGAAAAGGGCATTTGGATGGGCATTGCCCTTAAAAGGGCATTTAGCTCTTTTACAAGCCCAAACCCTAATCTAAAATAGAAACCCACCAAAAAAAAACTAAAAAAAAGCTTAACAGTTAACACTAACCCCTGACGATCCACTTACAGTTTTTTAAGTTCCGATTCAAATCAGCTAATAGAATGAGAGCTGCTTAAATCCTATTGGCTGATTTGAACAGCCAATAGGATTTTAGCAGCTCTAATTCCTATTGACTGATTCAAATTTTTCATCATAGGAATGCAAGGGATGCCATCTTGAATTGAGTACCTTGTAGATTCAGTGTATGGCGGCAACCTATGAAGAGGATGCTCCGCGCCGGAAGACTTCAGGATGGACCTGTTCCGCACCACCGGGATCAAGATAGAAGATACCTCATGTTTCATGTAGAAAGTTCCTTTATTTGTTTCAATTGATTGCCGCTCTTAGCTGCTACGGCAGCCCATGGCTAAAAAATTTTTTTGCTCAGAGGTAACGTGCGGTAAAGCTATTGGCTCAGAGGTGAAAACGTTACCTCTTAGCAAACAATTATTTTAGACGTGGGCTGATGTAGGAGCTAAGAGCAGCGATCAATTGAAACAAATAAAGGAGCTTTCTACATGAAGTATCTTATACTTAATGAATGAAAGTCCCCTTTATTTGTTTCAATAGTCAATCCTTTCAAAACTTTCTCTTGTTGGCTAGGTTTTTTTTTATTTTGGGTGGGCTTTTTTATTTTGATAGGGCTATTAGATTAGGTGTAATTCTTTTTTATTTTGGATAATTTCGTTTGTTATTTTTCTAATTTAGTGTTTGTTATTTTTTGTAATTTAGTCTTTTTTATTTTTTGTAATTAGATAGTTTGTAATTTTAAGAGTAGTGTTAGGATTTTTTTAATATGTAGTTTAGTTTTATTTAATTGGCAGTTAGTTTAATAATTATTTTAGTTTAATTGTTAGTTTAAACTTAGTTTTTTTTAATTTGAAAGTTAAGTTTTAATTTAATTTAAGATAGGGAAATTGTAATTTTAATCTAAAGTTAGGGGGCGTTAGGTTTAGGGGTTACTAGTTTAATTTAGTTTATTGCTATGGGGGGGCTTTCAGTCTTGGGGTTAATAGTTTATTTTAATATATTTCGTTGTGAGGGGCTTGCGGTTTAGGGTTAATAGGTTTATTATATTGACGGCAGTGTAGGGCTGAATAACTTAAGTATAGTGGAGGCGGATGGCAGATTAGGGGTTCATAATATTTAAATAGTGTTTGTGATGCGGGATGGTGGCGGTTTAGGGGTTAATAAGTTTATTATAGTGGTGACAATGTCGGGGAGCGGCGGAATAGGGTTTAATAATAAATTTTAGTGGCGGTGATGTCGGGAGTGGCAGATTAGTGTTTAATAAATTTAATATAGTGCTTGCGATGCAGGAGGGCCTCAGTTTAGGGGTTAATAGGTAGTTTATGGGTGTTTAGTGTACTTTGTAGCAGTTTAGTTATGAGTTTTATGTTACAGATTTTTAGTGTAAAACTCAGAACTACTGCTTTTAGATGGCTGTACGGATCTTGTCGTTTTAGGCTGTAACGTCGTTTTTTTAGCCAGAACGCAAAACTCGTAATACCAGTGCTATTGGAATCCCATTAAAAACATAATTTTTAAGAGTGCAGTACTGACGTTGCGTTACAGGCTAAAAGGCTTGCGGTATAACTATACCGACATGACTCTTAATGGCTGTGTTGCTGTTTTAACGCTGAAAATACGATATTTTCAGCGTTAAAAGACGAACGCACAGACTTGTAATCTAGCTGTAAGTGTTATTATTAATGCCAATATATAATATAATTTTCATGAGACTAGTAGCATCCAAGCATATTTTTGTATATAAATACAACAATGGTCAGTTAGCATTACGTTGCAGTATGTTCTGTATACAGGCATAATTACCACAAGCCATAGATAAATAAAACAGGAAATTCTTAAGGCTTTTGACCTTCTACTGACTTTACAATCTGATCATTAGTAGACCTCAACAAATCTGATAAGCACATGAATACACAGACTAAGTTATTTTCTGTTTAAGATGTTTATAATCTGGTGTTTATTCCTATAAATACACACAATCACTTTTCTTTTACAAATATACACACATGCATATTTAATTTATACTTTCAGCGGATGTAAACTTTGGTGGGAAACAGCACAGCGAAAATTTCCATAGTTTATTAAGTTTCTGCAAAATGATTGTGCAATACTTTTGTATTTATAAAGCTAGGAAGCCTTAAGGTAAACTAATTAAATCAGAATTGTTTTTAAAGAAACATTTAAATTATATGTGCATGTCTTGTGAAATTGGAATTTTTAAACTTTTTTTTCAGATTTTATTGACTTTCTCATCTCTATTGGAAAGAACTTCAATGCTACAAAATGCATATGAAATATAGTGTTTATAAGGATGAAGTGGAAATATCTGCAAAACGCGTAAGGGTTTCACCTTTCCCATATCAACCAACTGTCCATATTATTGCACCCACAGCTTCTCCCTTCAGTACAAACATCCTGGATTCCAAGGACTGCCCCAGCTTCACCCACAATACGTCAGACTCTACTCAGCCCTGCCCATGACATAGGACACTTGAGGTTCCACCCCTCTTGTTATGGCTCCGCCCATGAAACACCACTGGACCCAAGTCCACACATCCCGCTTACTCTGAAAGTTGCTGGGAAAAGTTGGGGGTTATGTTTCCCACCAACACTTAAAGGGCAATTCTAATGCAAAATGCCATGCTTGAAAACCACTCCCTACACAGGTGTTCCTGAGATGGAAGTAGGTAGGCTGGGTATTACACATATATATTGTGAGCATGAAAATGTGTGATTTAGCTCTGATTTTCTCTTTTTATTTTACTCTTGAGAAGAAGGTAGGCGGGGTATTACACAAATATATTGTGAGCATGAAAATGTGTGATTTAGCTCTGATTTTCTCTTTTTTATTTTAAAGGTGTGTTATCACCAAAACTGGTTGAGCAATTTTATATGTATTTTGAGCTTTTTTTAGGTTGTTTTATTAAATTGGAACGGTTCGTTATATGAAGATTCCGTTGTTTTTAATAAAAGGCTAATTTTATTCACACATTGCTGTGAGTACATTCCTTTTAGTGCGTATTCATAGTCTGGATGTATTGCACGATTGTGGTTCTTCTTCTTTGAGGTACGCATTTCAAGGAGAGGAAGCTGATTGATCTGTAACCCAACAGGAGGAGATCACCGCCATATCACCTACAAAATTTCATGCTGAATTGGCCCTAGATAACTAGATTACAAGTGGAGTGCTAATAATTGCACACTAACCCTAAAAGCAGAGACAATATCTCGACCAATTTAACGTATTCCCCTATTGACCTCAATGGAACAACACGAGTCGCACAAATCTGATCGCGTTTAACCAAGTGCGCTAACCTGACATGAAATATTAATATTTCCCATTCCAATGTTATTGAAATATTACATATAAGATATTACATGTAAAATATTTAAAAAAAAATATATTTAATTATTAAAAATAATTAAAAAAATATTTTATATATAATATTTCAATAATGTGCCTTAAGAATACTAAGTTTCCATGTACGCTAACCCTTAGCAGCACATGAGGATAATGGCCCCAATGCCATCCTGTATGAAGCTTACAGGTAATGGTAGCCATGCACGAGCAGAAGATAGGCTTCAAGTTGATTTTCCATCTAAATTCAACTGGTTTGTGATATAATTATCAAAAAAAATTGTAGCATCTGTTACTACACTTAAAGGGACACTAAAGTCAAATAATAAAGTTTCACCATTCAGAAAGAGCATAACATTTTAATTCCTTTTTTCCATTTACTTCCCTTATAAAAAGATGCATATGGATTTTATGATTGGCTGATGGCTGTCACATGATACAAGGAGAGCTGGTTGAAGAATACGTTTGGTGAAATATTTAACATTCGTAACTTACAGCAAAGTAGGATTTTATCTTATTTTGTATATTTAGAATTATAGAGGCCCATTTATCAAGCTCCGAGTGAAGCTTGAAGGGCCGTGTTTCTGGCGAGTCTTCTAAAGACCGCTGCTCCATAACCCTGTCCGCCTGCTCTGATGAGGGGGACAGGAATCGCACAAATGAACCCGATCGAGTACGATCGGGTTGATTGACACCTCCCTGCTGGCTGCTGATTGGCCACGAGGCAGCAGGGGGCGGCGTTGCACCAGCAGCTCTTGTGAGCTGCTGGTGCAATGCTGAATACGAAGAGCGTATTGCTCTCTGCATTCAGCGAGGTCTTGCGGACCTGATCCACACTGTCGGATCAGGTCAGCAAGACCTTTGATAAATCGGCCCCATAGGCTCAATGGTATTTTATTAATAGGAACTGGATTGTGTGTGTGTGGAATATAGGATAGCTAAAATAATTATCTTACAGGGTTTCAACAAACCCTTGTTTACACATTTTCTTGTATTGTCTGTTTTATAGATGTCCCTAATTAACCTTAGCAGAATGGTTAGAAAAGGGAAAAAACTAAGTTTCAACAATGCATTGAATTAAATTACATTAGGTTAAAGGGAAAAGGGTACACAATAAATAATGCAAGTTTATTGTAAAGGTTTTCTACTACACACATTTAAACAATTTATCTAAAATCTCAAACTATTAAATGCCCCTTTAAAATGAAAAATCCCTTTGTTATACATTAAAAAAAAAAGTATTGTGGAGCAACCCATTATATATGCTGAAATTACCTGGAGAATATTTAAGCTTTAATGGGACAGTTTTGGCAATGAAAGGGTGAAGGAAAAATTCTTGTTAAATTTCCATTTCCCAAATCTCAAAGGAGCCTGAGTTTTTTTTATGCAGATGAGGATCTAAAGAGAAGAGAGAAGTGGGAAGCAGCTGTGTGACCCTCTCGCCTGGAGGTCACAAGATGTGAGGGTCTAAGTTTTTTCCAGTTTTACTTATGTCTTCTGCATCACTACGGAGTCTCTGTGTCTGTGACCACAGTACTTTTGTGAAACTATTTGATCAGCCACATTAAAGAGTGTTTCAAGTGAAGAAACATATTTAACATAAAAAAAATTTAAAGTTCAACATCTTTATATCTTTATCTGTAATCCTAAAATAAATTAAACGTTTCATAGCCATAACACATTAGGTTTTTAACATTTATCTTTGATAGAAGTTAGGAATACTGATACATGAATATAACCTCAAATATACCTGTCCTATCTTCTTGTTTAAAGGACAGTTATAGTTGAAAAATGACATACTTTAAAAAATTAAGAATAGTGACCATTTAATGCTGTGGGCGAGATTACATATACAGTGTCCCTTGCAAAAGCCATCATCGGCTATTTTTAGACAGATGTATCGATTACATATACGGCACCGCATACAAATGCGGCGTGTATATTTTACCCATCAGCCACTGATTTTAGTTTATTAAACTAATATAGAATCGATGTCGCAAGTTGGTATCACATATTAAGCGCAAGAACTTACGCGGTGAAAATGGAGAAATTTTACTCCATATTCACCTCGCCACACATGGGCAGGCGCAGCAAGCTTTGGGATGAGTATATGAGCACGTAACTCAAACACCTAATGCGTGCGCAATATCTACCTGTCAACTGCCATCCCCCCACCGCAATAGCTAAATAAAATGTATTAACCCATAATCCGCCAGCCCCCACATCGCAAAGTACCTTATACAGTTATTAATCCCTAATCCGCCACCCACCCAAAACGCAAAGTATCTAATTAAACTATAAACCCCTAATCCGCCAACCCCCCACTACGCAATCTACCCAATTAACCTATTAACCCCTAAACCGCTATCCCCCCACAATGCAAAGTATTAATCTAATTACTAAGCCCCCTAACCTAACCACCCTCTAAATTAACCCCAATTATATAAAAAAAAAAAGACACTGCAATCTACCTATTAAAATGATTAACCCCTAATCTGCCAACCCCCCACAACCCAATCTACCTAATAACACTATTAACCCCTAAACTGCCAACCCCCCACAACACAATCAACCTAATTAACCTATTAACCCCAAACCGCCACCCCCCACAACGCTGATTTGAACAGCCAATATGATTTCAGTAGCTCTCATCCTATTGGCTGATTTGAAAATTTCAGCCAATAGGAATGCAAGGTACCCCAATATAAAAGGGCTACCTTGCATTAAATCTTCAGTTTGCAATGTGGGGGTTGGCGGATTAGGAGTTAATAGCTTAAACAGGTAGTTTGTGTTGTGGGTGGTTGGCGATGTAGAGGTTAATACATTTTATTATTAGTTACGATGTGGGGGGTAGGCCGATTAGGGGTTAATACATTTTATTACTAGTTGCAATGTGGGGGGATAGCGGATTAGGGGTTAATACATTTTATTATTAGTTGCAATGTGGGGGAGGGGTGGCAGATTAGGGGTTTTGACATGTCGGGTTAATACCTTGGGAGGAGGGTTAGACGTTTACAGGCGATTCAACTTTTTTTTGTTTTTTCCTTAGGCGTCGGCAGATCATATACTGCCGTAAGTCACTGGTGACTCCAGAAATGTCTATTTCTGCACATTTCTGTACCACGCAGGTTTATCCGACTTACGGCAGTATCTAATCTGCCGGCACTGTATATGTGATTCACCCGATGTGCAAGGCAGCATGGGTTTCAGCAGTTCGCTGAAACCTACGTCGCATATGTAATCTCGACCTGTGTGTTTAACCCCGCAAATGGTAGTAGAAGTACCACTTGGGTCACGCCTAGCACTGTTGTTCTAGAGCGGAAATTGCTGCTGTTCCAATCAGCGCTAGTCACTTGGGTTGACAACTTTTTTTGAAGAAAATAAGGGGGACTAAGGAATCAACAAATTTCACATAGAAAAAAACCCAAACACTTTTTTTATAATTTGAAACAGTTTGATACAACTAAATCTTTCATTCAAATCATCTTCATTTACACAGTTTAGTTTAATACATTCAGCAAATTTCTGCAAATCCATGAATTTTAATTCTCATTTAAGGCGCAGTGGAAGTAAAGACATTAAACTGTCAGATACATCAAAATGATTAACTAAATAAGAGTACAAGAGTACAATATAAAGGACTAGATTATGAGTGAAACGCAATGTTGCGCTTTCGCAAGCGATATTTGAACTTCACTCAGTAATACCAGCCCATGTAAATGTGCGCTAGTATTACAAGTTAGAGGATCAAACAATTTAGAGGACCAAAATCAGCATGGTTTTACTTCAGGGAGATCATGTCAGACTAATCTAATTGACTTCTTTGATTATGTAACAAAAGTACTAGACAAGGGTGGAGCAGTTGATGTAGCATATCTAGATTTCAGCAAACATTTGACACCGTCCCACACAATAAACTAATTCACAAACTGTATCTCCTTGGTCTAGATTCAAAAATTGTGAACTGGGTGGAATGCTGGCTTAAGGATAGAAAACAAAGTGTCTTAGTAAATGGAGTTCATTCAGCAGAGGGGGCTGTTACTAGTGGTGTTCCTCAGGGGTCAGTTCTGGGGCCTTCTTTGTTTAACATATTTATCTGCGATATCAGCAAAGGGCTACAGGGGAAAGTATGTCTCTTTTTAGATGATACAAAAATTTGTAACAGAGTGGATGTTCCAGGGGGGGGGGGGGTAGACAAAATGAGAAGTGATATACAACAATTGGAGGATTGGACAAACGACTGGGATCTAAAGTTTAACACAGCAAAGTGTAAAATAATGCATTTAGGGAAGAAAAATCCAAATGTTAATTACAGACTCAATGACACTTTACTGACTGTTACAGATGAGGAACAGGATTTGGGAATTATTATTTCAGATGATTTAAAACTTAGTAAACAATGTAGTAATGCAGCAAGTAAGGCTAGCAGAATGCTTGGATGTATTGGTAGAGGTATTTGCAGCAGAAATAGTAAGGTTCTTATGCCACTTTATAGATCATTAGTTAGGCCTCATCTTGAGTATTGTGTGCAGTTCTGGAGGCCATATCTTCAGAAGGATATTAACAAACTTGAATCTGTGCAAAGGAGGGCTCCCAAAATGGTACATGGTCTAAAAAATAAAACTTACCAGGATAGGCTCAATTACCTAAATATGTATAGCTTTGAGGAGAGAAGGGAAAGAGGTGATATGATAGCAACTTTCAAGTACATTAAAGGGTTTAGTAAAACTGAGGCTGTGGGTATTTTACATAAAATGGAAAATTCAAGAACAAGGGGTCATGAGCTCAAGCTAAAGGGTAGTAGATTCAGGAGTAATTTGAGGAAGCACTTCTTTACAGAAAGAGTGATTGATTTATGGAATAAACTTCCTCAAGAGGTAGTAGCAACAAACACTGTGGGGGACTTTAAAAATGCATGGGACAAACATAAGGCTATCCTACGAACTAGATAAGTTTATACTGTTAGGTAAGGTCGGGCAGACTTGCTGGGTCTATGGCTCTTATCTGCCATCAATATCTATGTTTCTATATGTGTATATATCTATAGGGATTATACAGATATTGACATTACAAAAATATTTTCTACAGACAAAGCAAATTACACATTTCCTTGTTTATTTGATGAAATGGAGAAACTATTGCTAAAAGAACACAGATTACAGTGGGACATTTGGACTATAGAAACCTATACCAAACTTAAGATAATACCACGTGGTTTACGTTTGAATACATTTCCAACTTTTGAGGTCACAGACCCGGACTTTGTTAGTTCATGGAATGACATACTTTCTGACTGTTCGCTACGTTTAATGGCTTTGTTAACATCTAATAAATTGCATTTGTTGAATGCCGTTAGAGAAGAAATTGCTATCTTACAGGCAGAAATGAACAAGAGACTAACTGATACCAATTTTTCTAGGTTTGATGCAATATTGAAATGTGGTGTGGCAGAGGCCAAACGATTGGTTCTAGAGACCAAACGTACCAAGTTTATTAGGGACCAGTCAGACTATGCTAACAATAGTGTTTATATCTGGAGGCGATCTGAAAGGAGCTCTTCTAGGAGAAACTATAGGGGAGGTCTAGAAATAGACGTAACAACAGCAATAATAACAAAAATAAAAAGATTGAACAGTCAAATTAGTCACATAATTCGAAAAAAGTCACATATTCAGATAGTGAGTTTGATTCTGGCGACGAAAGAGGTGCCTCAGGAAGTGAGGAACAACCTAAAGGTATTTTGAAAATAACTCACATACCAACTGAGACACACATAAGTGATTCACATAACCAACAACAGGTAGCAAGGCCTAAAGACACATAATCATACCCAAACCCCACAGCTTCCAAGTATGTTTACATCAGTGAAACCACTCCTAGCACCCTCAGATCTACACAATATGGTGCAGGTTTTTTGCCTTCCCCCGCAGAAAACAGGGATAGGTCAAGGGACCTATGGCGGAGAAGACCGGTACCAACTGAGAGGGAACAGGGGCAATCGAGGGGAACAAAAATACAAATAATCAATAATGTGATTAATTTGTCTGATCACACTTTGACACCACCACAACTTTCAGTATTTAGTTATGGTCTTAATTTCTCACCTACTAACAACTTTGATATCTTTAAAACTCTTTTAGACGTCAACAAACTCATCAGAAATATCACACTTAATAAATATTACAACAATACATCTGAACATACCTCTGAAAATGCTGAACCTTTCATTAGAGATGTAAGCACTAATACAAAAGTCCCCATCAATAGAGCTTATTTTAAAGAAGCATGTGACACTTTAACTCTTGAACACCTCTGGAGGGAAGGTCTTGAGGATACTGAGTCTGATAGGTTAAATTTGCATGGGTTTTTAGAAACCACTCTACTTTTTATCCTATACAGCATAGGGGTCATATCTTGGAAACTTTTTTCAAAAGAGTTGAGCGTGTTGTCTAGAAAACAGACCATTAGTTTGAAGGAAAGATTATTACTCTAGATTAGTAACTTTATTGTGTTTTATTCCAAAGTTTTAGAGATGTAGTAGAAAAATAAATATTATATTATCACTAGAATTGTAATTCAAATGAAGCAACAACTGAGTGGTCAGTCTTTAAAATGTTTTCAGAAATTAAAGCTGAGTTCATGACTTCAGCAGTGCATATTTATAGGCACAAAATGAGACAATTAGAAATTCAGTAAGAACCTAACTTCCTGTTTTGTCTGTCATGTAAATACACAAAGAGAGGCCACATAGATATCTATGCCGGTCCTCTTTTTTACTTATAGCAGTTACACTGCTCCAGAGAGGAGCACAGGTTTAAAGGTTGTGACACCTTATCATATATAACAGAGAGAGAGAAAGAAAGAGAGAGAGAAAGAAAGAGAGAGAGAGAGGGAGAAAGAGAGAGATGGAGAGAGAGAGAGAGAGAGAGAGAGAGGGAGAGAGAGAGAGAAACAATTAAACATTATAAGGACCTAGAGGACTCATGCACTTTACAGATGCAAACATAGAAGCACCCACACACACATATTTACTCACACACACATGCATACACTTACAGACAGACACACACACATATATACACACACATGCATACACTTACAGACAGACACACACATATACACATACATACACACATACATATATACATACACACATATACACAAACACATATACACACACACACATATTCATTCACATACACATATACACACGCACATATTCACTCACACACACACATGTATAAACACACATATATACACACACATATACATAAGCACTCATAGACACACACATATACACTTGCATACACCCACACATATACATAAAACACTCACAGACACACACACATACACACACACATATATATATATATATATATACATATATATATATATATATACATACATACACACACACACACACACATATATACACACACATATACACACATATTCACTCACATACACATATATACACACACATATTCACTCACACACACATATATACACACACATATACACACATATTCACTCACATACACATATATACACACACACATACACACACATTCACTCACACACACATATACACACATGTATACACACATATACACACACACATATATACACATACATACACACACATATACACTTGCATACACCCACACATATACATAAAACACTTAGAGACACACACCCATATACACTTGCATACACCCACACATATAAATAAAACACCCACAGACACACACACATATACACACATATATACATACACACATATTCACTCACACACACATACACACACATATTCACTCACACACGCATGCATAAATTCACAGGCACACACACATTCACTCACACACACATATACACCCACACATACACACATATACACACACATGTATACACACACATATATACACATACATACACACACACACACACACACACACACATATACACTTGCATACACCCACACATATACATAAAACACTCACAGACACACATACATACACACACACACACATATACACTTGCATACACACATATATATATATATATATATATATATATATATATATATATATATATTTACAAGAAAGATCAGCACTCACCAATGTAACAACCACTCGAATGCACGGCCAAGATAAATGTAGACAAAAGTAGAAGCATAGAGACAAGACCTGGTGTTGATCCCTGTAGTCCCACGCCACAAAAGCCAGCACACGAGATTTAAGCAACACACCTTCCTTTAATACAAAGCATAACGTTTCAGCTCCCACTGGAGCCTTGTTCACATGCAATAATTCATCACGATAGATCAGGCATATTACAACATACACAAGAAAAACCCTTATATACCCCCACCCACCAATCGGAAAGCCACATAAAAAACCGCCAAATACAAAGCTAATTGATACAGCTGTGTGTCAAGCGTGTCAAACCTGGACCGCAAGCCAAAATGCGTGTCCATGGTAACCTGCTCGTGGGTATAATGCTACTGCGCATGCGCGCTTGACGGAATAGTGCGCGCGTACGCAGTGACGACATGGCGTCAGAACTGGTTGTCATGGTAACCCCAAGCAACATATGCTAGAACAGCGGAACAACACGCTACTAAAGAGAAATAATGTATACACGTCAACGCATTCATGTATGGGCACCAGGGCAACACAGCGCATTACACACCTCATTAAACTAAAGATCTAATATTGATCGATGCCATAAACATATGTTAATAGACATATGCCTAGTAAATGACAAGAACAGGTCAGAATAACTATAGGATACACAAAAAAAATGTGAATTACATCCGATTGGACAGTGAAATTAACTTATTTATATCAATTTTAAAACATGTTGTTTTACTAATTGCTAGCCACTTATATGGTTATGAGTATCAGATCTGTTACTTAAATGGGCTATATCATGCCACTAGTATATTCCAATTAGGAATTAAAAGTAATTTAGATCATTCATATATTTATCAAAAGCACATAGTGACTAACAAGAGAAAAACTAAAATATATATACAAAATTTTGCAGCGTGTATCTAGGGTATGGTAGGAACATCAATAATGAGATGAGAAGAGACCCACAGTCATTTATAGAAGCAACTATAGTTAATGGACATATTTAAGCCACGAGGTGCTATAGTGTCAAGTCGGTAGATCCACCGTGATTCCATTTTTAGTAGAGCCTTGGCTCGATCTCCCCCACGTCTATTTTTCGGTACGTGGTCAATTAGAATGGTCCTCAATGAAGAGATAGAATGTCCAGCTTGTGCACAGTGGCGTGCCACCGGTTGGTCAGAGGTGCCTTTTTCCAAAGCCAATCGAATGGCTGTCTTATGGTTGGCCAACCTCTCTCTAAATGATGTGATTGTTTTGCCCACATAATACAGTGAACATGGGCAAATGATCACATAGATAACATAATCCGAAGTGCAAGTGAGCCGATGACGTATCTGGAAGGTTTGATTTGTGTGTGGGTGATGAAACTTATTTCCAATGATCATTCCATTACAAGTGATGCAATTTCCACATCTATAACATCCCTTCTTCTTAGGGGGTAACCAAGTTTGACTTTGGTAACTAGTAATGGGATCAGTCTTCATCAGTATATCACGAAGATTGCGCGCCCTCTTATACACCAATCTTGGCGGCGGTGTTACTCCAAATGGTAATGTGGTGTCAGTTGACACAATCGGCCAGTGTTGCTTAATTATGTCTTGTACTCTTCGTGAAGCTGGGGTGTACGTAGTAATGAAATTCATCCGTTGTTCGACCGGCTTGAGTGGTTTTGTTAGCAATGATTGTTGGCTGAGTGCTAATGCTTTATCACCTTGTTCTTTAATCAGCGATTCAGGATAGCCTCTGTCGATAAATTTTTGTGCCATTGCTTCTAGTTGAGCCTTCTTGTGGGTCTCCTCGGTGTTATTGCGTACAACACGCAGGAGTTGAGATGAGCTTACCCCCTTTTTTTGAAAGGATGGATGAAAACTATTATAGTGTAAAATTGAGTTTTTGTCAGTAGGTTTGTTATATAGTGTTGTGAAGAGTCTAATGCCAGATGGTGTATCCTTCGTATAGATCTCAAGGTCCAAAAAATGGATACCTTTGTCATTACAGTCCATCTTGAACCGTACAGTAGAATCAAGACTATTAAGATTATTAAACCAAGAGGTTAAAGACTCTTTGTCACCCCTCCATATCATGAAAACATCATCAATGTAGCGCTTGAAGAACCTGATGGAGCCCCGCTCAGCAAAAAAGATATGCTCCCGTTCATACATCGACATATATATATTTGCATAGGAAGGGGCCATGTTAGACCCCATGGCTGTTCCAAGTACTTGCAAATAAAAGGTGTTCTCAAATCGGAAGTAGTTTTTTGCTAAGCAGAGCTCCAAAAGCTCCAACAAGAACTCCACTGGTGGGCCACAGTAGTAAGAATTACCTGATAGGATTCTCCTGACCATCTCCATCCCATGTGAATGAGGGATAATGGTGTATAAATTCACAACATCCAATGTGACTAAAATGTCACCCACCTGTATATCATTCATCTGGGATAGAAGATGTATAAGTTCAGAAGAGTCCCTCAGGTAGGAATCAGTCGATTGGACAACAGGTTGCAGGAAGTGATCAATGTATTCAGCGAGAGGCTGGAGAAGCGAGCCCCTCGCCGATACTATTGGACGACCTGGTGGGTTAACCATACTCTTGTGTATTTTGGGCAATAAATACAAAATAGGACTAATAGGGTTCGCAACCGTTAGATAACCAAAGGTGTTCTCATCAATAAACCCTGCATCCAAAGACATACACAAGAGTTTGTCAACCTGTTCTTTAAATTTGGTGGTAGGATTAAATGTCAACTTTCGGTAGGTTATACCATCTTCTAATTGTCTGAGTGCTTCACATCTATACATATGATAATCTAATACCACAATGGCACCGCCCTTGTCGGCTTGTCTAATCACAATGGTGCTATCGTCAGTTAGAGTTTTTAAAGCACTTCTTTCCATTGTGGTGAGATTATCATATGTATTGTTCAAATGAGATTGACTCGCACTGATGTCCGTGTTGACCATACGTGTGAATGTTTTAATCGTTGGGTGAGTAATAGGAGGTTCAAAAGAGCTCCTAACTTTAAATGGTTTAGGTTCATACTCAACACTATTTTTAAAAAACTCTTTGAGTTTTAGTTGCCGTTGAAAACGGTGCAGATCAACACGGATATCAAGTAAATCAGTTTTTGGAGTAGGGATAAATGATAAACCCTTGTTAAGAAGTGAAAGCACTTTATTCTGCAGTGTGTTATAAATAGGGATATGAATACAGAGACTGCCACCATGATGTTATCCCAAGAGGATCCTTATGAGGCAATAGAAGACTTTGCATATACGGATGATGATGCACTCCGCATCAGGTGCGAGGCTGACATGCAGGAGTTGGATGAGACGAAAGGTGAGACCCCACTTAATATTTATCATAAATTATTACATTTAGAAAAGAAAGAGGTTGATTACTACCTTCATGCAGTATATCTTTCAAAATACCATAAAGAAAAGTTTATACCAAGAGGTTTCAGAGTTAAAAATATTCCAACCTTAGGTAGGATTAATATGGATTTCTGCAGGCGCTGGTGCGGAATCCTAAACAAATGCTCACATGACCTAATGCTTTTGGTAATTGAAGAAGTATCTAGATTAAAAACGATAGTGAAAAATGATATTACACTCATTAAAGACAAACTCCTACATATATTAAGTAATGACTCTGAGACTGACTGGTTGAATAAATTGGCAACACAGGTTTCCAAATACAAACAGGAATTACTGACATTTAAAAATAAAAAATATAACACGGTCGAGAATGACTACAGAGACAGAAAGGTTTACAGATGGTTGTATGGGAAAAATGAAACTACTTACAATAAAAAGGGCAGGTTTTCTAAGAATAAACGTGTTAATTTTGACACTATTGATAGCAGTGGGGGTGATTCCTCAGGTAGTGAAATTACTAGCACTTCACAAAAAATAGATAGTGGCAGTGGAGTATCCACAAGATCTACACAGAGGCCCCCTTTACCCACAGCCACAGATCCAGACACTATAGGAGGGGGGGGAGGAAACACCAAAAAAGTTGTAAATCGAAAAAAGAAACAATAGTGTACAATTTGAGTTCACGGAATTTGTCTGATGCTGAGCTTTCACTTCTTAACAAGGGTTTATCATTTATCCCTACTCCAAAAACTGATTTACTTGATATCCGTGTTGATCTGCACCGTTTTCAACGGCAACTAAAACTCAAAGAGTTTTTTAAAAATAGTGTTGAGTATGAACCTAAACCATTTAAAGTTAGGAGCTCTTTTGAACCTCCTATTACTCACCCAACGATTAAAACATTCACACGTATGGTCAACACGGACATCAGTGCGAGTCAATCTCATTTGAACAATACATATGATAATCTCACCACAATGGAAAGAAGTGCTTTAAAAACTCTAACTGACGATAGCACCATTGTGATTAGACAAGCCGACAAGGGCGGTGCCATTGTGGTATTAGATTATCATATGTATAGATGTGAAGCACTCAGACAATTAGAAGATGGTATAACCTACCGAAAGTTGACATTTAATCCTACCACCAAATTTAAAGAACAGGTTGACAAACTCTTGTGTATGTCTTTGGATGCAGGGTTTATTGATGAGAACACCTTTGGTTATCTAACGGTTGCGAACCCTATTAGTCCTATTTTGTATTTATTGCCCAAAATACACAAGAGTATGGTTAACCCACCAGGTCGTCCAATAGTATCGGCGAGGGGCTCGCTTCTCCAGCCTCTCGCTGAATACATTGATCACTTCCTGCAACCTGTTGTCCAATCGACTGATTCCTACCTGAGGGACTCTTCTGAACTTATACATCTTCTATCCCAGATGAATGATATACAGGTGGGTGACATTTTAGTCACATTGGATGTTGTGAATTTATACACCATTATCCCTCATTCACATGGGATGGAGATGGTCAGGAGAATCCTATCAGGTAATTCTTACTACTGTGGCCCACCAGTGGAGTTCTTGTTGGAGCTTTTGGAGCTCTGCTTAGCAAAAAACTACTTCCGATTTGAGAACACCTTTTATTTGCAAGTACTTGGAACAGCCATGGGGTCTAACATGGCCCCTTCCTATGCAAATATATATATGTCGATGTATGAACGGGAGCATATCTTTTTTGCTGAGCGGGGCTCCATCAGGTTCTTCAAGCGCTACATTGATGATGTTTTCATGATATGGAGGGGTGACAAAGAGTCTTTAACCTCTTGGTTTAATAATCTTAATAGTCTTGATTCTACTGTACGGTTCAAGATGGACTGTAATTACAAAGGTATCCATTTTTTGGACCTTGAGATCTATACGAAGGATACACCATCTGGCATTAGACTCTTCACAACACTATATAACAAACCTACTGACAAAAACTCAATTTTACACTATAATAGTTTTCATCCATCCTTTCAAAAAAAGGGGGTAAGCTCATCTCAACTCCTGCGTGTTGTACGCAATAACACCGAGGAGACCCACAAGAAGGCTCAACTAGAAGCAATGGCACAAAAATTTATCGACAGAGGCTATCCTGAATCGCTGATTAAAGAACAAGGTGATAAAGCATTAGCACTCAGCCAACAATCATTGCTAACAAAACCACTCAAGCCGGTCGAACAACGGATGAATTTCATTACTACGTACACCCCAGCTTCACGAAGAGTACAAGACATAATTAAGCAACACTGGCCGATTGTGTCAACTGACACCACATTACCATTTGGAGTAACACCGCCGCCAAGATTGGTGTATAAGAGGGCGCGCAATCTTCGTGATATACTGATGAAGACTGATCCCATTACTAGTTACCAAAGTCAAACTTGGTTACCCCCTAAGAAGAAGGGATGTTATAGATGTGGAAATTGCATCACTTGTAATGGAATGATCATTGGAAATAAGTTTCATCACCCACACACAAATCAAACCTTCCAGATACGTCATCGGCTCACTTGCACTTCGGATTATGTTATCTATGTGATCATTTGCCCATGTTCACTGTATTATGTGGGCAAAACAATCACATCATTTAGAGAGAGGTTGGCCAACCATAAGACAGCCATTCGATTGGCTTTGGAAAAAGGCACCTCTGACCAACCGGTGGCACGCCACTGTGCACAAGCTGGACATTCTATCTCTTCATTGAGGACCATTCTAATTGACCACGTACCGAAAAATAGACGTGGGGGAGATCGAGCCAAGGCTCTACTAAAAATGGAATCACGGTGGATCTACCGACTTGACACTATAGCACCTCGTGGCTTAAATATGTCCATTGACTATAGTTGCTTCTATAAATGACTGTGGGTCTCTTCTCATCTCATTATTGATGTTCCTACCATACCCTAGATACACGCTGCAAAATTTTGTATATATATTTTAGTTTTTCTCTTGTTAGTCACTATGTGCTTTTGATAAATATATGAATGATCTAAATTACTTTTAATTCCTAATTGGAATATACTAGTGGCATGATATAGCCCATTTAAGTAACAGATCTGATACTCATAACCATATAAGTGGCTAGCAATTAGTAAAACAACATGTTTTAAAATTGATATAAATAAGTTAATTTCACTGTCCAATCGGATGTAATTCACATTTTTTTTGTGTATCCTATAGTTATTCTGACCTGTTCTTGTCATTTACTAGGCATATGTCTATTAACATATGTTTATGGCATCGATCAATATTAGATCTTTAGTTTAATGAGGTGTGTAATGCGCTGTGTTGCCCTGGTGCCCATACATGAATGCGTTGACGTGTATACATTATTTCTCTTTAGTAGCGTGTTGTTCCGCTGTTCTAGCATATGTTGCTTGGGGTTACCATGACAACCAGTTCTGACGCCATGTCGTCACTGCGTACGCGCGCACTATTCCGTCAAGCGCGCATGCGCAGTAGCATTATACCCACTAACAGGTTACCATGGACACGCATTTTGGCTTGCGGTCCAGGTTTGACACGCTTGACACACAGCTGTATCAATTAGCTTTGTATTTGGCGGTTTTTTATGTGGCTTTCCGATTGGTGGGTGGGGGTATATAAGGGTTTTTCTTGTGTATGTTGTAATATGCCTGATCTATCGTGATGAATTATTGCATGTGAACAAGGCTCCAGTGGGAGCTGAAACGTTATGCTTTGTATTAAAGGAAGGTGTGTTGCTTAAATCTCGTGTGCTGGCTTTTGTGGCGTGGGACTACAGGGATCAACACCAGGTCTTGTCTCTATGCTTCTACTTTTGTCTATATATATATATATATATATATATATATATATATAAACACACACATACACACATATATTCATAACACACACATATAGACACACATACATTTCCAGCTCAAATTCCACCCTCCTGATTACCTTCTCAACCCCCTTTAATGAATCGATTCTAAACAAATAGGCAAACTGAAGTTTATATAAAATTGCTGATGCACTTATCAATCATAGAGTAATGACCGTTGAACAATCGAAAGATTTAGACCCCAAAGATCCCTTTTGCTGATTCCATTTTTCTCAACTACGATCTAGAGTAAATTTAGTTGGGGGCTCCCTGCCTGTCCCACCTACCCCAGCTTTTAAATATTTATGTTTCGCTACCTATAGAACTAAAAGAGCTATCACGAGCCTGTATACCTTATTTAATATACCAGATAGAAACCTAAAGATGAAATTTATGCATATCAATGAAGAGTGGCCTACAGAAAATAGAGTGAAACTTTGAAAAGAGGTTGAACATTTTCATATAGTGTTAATCTAAAAGAAAATTATTCAAAAGTCCCCCTTAAGTGGTATTTATATCCAACTAGATTACATATCGCTAAAGGATCTAACCGTGGCCTTTCAGGTTGTTAAGAGGGTGTCATATTTACATATCTGGTGGATTTGCAGAAATGTACCCCATGTATGGGAGCAAAACTCTAGGTTATTAAAGGGACAGTAAAGTCAGAAAAAAACGTTCATGATTTAAATAGGGCATGTAATTTTAAACAAATTTCCAATTTACTTTTATTACCAATTTTGCTTTGTTCTCTTGGTATTCTTAGTTGAAAGCTAAATCTAGGAGGCTCATGTGCTAATTTCTTAGACCTTGAAGACTGCCTCTAATCGGAAAGCATTTTGACAGTTTTTCACCACTAGAGGGCGTTAGTTCATGTGTTTCAAATAGATAACATTGAGCTCTGGCACGTGAAGCTCCTAAGAGCAAGCACTGAATGGCTAAAAATGCAAGTCTGTCAAAAGAACTGAAATAAGGAGGCAGTTTGCAAAGGCTTAGATAGAAGGTAATCACAGAGGTAAAAAGTATATTATTATAACTGTGTTGGTTATGCAAAATTGGGGAATGGGTAATAAAGGGATTATCTATCTTTTTAAACAACAACAATTCTGGTGTTTACTGTCCCTTTAAATAACATTTTTGATAGAGAAGCACAGCTCACACCTGAGCAGGCGCTACTCCACAACCCAATATGCGGACTCATACCAAGAAATAGCAATTGGTAGCTTTGATACGTATGTACTGTAGTGAAAAAATGTGCAACCCCCTATTAGAAAATTGAGATATCTAGTTTCTTCATGATTGAAAGGAAATGTAATTACTATTATCAGATGGTTAGCTTGTCAGCAGACATATGAGAAAGAAAGGACCAGTTCTTGTATTTTAGGGAAAGTTGGATAATGCAACATAGATGCTGGAAGCGGATAGGCAGGAAATGACCAGATTCTTAGGGAAGGCTACAGTGCAAATTTTGGAGCTGTGGAGGAAGAGCGGTGTGAAGGTCTGGACAGGAGAGGATCTCCCTCCATATGCAAGAAATAGGTTATATTGTTTTGCTAGCTTCTTTGTACCTATGCTCTTACTTTTTTAAGTAGGAGGTCGAAGGTCACTGATGCTTTTTTTTCCTCCCCTCTCTCTTTTTTACCTTAGCCACAGACGACTCTTACATATGTTATTTAATATAGTGAGGAAGCTGATGGTTATTAAACGGACATAATACCCAAAAGCTTAATCACTTGAAAATTATGTAGAATAAAAACCTGACACTATCACATGGATATTTCTAGGTAAAAAAGGAAGATATTTTACCTCGATTTCTTCATCACAAGACAAAGAGGCATATTTATCAAGCTCCGTATGGAACTTGATGCCCCTTGTTTAAGGCTCGCCGGAAACAGAAGTTATGAAGCAGTGGTCTAAAGACCGCTGCTCCATAACTTGTCCGCCTGCTCTGAGGAGGCGGACAGAAATCAATCCAATCAAATATGATTGAGTTGATTGATACCCCCTGCTAGCGGCCGATTGACCGCGAATCTGCAGGGGGCTGCATTGCACCAGCAGTTCACCAGAACTGCGTATGTTGTCGGCATTTATCGATGTTTAACGATGTGCGGAGGACATGATACGCTACTTCGTATCATGACTACTCGCACATTGATAAATATGCCCCTATGTGCTCTGTAAACAGTTATCCTTTAGCTACTGCCAGCTGCATGTAGGAAAAAAACAACAACAGCCAATCAGCTTCATCAGTGCTGATTTTTACTATGATGTCATGAGATTTCACTGAAATCTTGTGAGATTTCATAGTAAACTTCCTTAAACTGAGGAGGGAAATGACATGACTGCGTCTGCACATGCCAGATGCACACTCCCTTGAAAGTCCCAGGACTAGCATCCAGATTAACTGCTTAAAATCCCTTGAGAATGGGATGTGGCTACAACCCGATCGTGTACGATTGGGTTGATTGACACCCCCATGCTAGCGGCCGATTGGCCGCAAATCTGCAGGGGGCGGCATTGCAGAAGCAGTTCACCAGAACTGCTTGTGCAATGTTAAATGCCGACAGCGTATGCTGTCGGCATTCAGCAATGTCTGTCGGACATGATACGCTGAGCGGATCATGTTGGACAGACATTTGATAAATCAGCCCCCATGTCTCCTTTCCTCCAGCCTTAAATTGTGACCTCTAATTTTCTTGGAATGAACAGAGCTTCTGCCATCTCTGTAAATGGGCCTTGAATATATTTATAAAAAGTAATCATGTCACCTCTTAAGCATCTTTTTTTCTAGAACTAAAACATCTTCCTTTTTTACATAGAGATGTTCATGTGATATTTTCTACTAGTTAGCTTTATATAGATATGTTGTATCGCTATTTGGGTATCATGTCCCTTAAGGTACAACTTTTTTTCTCCCGTGTGAACTTTATGAAGTGATTACTTATTTTCTTGCCTCTTAACTTCCATGTTATTTTTATTATTGTTGGGGCAACCTTTTATTGCTCTTATTTTTTGTCACTAATGCTTTCAACATGTATAATACGCATTTTTAAAACTTAAAAAAAATGTATTTTAAAAATACATTGAAACTTTGGATATTAATGATTAGAAAAACAAAATCTTATATTTATTTTTTTCAAAGTTGATTGCATATACAGTAACAATAAAGAACCAGACAAAAGTAAACCGGGCATAAAATCTACTTTACCGTTTACGGCCTCCATTACATATGCAGCGTCACCCGCAAAATCCTCCGCCCCCAGATTTTACGCAATTTTGGTATTACATATACGGCATTGCATACAAGTTACGCGCATATATTTCACCCTTTGGATATATTTTTCTTACCCATAGACTAACATAGAACAGCCACACAATTTGGTATCCAATATACAGCGTAAGGACTTACGTGCGCAGAATTCAGAGAATCTACTCCATTCTCATCTTGCCACATATTGCAGGTGCAGCAACCCTTGCACTGACTAAAAAAGCAACGTAACTCCCTGGAAGCCTTAACAAACACATACATTTAAGCAGCATCTCAAGGTTAAAGGGACAGTATACTATGATATTTTTTTTAAGGTTTATTTGTGTATTTGAAATAGTTTGAAGCCACAACATAATCAAATGGATTGAGCTTGTAGGTAGAATCAGATCTCATCACTTTATCACATTGTGGACACATACTTGCTTATTTACTTTAAATTTGTTCTCAAAACAATCAACAATACTTGGAGGAGAGAACAATGGGAAATCATAATTGTATTACCTTCATCTCTTTAGAACCCACTGGGGTGTAATTTATTCTAATGTTAACACAGCTTGGCATTGATGCCAAAATTTATAAAGGGGCAGTCAAGTCCAAAGAAAACCTTCTTGTTTTAAATAGGGCATGTTATTTCAAACTACTTTCAGATTTAATTCTAACACTTGCTTTGTTCTCTTGGTATTCTTAGTTGAAAGCTAAACCTAGGATGGTTCATATGATCATTTCTAAGACCTTCTTGAAGGCTGCCTCTTTGCAATTGTGTCAAACCAATCACAAACAACCCAACCTCTCACCTGCAGCCTTCAAACACCTGATAATGCCCACCCTATCAGTAACATCACTAGTATATATACCAATGTGTCAATTTAGATTGGATGTGAGATACAATGATTTACATCTTAGAAGTGAATATTAATTTATGTACCCTTCATAAACAACTATTGTGGATGTGAGTTATAGTACAAGAATATGTCATAAACATGATAATATTACCTTTTTTTGCCATTTCCACACAGGTCTTATTATATGTTTTAACAATATTAGTGTACTAAAACACACCTCACATGGATGTGGATGACAATTATATGGTAAATAACAGAGGACAAGATTTATGGTGAACTATAAGAATATTTATTTCTTTTTTGGCTTCTTGGATGAGGGAGCTGAGGTGACTGTAGTGGATTGCCTTGTTCTCCTGGTTTGAGAAGATTCTGATGTTTCTGCTGGTGTGCTGGCCACAGATGATAGGCTGGAGGCAGTGTCCTGCTGGTGTGTAAAGTGCTCAACCAACACACCCAAGAGTTGATTTTGTTCTCTCCATCTATTGTCCATTTGCATCTGCATATCAGACAGAATTTGCATCATCTGTGATTGGTTATGAACACTTGCACTTAACGATGCTGCCATGTCCCTCTGTAGCTCTATGCTACGTTGTTGTCTCCTCTCTTGGCTCCTGATGAACCTTTCATGGTTCCTGAAGAACCTCTCTTGGCCTCTTTGGATGTTCTCAGCGCTTGTTATGAGCCTCCTTTGGATTGCAATGTATTCCTCACCCAGGGGTGAATACAATGCATCCACAGGCTCTTGAGCAGCAGGGCTTCTAGGTGCTTGTGGGGCAGGGTCACCTGCATCTGCTGTTGCTTGAGGTGCAGGGCCAGCTTCATCTGCTGGTTCATGTGGGGCAGGGCCAGCTTCAACTGCTGGTTCATGTGGGGCAGGGCCAGCTTCTACTGCTGGTTCATGTGGGGCAGGGCCAGCTTCAACTGCTGGTTCATGTGGGGCAGGGTCACCTGCATCTGATGGTTCTTGAGGTGCAGCTGTAGAATCTGCTCTATTTCCTTCTGCCAATGGTGGAGCTCGTCCAATTGCTGAGGATAGTGGAGCTCGTCCAATTGCTAAGGATGGTGGAGCTCGTATGGTTGGTTGATAGTCCCCACTGATGACGAGTGTGTGACCACTCAGCCTGTCCAATTGGAACTTCATGTGACATTGTGTGTGGGTAAAATCCCTGACTGCCATGAGATTGTGTTGTGGGGGGGTAAATACATGGACCCTTTGTGGCTGTCTTGGCTCCCCCTCAAAGCCATAGGGAGGATATTCCTCTGGCCAGGAATCTTGCCAGGGGTCATATGGCAATGGTGGTGGCATCACTCCTGGGTCCTCAACAGAAGCCATCCAACCATGCTCATGACTGGGAGCATACTGTTCTTGCAGTTGCCTGAAGGGTGGTGGTGGTGGTGGTGGCATGGATGTTTGCATCCTTGTGACAGGAGGTTCTGTGAAGGAGTCAAAGGATGAGATGGATTAGTAAAGTCAGATATATGTCCACGTGGGCATACAATATACATTGATACATGCTAGGGCCTATACTGATTCTCATGTCAAACTCTATAACATGTGTCCTGTGTTAATCTGAGACATGTTAGTATTGCACTATTCCACCTCATATCATGAATTGCATTGTGTTAAGTAGCATTAATGTCAAATATAATTGTAGATGTTTTTGTTAGTAGGCCAAATACCATGCTCCTCATTGTGTACATGAATGTGTGATATTAAAGGATGTTATATCTCAAATACATATAATACTGGTGTGTGTGATGTTACTCACCAGCATGATGTGCTGTGGTTGCAGCCCCTGAGTCACGAGCCCCTGGAGGTCCACGGACTGCTGTGATACTCAGAGACCTGCATATCATCTCCTGCCAGGTGTTATACTCTATGTCCAGGGATGGACCACCGCCTGTTCCCCTCTGGTGCATAGCTTCCTGCCCCATCTTTTCTTTGACCCGCCTCTTGCAGTCATTCCACCACTTTTTCAGGCCCTCAACAGTCCTCCTCTGCAGGGCCACACTGTTGACGGCATCCTCTACCGCCAACCATGCCGTTTTTCTCCTTTTGGCACTGCCTTTGCTCTTCTCCTGCCCGAAGAGGGCACTGTAATTGTCCATGATGGCCTGGACTAGGGCAACATTTTCCTCAAATGAGAAGTTGGGACATCTCAGCCTCTCATCCTCCATGGACACCTAGCTTGCTGTGATGTCCCTGGTGTGGGTTCCTCCCTATCCTCTCCCTCCAACCCCCTTCTGTCCACATGTGCACTCTCTGTCCCTCTCCTAGATGTGCCTGGTCGCTGGGGCTCTCGGGCATCTCCCCTCCCATCATCCCTTCTAGCTTTCCCTCTCCCCACTCCACTTACTCCCTGACGGGGAACCCACTGCTCCTCCTGTCCTCTCCAATACTCCTCTCCCTGCCACTCCTCTCCCCTTCTCCCCTCTGCCCTACCTCTCCCTGCCATCCTCACACTAAATCACAATACACACACTCACACTCACTCCCAGTTCAATCACACACAATCACAACCAAACACTCAGCCTATCACACTGTGAAATTCAAATAAAATGTGTGAGGTGTTAGAAAAAAAAGTGTGGTGTATTTGTATATGTATGTATGCAAAATGTGTGCAATATGTAAAAATATGTGTAAGTGTACAAGCTTAATCAAACAACAATGCGACCTAACTAACTCCTCTGTTTGCGCCTCTCTCTCTACTCTAACTTATCCTCCACTCCAGTGTAGTGTGCTGTAGCTCAACGAACCATCCAAACACACTGAAGAAAATGGCGGCTGCGCATGGGTTTATATTTGAATTTTGAATAGCGTAATTATGTGTCGCATTTTTATATGAAATCGCGGTTAATGTTTACAAGTGTTAGCCTAATTTGCATAAAACTACTCTTTATTGACACTTTCCGTAGACAAAATACTGGTGTAAGTTACTTGCGACCACTAAAATGTGTATTTGCGCACATTTCAGAAGATCGCCAGTTTGTCCTACTTACGCCAGTTTAGCATCTAACGGCGCAGTATATGTAATACCCCGATGTGCAAGGTGAAATTACGGGCGGCACGGGTTCCCATGTTTGCGCCGAAACCTGCGCCGTATATTTGATTGCGCCCTACATGCTCAGTGAACTTCTATAGATCAGAAACAGTTTTCCCAAGTCAATGACATAATAAAACAAACAAGCAATATAATAATTTTGTGAGGCATGTCTTCAAAGTTTTACCGTGCTATTTAACATAAAGGTATCTTTGAAACATTAAGGACTAGATTACGAGTGGAGTGCTAACAGTTGTACGCAAGCGAAAAGGGATTTATCGCGGGTGTTTGTGCACGTCAGGTTTTTGCTTGTATTACAAGTAGAAGTAAATGAGATTGCTTGAGCGCAATTGAGGTTAACGCTCTTTAGGTTAGCGCGACCTCAGAGCTCCAGTTAACTGTTTTGTGAAACAAAAAAGTGTCACAGAACACATCAAAAATACATTACAGAGTACAGTTACACTCATAATAACACCCTCTAATAAAATGTATTGTAAAAAAAAATCAAAACAAGTTATAAAGGCTCAAAGATGTGAGGTCTCAGATGTTAGAAAAAAAACTGCAAAGTGCTTTAACTTATATATATATATACACATACATATAAATGTCTAAATATGTATATGTATATATATATATATATATATATATATATATATATATATATATATACTGTATATATAATAAATGTGTTTATGTCGTTATATGTATATAAATGTATTTACAGACATATATACACATATAAACACATAAATACATATACACACACACACACACACACACATATATATATATATATATATATATATATATATATATATATATATATATATATATATATATATATATATATGTGTGTGTGTGTGTGCATTGGAGCCCTTTGCAGTTAAGTAGATGGAAACAGGAAAAAAACATATTTATGCAATATTCATATTTAATAAAGTGTTTAACTGTGCATGCACTGTAAATATTTCACATTTCAATGTTCTGCACATAGCAGAATATGTTCTATGTATTTATAAATAGATATTCCTATAAATATCTGTATATATCTGTAGGATTTGCACCACATTCTACTGGTGCATGTTATTATTTTATTTTATTTTATGTTGTTAATTGTTATTATTGAAGAGAAAATGGAAAATGAGGGGTAAAAAGCATGACCAATGACTATACTAATGAAGGACTATTATGAAACTTTTCATTGGACAGCAATATCATCAAGGCCTTGTATTGGTAGTGATGTAAAACCTTTTCTATGTATGTAAGGAGACCTATCAATGTCCTTGGTTTATGTGAATACCTCTTTGGTTGAATAAATAAAGTTAAAAAATAAAATAAAAAAATATCTGTATATATCTATACCTATATATAATGATTTACATATATAGGTATAGATATATATTTTACCAAAATACCATAAGATATATGTAGAAATATGTATTTATGATTATGAATAAACAGAACATATTCTTCTATGTGAAGAACATTGGAATGTGGTTAGCGTACTTGAGAATATGCCATTTTTTTACCTCTAAGCACTTGATAAGTCCTCAAAACAGGATTTTGGACATATTTTAAACAGTTTTATGGCTATTTACAAATAGTCTATTAACTTGCTCATTTTTAAAACACTCTGAAATAGCCACAGGACACATTTTAGAGGTCTATTAACATACATTCTATTGATTCATTAAATCTTCATTCATCCCTATTGAGAGGCTGTATACAGTGAACAGAACATACATTTACAAAGTCTAACTCCCACTGTCATGATTGTCACTGACAGTACTTGTGTTATTAAAATCATGTTTTAAAAGAAGATCACTTAATTGTGACTTTCAGAGAAACCTATTGTATTCCGTTTCCATCTGCACCACTGCTAAACCATCTAAATGCATATTTTACGTTGTCAGAATGTTCTTCTCTGTGAAAGTTCTTCTCTGTGAAAGGCACATGTTGAGCAAAAAGAGGCTGCTCCTAGGGTGGTACTTAGCCATAGAACAAGCTATGATGCTGTTGAATGTTCCCAGGTTGAGCGCTTCTCTCTTTTTATTTATGCAAATTATTACCCTAAGGGAAGTCTCTGGACTGGACTGGACTGTTTAGTCAGGATCAGACTGATCTATTACAGGAAAGTTCTTCTCTTTGAAAGGCACTTTTGAGCAAAAATAGGCTGCTCCTAGGGTGGTAACTAGTGATAGAACAAGCTATTATGCTATTGTTCATTCCCAGGTTGAGCGCTTCTCTCTTTTATTTATGCAAATTATGACCCTAAGAGAAATCTCCCTTAGGGTAATTTGGGAAACCAGATGTGGAGCTGTTGCTCAGTGTGCCTCAAAGGATATGGCTGCAGCTCACTGACGAGGCCCACACTAGGCCAAAACATACGTCTGGGGTTTTACAGTTTCTCTTGTTCAAAGAGGGATTGGCTGATATTTCTGGAATGGATTGTACGTTTTGGTCAGGGTCAGACTGCTATTCTACAGGAAAGTTTTTTCTTTGAATGGCACATGATGAGGAAAAAGAGGCTACTCCTAGGGTGGTAGCCATAGAACAAGCTACTATGCTATTGTTCGTTCTCAGGTTGAGCGCTTCTCTCTTTTGATTTATGAAAATAAGCAGTTAGAAAATTGTTTAAAATTGCATGCCCTTTCTGAATTAATGAAAGAAACTTTTTGTCTTTCATATACATTTAAACTGTAAATCGTGAAACCACTGCCTTCCTACATTGCAACTGCCTATAAGAACCTTAAACGAGATTGTGCCTTCGGGGTAAATGTATTAAAGTGCGGACGGACATGATACGATGTAGCGTATCATGTCCGCCGCACATCGATAAATGCCGACAGCATATGCTGTCAGCATTTATCATTGCACCAGCAGTTCTTGTGAACTACTGGTGCAATGCCGCCTCCTGCAGATTCCGTGTCAATCAACCCGATCGTATTCGATTGAGTCGATTTCTGTCCGCCGCCTCAGAGCAGGCGGACAGGTTATAGAGCAGCGGTCTTTAGACTGCTGCTTCATAACTTCTGTTTTCGTGAGCCTGAAGGCTCGCTGGAAACATGGGACATCAAGCTCTGCACGGGGTGTATATTCTGTACGGGTTGTATATACTGTACATATCTATCTTTAGACAGGTATATGTATTTAATCTCAATGTTAAAGCCCATTGCCTGCCTTTCCCCCCCCCAACACTTTGAGCCTTTATAACTTTTGTGTGCAATATTTTTTTGAATAATCTTTATTAGATGGTGTTATTATGAGTGTAAGTGTACTTTGTAATGTATTTTTTATGTGTTTTGTGACACTTTTTGGTTTTGCAAAACAGTTAACCAGAGCTCTGAAGTTATGGTAATGATTCTAGCGGAAATCGTGATTGTGCTCACGCGATCACATTTACTTTCAATTTGTAATGGTAACCCCAATGAGTGCAAACCCTTGCAATATACCCCTTATCGCTCAAGCGCAAACATTTCCGCTGCACTCGTAATCTAGCCCAATATGTTTTACAAATACTTTTATATTTAGAATTATATAAAAGACTTGTTTAGTGTGTGACACCTTCACCTGTGAACTAATTTGCAACTATTTTTGTATATAGCTTAAGATCCATTAAGGGTCACTTCTTGTTTTGTTTTGTTTTGTTCAGTTTAGTCAAAGTACAAGTAATCATTCCATTACATTTAAACTAAGGGGACCAATTTAAACTGGTGTCTGCAAAGATTCCTTTGCTGATCTACTATAACATTATTTTGTCCCAAGTTGAATAAACATACAGACTATAATTCATGTCTTGCATTTAGCTAGCACTCACAAAATGTTCCCGTTTTTGTGACCCTTTTTAGCATTACAAATGGCTGAAATGTATATATATATATATATATATATATATATGTTTGAAACATTATGTATAAGCAAGTGCTATATATATAGACAATTGTTTATTAGCAATTTGTTCTATCTAGTCTCTTGCTGCCCAGGATCAATATGATTAACTAGTGAGTGACCATTTAATCAATTAAAACGTTTCTCACTTCAAGAGTTTAAGACCTTACCTATCCTGATTGGCCACTCACACCTTTATAGGGATCCTGACCAGCAGAGACTGATATCTCTGATGAAGCGCATGTGCTCATGCGCGAAACGCGTAAGATAGGAGCTTACCTTGTATCCTGAAGCCTGCTCCGCAATAAACTTGTTCATTGACTCCAGGACTCAGCTTCCTTTCTTCCTCATCTAGTAATTTGCAACTATGTCAGACTCATTAGATTAATTAATATATTTTTCTCCATGGTTTTAAACAATATCTGATTTATATAATTATGAATTCTTACTAAAATATACTATTTAGTATAATTTTACATTTATAATTACAGGTGCCTATTTAAGAATCAACATATCTTTAAAATATTCATATGATTTTATTGAATATTTGTGTGTTTTATACGTCTTTAAAAATGTTTACATTTTTGTAATGCTAAATGCAAAGGGCATTCTGTACTTTTATGCCTTGTAGAGATTGCCCAAAAACTTGAGTCTGTTAACTTCAGCATTCAATAAGCATTCAATTGGTGTCTACATTTAGCCACCAATCAGCAAGCGCTACCCAGGTGCTAAACCAAAAGATGGACCGGCTCTTAATCTTACATTCTAGCTTTTTCAAATAAAGATACAAACAAAATAAAGAAAGATTGATATTAGGAGTAAATTAGAAAGTTGCTTAAAATGCATGCTCTATCTGAATCACAAAACAAAAAAATTGGGTTCAGTATCCCTTTAATGAGCTCAATGTATACTGAACACAATTCTTTTTACTCCCGTTGACTTCAATGAAAGCTGAAAATATTCCCACAATTTGGTGAGCACTAAACAAAAACCTGAAAGCTTTGTAAACTGCAATATAGCATTACCTTTCTGAGAAGTTGTTTCAAACGACTATTGGCCAGTGAACAAGATAAATATAATAAATCTAAAGACAGCTCAAGTGTGCTTTTAAAAAGGGTGTAGTCAATGCTACTACAGAAATCTATGGCTCTTATTATTTAAATTATGCAAACACAATGTACTGTCCATAAGAAATTACACTTTGTAGGCTAGGTTGGCACATTACTTTATGTATCTGATACAAACATTTCATAATCGTGAATTGTTTATTAAGCAACGTGTGATGTGTGATACTAATAAAGTTAGGAACCACTGACCTTGCATATCAGTTTCAATAGTAAGCAAACTACTTCTATATAGATAGAAGTGGAGCGCTAAGGGTAGTGTGCAAGCGATATGGGGTATTTCTCAGCTTTTTGCGAGCAAAGGAAATATTGCGCGTATTACGAGTTGAAAGTAAATACGTTCACTTGAGCACAATGGGATTTAGCACGTGTTGGGTTAGCGCAACTTTAGAACTTGCATAAAGGATAGGGGCAGAGCCGTCTTTAATATTGACTGGACCCTGGTCAAAATTTTTCTTGGGCCCCATCCCATGCAATTTTGCTCTCCACCCCAACATCCCAAAAACAACTAAATTAATTTATTTTATATATTTTTTTAAATTATTAGCCCAGCAGCGGATCATCCACTGCTGGGCTAATCATTTAAAAAATTAAATAAATTGCAATATGTGAAACTGGACCTAAGCAGTACTAATAAGTAAATAAATATATAAATTCCTCTACTGTGGATTCATTTAATATTCTTTTGAATGTGATTCTGGTGTGAGGTTAGTTGGTTAAAGAGATTTAGGGCAGCCAACAGGAGCAAAGCAAGGTAAAGACTGAGGAGGAAGCATGGAGGTGAAGACAAATATAAGTTTACTGACTGGAACAGCAGAACTACTATGGGAAGCTGTAAAATCTGAGACAGAGAGAAAACAAAAACTATAAAAATAAACCTTACATTAATGAATGTGTGACGTATCAGCATGACACTATTACATCAGCCACAGCAGCACATGTCACTTCTTTGCTAGGAACAAGTTCCCTCTCAGCCTGCACTAGACAATGCTGCATGGGGAGGGGTGTGTGTGCACTAACTTATTCTTTCCACTGACACCTTTCTACAAAGCACTGTTCCCCTAACAAACTTCAGTTAGTTGATCTGAGGGCCACAGCAGAAAGAGCAGGGCTAAGGGGACCAGCAGACTGGATGCTGTCTGCTCAAGGCTGCATGGATACAGTGTGAGACGAGTCACACAGCCTCAAGACTGAAGAGAGCAGTGTGTGCAGCTGCACAGATACTTAAATCCTCACATGCCTGCCACTCCAGCTTTCTGCTGCATGCGCTTACAGTCAGCCCTACCCAGAAACAATCCCTACCACCAGAGCAGTTACCTGGTAACAGTGGTAACCCCAGTAGGACATTTCTGATGCAGTGGGAATGGCTGGATGCTGAGTTAGGGCTTTGCATTCAGTGCTGCACAGTGCACATCTAAAACAGCACATGGCAATAGCTTGGCATGTCACATGACACCGGCACGGTCTGGCCCAGTTTTTAAAAAAATATATAAGCAGAGAACTTTTGACTGTGACAGTATTAGGACTGAATGTGTGTGTTCCCCATGTCACATCAGCAGTCTGGTATGAACCCAAAAAAATTAAAAAAATTTAACGACTCTTGGGCCCCTCAACAGAGACTGGGCCCTGGGCAGTGGCCCTTTTGCCCTGTGTTAAAGACGGCCCTGGGTAGGGGAAGAAGAAAAAGTTGCATAAAACACAACATGTAAAAGTACAGTAACACTCATATAAACACTGCCCTAGAAAAATTATTTAAAATTTTTTTATTAAAAAGTTATAAGGGCTGCAAAGGGATTTAACATATATATGCATACATACACGTCTAAATGTCTAAAAATATGTATGTGTGTTTATATATATATATACTGTAAATATATCTTTATATATGTATATATATATATATATATATATATATATACACACAGTATATATATGTGTGTGTGTACAGATGTATTTATATGTATATATATGTATATGTGCATTGGAGCCTATTGCAGTAAAATACCTGAAAACATGAAAATTCTTTTTTTATTCAATATTAATATTTAAATATGGTTTTAATTATGTATTAAACTGTAAATATTTCACATTCCAATGTACTTCACATAGGGAAATATGTTCTTAGTATTTTTAAATAGATATTCCTATGTTTATCTGTATATATCTATACCTATATAAAATTATATATATATACACACACTTTATCAAAAAATCAGCATATATATATATATATATATATATATATACATATATATATAAATTTAAGAATAAATAGAAAATATTCTTATAAATGAAGAACATTGGAATGTGAAAAATGTATAATTCATGTCGGGTTTAACACTCTTGAATAAACACGGTTGGGTTAGCGTATGAGCGTGTGTGTTAGGTTTGTATGCAAACTTTTTACTCTCTATTGTAGTCTATGGGGCCTATCTATTAAGCTCCGAATGGAGCTTGATGGCCTGTGTTTCTGGCGAGCCTGCAGGCTCCCCAGAAACAGCAGTTAAGAAGCAGCGGTCACAAAGACCGCTGCTCCATAACCCTGTCCGCCTGCTCTGATGAGGCAGACAGGAATCGCCGGAATTCAACCCGATCGAGTACGATCGGGTTGATTGACACCCCCTGCTGGCAGCCGATTGGCCGCGAGTCTGCAGGGGCTGGCGTTGCACCAGGGGGCAGCCGATTGGCTGCGAGTCTGCAGGGGGCAACGTTGCTGGTGCAAGGCTGAATACAGAGAGCGTATTGCTCTCCGCATTCAGCAATGTCTGTCGGACCTGATCCGCACTGTCAGATCAGGTGCGACAGACATTTGTTAAATAGGCCTCTATGGGTGAATACGTTAATGTGGTCGTGATATTTTTGAAGTTTAACTTTTTGCGCGCATCGAGTTTTTGCTTGTGCGTAAACATTTTACTTTCAACTTATAATACAAGTGCTACCAGACACATGAAAAAAAGTCTTCAACTAGCGAAGTTATTGCACAAGCAGGAGAGCTATTTTTCTTGTAATCTTGCCCTTAAAGGGATAGTAAACCCCCCCAAAAATCCCCCATTGTTTGAAACATCATATCTAGTTGTTTAAATCAACAAATAACACCTATTAGCCATTTTTTTAAATTTACATACAAATTGCAATTGAAAATATATATGCTGCCAAACCCTTATTTTCAGTCATTATACTACCGAATTAACAAGCTCTACCTAGGTAGAACTAATATGGCGTCACGCATGTGCATTTACACAAACTTGTTTCAATGAATGCGCAAATCGGATTTCTCTCCTAGTGTTTCAACACCCGTGTCATTACCATCTCGCCGGATGCCGTTGAAGAGTCACTTAATCGATGATTAAGAATGTATTGCGCATGCGAGTGCCAACACATTAGATTGTGCATGCCGAGATTGAGGAGAAGCATTCATTTAAATATTGTAATTAGCTGTTCAGTGCTGCAGCGCCATTGGAGGAAGGGAGGGAATGCATTATGCTACTCCAGCCTACATCTATGGGCGGCCGTTACGGCTGTTTACAGGGAAAACTGTTGTATAATTTTCTTAAACATTAAAGCTTCATTTTAAGGTAGGCTTGGATAATTTTTAATCTATGAAACCTTAACTAAGTGGTTGTGTATTTTTTAGAATGCTGCAAAGTAAAGATTTCTAACCCTTTAATTTCAAAGAGTTTGTGATAATATCCAGCATAGAATTGTTAAATATGACACTGTTTGAAGCCATGTTATTTATGCTAAGGATTTCCTAAATGCTTGGTAAATGAATGATTATCTGTTTTTTTGCCTTTCAGGTACATTGTTTTGTACAAGACTCATTTTAAAAGAATACAAGCAGATTAAAACAATCAATAGGGAAAGATAAAAACAGACATTAAACTCAACAAATTTTTATAATTTACAGAGCACTTTTTAAATACACTAAAATACATTCTTTGTATGAAAAAAAAATTAAATGAATAGTATTTATTTTGTACTGGAAGATGCTGAATTTTCCTTTAAATATAATATTCAAATTCACAGTATCAGAGTTTAAAGGTAACGTAGTCGTTTTTAAATTTTCTTTTAACCATAAAATCAATGAATTGACTCCTTGGTCTTTTGTGATCTAAGAAGATATGGAAACTCCCATATCATATAGCAAAAATTGTATTTGACAGCAAAATAACTGCAATACAATCTGAAAGAAATGTCCAGGATTGTTTCCATTCTGCTGAACACCCTTTTTTTTTCTCTTACACCAACTGATTTGGATTACATAAATTCCATTGCAAGACAGACGAACAAAAATCAATACATGAACGTACGAGTTATCCTTCAATTTCCCAGTGTTTATTCAGTTTATTTTACAAGTTGCAATGCTAGTATTCCTGGGGGGGGGAGCATTAGCTACATGTGATACAATGTTACTAAACGCTAAATAGCGCTCGTGTGCAATGCTGAATTCTGCCATTGGAATTCAGCCCGCCAGAGGCTGACCCAGTCCGCCTCAGCTTTATAAATCGCCCCCTAAGTGCTATTGCCTTGTCTTTTTACTATGCATTTGATGATTATGAAAATCTACTGTATTTACTGGTCTTTTAAAGAGTATTTTCTCTACACAATATGGTTGTTTAAATAAAAAAATAAAATACTGATGAAAGTTTAAAGTTTCAGGTGTGTCCACAAAGATAATCCAAACAGGAGGGGTATAAATGAAAGAGGATTGCAATGGGTTGCATCCTTGAAAAAGCTGGAAGGTAAAACGTGCGTCTGAGGTGGAGCCACGGCATCCTGACATCACAAGGAGGGGTTGCACTTGATCCAGCACTAGGTGCTCATTGAAAGTAGGTGGAGTCATAGACAGATGCTACTATAAGCATATGTACAGTAGCTGGATCAAAACTCTGATCTGTGTGAGTACCAGACCAAGGGCTCATTTCCATTGAGCCATAATTTGGTTTTTGTGAGGTTGTAAACCAATAAATATGCTGTTGGAGGCAATTTCATGTATCAACCGCTTTGGATGGCACGTTATACCACAATATCGGCAGCTGGGATCTGGATAATTAAACATTTGCAAGACAATTAGGATGGCAAATCATTTTGCTGATATATATTTGAAGCTTTTCACAACTAAACTTGCATTTATGTAATAGCTTGTGAGCTTTAGTGTTGCAGCCCAAGGAAGAAAGAACTTTTTGGCGTTAGAGGGGGAGGAGCAGCACAAGTAGTGCATGCTGATTCTATTAAGCACTCAAGAGTACTGCAGACAATGCTGCTGGATCCGAGGCCTAGTTGGAGGACATGCCGGTCATCAACGGAGATGGTCTTGATTGGCAAGGCACTGACACACATTGGAGAGCTCTGGTAGTTTGCTGGCCCTTTTGACAATGGTGGAGGAGCCCTGTCAAGACCAGTCAAGGTAGGAAGAAGACTCCGAGGAGCGGCAATTTAAATTCTGCCTGCCGCTCTGGGCTGTATGTGCAGCGTAATAGTTGTCCTGCGGCCCAAAGTAAAAGGGTCTTCCCTTTTTTCTCTGACACCTAAAATTAACGCAGAAGCATTTAGCCTAAAGCCCAGTCCTAAGAAAGAATTTGCCCTGGTTGAGATTGAAGACTGAGGGATTATTACATCTACAGATCAGGTCTGCCTTTTTTTTTTTCTGCTCAACCTTAAAAAATGTGCCTTTATATCAGACTTTTGTTAATATACTGTAGGTGTATAAATAATCTGCCTATTTTCTGGGCCCCTTTTCAAGTTTGAACCTTTCTTCTCATATTCTATGGATAAATACATGAACACAGGCAAAATGTCTTCTAGGGTTAAAGGGACACTGTACTCAAAAATTTTCTTTCGTGATTCACAAAGAGCATGCATTTTTAAGCAACTTTCTAATTTAATCCTATTATCAAATGTTCTTCATTCTCTTGGTATGTTTATTTGAAAAGCAAGAATGTAAGTTTAGATGCCGGCCCATTTTTGGTGAACAACCTGGGTTGTCCTTGCTGATTGGTCAGCACCAATAAACAAGTGCTGTCCATGGTCCTGAAGCAAACATTTGCTGGCTCCTTAGCTGAGATGCCTTCTTTTTCAAATAAAGATAGCAAGAGAACGAATTAAAATTGATAATAGGAGTAAATTAGAAAGTTGCTTAAAATTGCATGCTCTATCTGAATCATGAAAGAAAAAATTTGGGTTCAGTGTCCCTTTAAAAAAAGGGGATAAGGGGGCGTGGCCTAACTGAGCAGAGAGATGGTCGCATAAGCACACTGGCTAATAAGCAGTTTAGTTGACCCCAAGTGCTGTATCTTGCAAACAAAATTAATGGGGAGCCCATACTAAACTCACCACTACTGGGGAAACTTGCAGCTGGCAGCAGAGGAAGCGGCAAAATCACGGAGACGGCCATAGAAGTAAAGGACCGCACCGGATCCACAACAAACTCACCGGAGGACAGGAGAGGGCAGACTCCGGTGGAATACACAGCAACAAGCAGCTGAGGATCAAGAGCTCCTTGCGAGGAGCGGTGGATGGTGAGAGGGTCGCCAGCATTGTGGATGGAGGCCGCAGGACTCAAACAGAGTTACCAAGATGGCGCCGGCCCTACAGAAGCTGCAGAAATAAAGACGCAGCGTGGTGTCTGACAGACTGGAGGGAAAATACACGATCCAGAAGCTACGGTGAGACCATGCAGAAAGCATCTTAACACAGTACACATGTGAATGCCATAAAATAACAGTGAAGCCATATTTCAAATAAAATATCACAGAGGGGAAACAAGGGGATAAATTGGGCTCCAATATCTGCCTATAATCGCAATAAGGAGCAGCCTGTGACTACGGTTACTTCTGGCACAGACAGTTAAAGGGAACAAGAGAAAATAAACTATACAGCCACAGGGAACAATTATTATCCTAATGTAAAGGGGTAGAAACACAGCAATGAGATCTGATAAATAGAGACATACTTAACCCCTTACTATAAGCAACCACGTGTAGAGGCTGCAGTGCCAGATATATACAAAGACACTACTATAATGTCTACTAGAAGATTGATTAAGGGAGAAAAAAACACCCAAAACAGTCACAGTAAACGCTTTTTTCAAAACATCACAGAACATAAAACCGAATCTTATAACAGAGCCAGATCTAGAAGTACAAGGGGAATCAAATATGGAACCTACAGCGACAGATGAAGACCTGACCCCAGTTACAAAAGGGGATCTGAGAGACTTGGTCTCTAAACAAGATATCACATCAAACTTCGAAAGATTATGGAATAAAATTGATAATATGCATACGGCGATGACTAACAGCCTAGCAGATATTAAAACAGAAATAACGGAGCTGGGAGGCCGCATTGACTCCTTAGAGGAACACACTGACACGCTAGTGGAAGATATTACTAATGTCACTCAATCATTTGCTGCCCACCACCAAGAGCTAAATGAGATCCAGGAGAAAATAGAAGATCTGGAAAATAGGAGTAGGAGAAATAATATTAGACTGAAAGGAGTGCCAGAGGCTATTCAAAACAAAGATCTCCTCTCCTATATAGCCCAACTTTTTCATCAGGTGATGGCGGAGAAAGCAGAATTCAACATGGGTATTGAAAGAGCACACAGAGCCCTCAAACCTAGACCTAAAGAGGGTATGCCTCCCAGAGACATTATAATCAAGATGGCACTGTTTCAAGATAAAGATAAGGTCCTGCAAGCAGCCCGAAAAAATCCCACGTTCAAGTTCCAGGGAAACATAATACAATTCTATCAAGATCTTAGTATCAGGACTCTACAGCGAAGAGGCTCCCTGAGACCACTTACACAGCTCCTGCGGAAACATCAAATCCCTTATAAATGGGGCTTTCCCTTTGCACTTTATATCACCAAAGACTCCAAAACGATAACCATCAAAGAACCAATGGACATACCAGAAGTCTGTAACATTCTAGGATTAGAAGCTCCCCTGCTTCCACCCTCTACACAGTCAACTCATCCACAGAAAGTAGTGGAACAGCTGTCAAAAGTGCAATGGTCCAAGTCAAATAGGAAAAAACAGAAAACATGAGACCCCTGCTGCAAACCAACAAAGAACTTAGGAGATCCCTCTCTTGCAGAGAAAACAAGCTTCAGTGAAGACCTAGGCGATTACTCAACAGCAAAACAGTATATACTCAGACCTACTTGATAAGGACTTGGAAAGCAAAGATGGTCTGACGTGACTTAAACTAAGATGTGGACACTGGGGGTATTTCCCTCCTCTCCCATTTTCTGTAGTGGGAGGAAGCCACCGGGCTGCAGTGAATGTGATCAACTTAGCTTAAATATCACGAATCAGCACTTGAGAACTTCTCAAGCCAGTGTTGCTGGAGCAACACTTCCAGGAACTTTTTTCTTATCTTCATTAATTTCCTCTTCTTCATTCCTTTTGTTACTCTTTCACCTCTCCCCCCCTCTTACTACCTAACCTTTTTCCACCCTTCTCTTTCAACCTTTGTCATCTCTCCTTTGACCTCAGTTTATACCTTGCTGGGTAGGAAGAGATCTATGGGACCCACTCCTTGGGTTACAAGTTACGATGTTATGTTTGAATGTTATTTATCTTATTATGTGTTTAAGGATGCCGGGAGTGGAAAGCTCCTAATGTTAGACTCCCACGAATATATAGAGAAAAAAAGCAACTTAGAAAACAACAGAGCCAAGAAGGGTGACGTAAGTGTTGGGGCTGTTTCGATACGAGGTAAGCTAGACAATTTAAACCAATTTGGGTATGGCAGGTGAGCTGCGGATTATCTCCCACAATGTAAGGGGTTTAAATACAGATGTCAAGAGACTACTGGCCTTTAAACAGTACAATACACTTAGAGCCAACATACTATTTTTACAGGAGACACACTTGGTGGAACCACTCCTCCCTTATTATTGGACTAAAAAATTTTCAACACATTACCATGCCACAGTAGGAACAAAAAAAAGAGGGGTATCGATATTAATTCAATCCACGATAAATTTTGTACACGAATCCACTATCACCGATGTAGAAGGCAGATATATAATTTTAAAAGGCCAACTGGACAGTATAGACACTGTCTTGTGTAATGTCTATGCACCCAATGAAAAACAACACTTATTTTTTGAAAGCCTCTCACACCTTCTGACACAATGGTCGCAGACCAGAATAATTCTAGCAAGAGACTTCAACATTCCCATGACAACTCAGGGTAACCCAAATAAAACACTTGGGTCAAACAAGCTCCAGAGGCGCAGCAGTATTATTAAATCTATACATAAATCGCTGAGCTCCCACTCCCTACTTGATACATGGATTACCTTAAATGGCGACACAAATGAAACCACATTTTATTCAGCGGCACACAATACCTATTCTCGATTAGATTATATATACACTAGCCAAATACTGCAACCATTGTTAATTTCCACTTCTATCTTTCCATGTGTGTGGTCAGATCACTCTATAGTGGAGCTTAGCTTGAAAGGTTTGAGTGACCCTCATAGAATTAGGTCGTGGACCTATGACCCCGTACTGCATAAAAACCCAGAAATACATTCCAAAACCTTGCAACATCTCACTGACTATTGGGAAATAAACTCCGGGACGACAGACAACCCAACCCAGGTATGGGCGGCGCACAAGGCAGTAATTAGGGGGATACTTATCCAGGGAAAGGCAATACATAACAAAAAAGTAAGACCTAACGCAAGCACTGGGTGAAATAACACAACTGGAAAGACAACACAAGCTGACTGGTAGCCACTCTATACTAAGGGCACTACAAAACAAAAGAGAACTAATGGCAAAACACATGACGTCTCAAGCCATCAGAGCCATAATGAGACTGAAATCTCAATACTTTATATATGCCAACAAACCGGATAGGTACTTGGCCCATAAGATCAGAGAGAGATTTCGAGCAGCCAATATAGCATTAATCGAAAAAAAAGACGGCACTAACACCACCCATCCTCAAGAGATAGTTAACACATTTGGGGAATTTTATGCAGAACTTTATAACGGCCAAAAAGTTAAACATTCTCCGGAAGTGGAGAGACTCACACAAGATTTTTTAGGATCTGCCCCCCTGGAAAAATTGACGGAGGAAGATAGAGATGATTTGAACAAACCCATAACAAAATTAGAGGTGGTTCTGGCAATCAGAGCCTTAAAACCGGGAAAGGCTGCAGGACCAGATGGCTTTCCCGGTGAATACTACAAACTATTCAGAGAATGCCTAGTTCCCCATCTAACTAAATTTTGCAATTACATTATGGAGGGTAACCCAGTTCCCCCTGAATTACTACAAGCAAAGATAATAGTCATACCTAAACCAGGCAAAGACCCAAAGAAATGCACCAGCTACCGACCCATATCTTTAATAAATCAAGATTTGAAGATCTTCACTAAAATTTTGGCTAATAGACTCACACACATACTTCCCAAACTAATACACAAAGACCAGATAGGCTTTATAAAGGATAGGGAAGCCCCGGACAACATTAGATGCTTGATAAATACCATACATTACTTAACTGAGACAAAAACGCCTTCTCTGCTCCTGTCTCTGGATGCGGAGAAGGCGTTTGACAGGGTGGACTGGGGATACATGAGGAAAGCTTTAGCAAGAATGAACTTTAGAGGTCCCTTTGTTGAGGCGATAGAAGCAATATATACTGGTCCGACGGCACAAGTTTCCTCAAATGGATATAGATCTGACACTTTCCCTATTTTAAATGGCACAAGGCAGGGGTGCCCACTGTCACCCTTGCTGTTTGTGCTATGCATTGAGCCATTAGCAGCAAAGATTAGGGCTACACCAGGCATCTCGGGAGTCAAAATAGGAGACATTGAATACAAATTAAATCTTTTTGCAGACGATGTGTTAGTCACCTTGACCAAGCCTCTCTTCTCTCTGCCCAATCTCTATTCGATAATTGCTGATTTTTCAACACTCTCAGGATATCGAATCAATTTAGATAAATGCGAAATCATACCAATAGAGATCCCCCAACACACAAAGAAGTTATTAGATATTAACTTTGAACTAAAGCAGACAAAACAGACATTAACATATTTAGGGGTAAAGTTAACTCCACAGGTCCACCAACTATACAAAGCCAATTATCTTCCGCTGTATAAGTCCATAAGACAAGACATGCAGAAGTGGAAAAAATGTAACTTCTCCTGGATGGGAAGGATGTCAGCGGTAAAGATGACGATACTGCCCCGCCTGCTTTATCTATTCAGAGCCCTTCCCATAAAAATTATATATTCTGATATAGAGAGGCTACAGTTAGACATTTTAACATTCATTAGGGGTAAAAGAATGCCAGAATAGCTAGCAAAATTATGACGAAACATAGGAGCCTGGGAGGGCTGGGAGTGCCGAACTTGATTGACTACTTCAAGGCCTCTAGATTGGCCCAAGACACACTAACACTCAGATCTAAACAGGAGGCTCTGTGGACACAGCTAGAATCCGACATGGGAAAGTGGAGTAAAACTGATGCTATATTGTGGGAATGTAAAACTACTACTCACAGACCAGATGCCTGCCTTTCACTGGCCAGTCAGTGCACACAATATATCTGGTTAGAGTTAGCGCACAAAAAAGGATTATGCCCAGTGGGGTCAACATTGCAACCTATTCGATACCTACTACACGGGGAGTCACAGAGGGAAGTAGCTAAGTGGGAAAACAAAGGACTATATTGAGTGGCAGATTTACTGGTTCAGAATAATGTAATGACTTTCAACCAAATTCAGGAGAAACTGGCCCCTATAAAAATTCATTGGTACTTGTATTTACAGGTGACCTCGTCTCTACGGGCATACCTCAGAAAAACAAATGACAAAAATAAATCAATGTTGGAGGGACTTTGCAGTTCACAGGGGAGACCGAAACATACCATTTCTATAATATACTTAGGTATTCAAAAAACGAGATCTAAGACCAAAACCACACTAATGCTCAAATGGGAAGCAGACATAGAGAAGACGGTAGACTTAGACACATGGTACGAGGTATTTAATACAGCTACGAAGGGATTGCTAAGTGCAGACCTGAGAGAAAATAGTCTGAAGACAACATTTAGATGGTACCTAACACCAACTAGAACCTCATATATGTCACAAAACAACTCTAGACAATGCTATAGAGGGTGTGGGGAAGTGGGAACTTACCGACACATGTTATGGGACTGCACAGGGGTCCAAACCGTGTGGAAAACGCTCTCTTCCATGTTAAGCTATCTATTAGATGAACAAATCCACCTCAATATCACACAGGCACTACTACATGAAAGAATTAAAAAATACAATAAGCCAATAAATACCTTTATTAGAATCCTATGCACGATAGTACGAACCTGTATAGCCAAACATTGGAAGGTGGATACACCCACCTGGCCAGAAATCAAAAATAAAATTCAGCACACATATAATATGTATGAATGTGCAGCTTGGTCGCTAAACACAAAAGATAAAAATGATGAAGTATGGTATTATTGGATACTTAGAGATGGCTTTAACTGGTCTGCTTAGACGGCTAGATAGGACTAAAAGGAGCAACAACTGAGGATTTGTGAGGCAATATAGGAATTTAAGACAGGTAGACCACTTCCTGGCATCCAGACACTTTTTTTTTATAACTGTTTCAGTTTGTTTTAGTTATTAGATTGTTAGTAGAGAAAAGAAAATTACAAAAAGTTGATGTAAGTTATCCTACGCTTTGTAATGCAACAATAGAGACTACCCACTCAGCTATGGACTTTCTGGGACTAGCCAACACGGCAATGTAAAAGGGTGAAGAGTACATAAGACGGAACATAGAGAGCTTATAGAGGTATCAGCTGCTGGCAACTGTTAGTGACAATTGTATATGTTGTATTTGACGATGCCTGTAGACATTTAACACTTGCTCTGTTGTTGCAGGAATTAAAGTTTTTCAATAAAAATGATTTAAACATAAAAAAGGGGATAAGACAAACTTGAAAGAAGTTTTTTTTAAATACCTTATATGAAGATCAGGGCAGTAGATATGTCAAGTGAATTACATCTGCTAAACACCGGGATTGGTGAGGTAGCACAGAGAATCTTTAACATAGAAGACAAACAGGAAAATACTGAGGTCAATTTCACACAATTTATGTCTAAAAATAAGGTTATATTGAACAAACCAGACAATTTGGAGAACAGGACAAGATTAGAAGAAACAATATCAGAATAATGGGACTCCCAGAGAAAGTGAAGGCTACAGAATTAATCTACTTTGCCAAAATAGTATTATGAGATCTATAGGTCTACTGAATAAACAAGGAACTTTTGTTGTAGAAAGAGTACATAGACTGGGAATAATCAGAGAAAATGTTGCCAGCATTAATAAACCAGACCTATAATTATAAAATATCTCAATTTCCATGATAAGATCTGTATCCTAAGGTCATAGAGAAAAATGTCTAACCTTTACTATGAGCAACAGTGTTTAATTTTCAAGATTTCTCAGCGGAAGTTTAAAAAAGATGGAGAGCTTTTTCACATATTTGTTCTTTCTTTGTCCAAAAATATTTACTCTACAACACCCAGCAAAGTTGAAATGACTTATTAACAAAGAATTTTTGCTATTTGATCAGCCAGAGTCTGCTCTTAAGTATCTGAAGATTTAAAAATGAATTATTTAGTTATGAATATATGTTTTTCAATGTTTATTTTGGTTGTTTTGATAAAAACTGTGTTACGGTTTTGAATGTAGTAACATGGAATATGGGAGGAATTAATTCCCCAATAAAAAGAAAATTAAAAAAAATGTATAGATATTATTTGCCTGCAAGAATGCAAACGACACCATTAACTGTAGTGCTTTAAGTGTTATCTCAGCTTAAGAGTTTGCTGAGTTAGGGATTGAAACAATTTTGCTTTTTAGGGGGCAGTTTTAGCTTACCTTATAATAGCCAGTGTAGAGTAATCCTCTTCCTCTTTCCTTCTGGATTCTGTTGCTGTTTTTTAGTCCTCTGAATTCGGTGATATTGATCATAGAGCGTTCTGGCAGGGCCTCAGTTCCTCCCAAGCGCTATAGGGCTTCTTCCCCGGGGGCTGGAAAAGAAATGGGTACTATTAGTACCCCCTCTCCTCAGTCTTGGGGTCCTGCAGGGTCTGCGGTTTTTCCTCCGGTGGCTGGGCCCTCTAGGATTGGTGCTGCTTAGGTGGTAAAGGGGGGAGTGCGTTGGTTGCGCAGGGCCTGTAGGGGCCGTGACGGGAGGGATTTGACTAGGCCCCAGCTTCCATTTAGGCCCCAGATGCAAGGGTGTTCCCTGGTTCCCCCTGGCCTGCCTATACCCTGGAGACTTCCTTCCTTGAATCCTTGCCGGCGCATGCGGGGTCATCTGGGCCCTTGGGGCCTGTTTCAGTGGTAGGTCCTCCGGTATCCTTGGGGCCGGATGCGGTTACGGCAGTGCTGGCAGCGGTAAAGGCCATCGCTGCGGCCGAGTTGGGCTCCGGGGTGCCGGTTGGCCCTGGTGCTGGGGTAGGCCCGATGGGGGCTAGTGGGCCCATTGCGCCAAACGTTGTGGTACCTTTGGCCCACCCCTTTTAGTCTGCAACATGACTTCTGGATGATGGTCACATCACTTCCGGTCGTGGATGCGGGCGGGGTGTGTGTCGTGTGCTCGCAGTCGCACAAAGTGTGTGCAAGGTGAGGAGGGGGTCAGGAAGCGGCGGGTGTGGGGCTGGAGCAGAGGAGGAGGGAGGGCAGACAGAGCAATGTCACATGGCATTATGGAAGCAGTGGATCTATTTAAAGATGATTATGATGATGTTGGGGGTATGTCTGAAGCGAGTAGTGGCTCGTGTGAGAGTGTTATAAGTGATACCACCATTGGTTTAGGGGAAGCAAGCCCCTGCTGGTGCAGTGAGGAAGGGATCCCAAGGGAATAGGGGGTGAGGGCAGAAGGTGGCGAGAAGTTGCCTTTCCAGTGGTCCTGGTACTCCCTCCTCTCTGTTATATCCCCAGGCTACCTCGACTCCAACAGAAAGTCGGTCTGAGACAGCTCGGCAGGAGGTTATGGTGCAGCAAGGCAGAGGAGTGGAACAGCTCATTTCCAGTGCAGTGCAGATGTCAGGTTTCCCCGTTCCTGCTCCCCCTGTACGGCACGCGGCGGCTCAGCCTGCTTCATCCAGTGAGTTGGCAGTTTATGATCCTACTGTGACTCACAATAGTGACTCCTCTGTGTCTGTATCAGCTGACAGTGACAGGTAGGAAAGGTGCAAAAAAGTATGTTCACCATGAACATTGCTAGTTGTGCATAGCAAGAAGAGGAGCTCAGGGGCCAGAAAGAAAGGGTCGAGCAGGCAAAGCAGCGAGGATAGTAGGGCATTAGTTGTTCCCTGTGGCGGGGATGATAGTGCAGACTGTACCAAGGCGGGATCTTCATCTGGTCAGGGAGGTAGGGTGACTCCCTCTAGGAAGGCGGTGGCACACGGGGACACGTAAACCTGTTACATTTCTTCCTTGCATGATCACCTAAAACCTAAGATAGTGAGGCGAATTAAGGATCACAAGTGTGTGAATATATTTGAGCTCTCGGCGGAATCATATAAGGCTAAGGAGTTAAGCAAGGACGGCAAGTGGGCCAAAAAAGATTAAGCGCCCAGACACATTCAATGAATGGCTCTGGTGTTATTAAGTTCTTGCTTACTGCTATGTTGAGCAGAGGCCGGACCAGACGAGTGCTGTCCTCAAGTATGAGGACACCATTCACTGGATTAATCGTAGATAGAAGGAGGGGTGTGTGGCGCGATTATTACAAAAGAGTTTCGTCATAAGATGGAGGGCAACCCCTTGCTTTCATTTGCGATGATAGACATGCATTTGTGGGCGCCACTAGGAAGCGAACGGTCACCATTCCTGGTAGCCCAAGGTAGGGCAGGTTCAGCAAAAAGCACGGTGTCGGCAAGAAAATAGGACAGGGAATGCTGTGACAATGGAGCTTCATGCTCCTTTTGTCATGTATGCATGTACTGTGGGGGATACCATGCAGAGGTTAATTGTTCCCAAAAAAAGGAAGCAGCAGGATAGAAAAGAGCTGCAGCTAAGGGAGCTACTGCAGGTAAAAGCGGCGTCACCACTGAAGGTGGATGCGCTTAGGCCTTGGCTGGCCTCTTACCCCGACAGGAGGGCTGCGGAGCAGCTACTGGAGGGGGGCTTGCAGGGTTTTCTCATTCTGGTCTCTGGAACGGTCAAGGGGTCAGCCTCTCATAAGAACCTAATGTCAGAGCGGCAATTTGCACAGTTTGTCAGAGACAAGCTGGAGAAGGAATTGGGCCTTTTCGGGAACCTCCACTCCAGAATCTAGTGGTTTCACCGCTGGGGGTGGTTCCAAAAAACGACCCTGGGAAATATTGTTTGATTCAGCATCTGTCGTATCCCAAAGGCAGATCAGTGAATGATGCAATAGCTTGGGAAATTAGTTTGGTTCGGTATTAGTCATTTGATGACGCTTTGGGAATAGTAGGCCGTCCGGCAGGGGGCTCTGTTGGCAAAGCTGGACATAGAGTTTGCTTTTCGGCTATTGCCAATTCCCCCTGATTCGTTTCACCTTATGTGGAGGAAATTTGAGGGGGCCTACTACATTGACAGGTGTCTTCCAATGGGGTGTTCGGTCTCTTGTCATTTTCTTTGAAATGTTCAGTTCTTTTCTGCACTGGGTAGTTGTCAAGGTGAGTGGAAGAGGGGCTATTGCACATTATTTGGATGATTTCCTGCTGGCAAGCCCAGCAGGAGTAGGGGAGTGTGATCGCATGACTTTGGGATACTCTTGGCTGAGGATAAGAACCAAGGCCCATGTACCAGGTTGATTTACCTTGGGATCGAAATCGATACCAAGGAGGTGATGTGCAGGTTACCAGAGAAGTCTCCGGTGGCTTGATGCAGTTTCTGCAGCTGCACAGGCGACTGCTCTGTCTCTGCGGGATATGCAGTCCCTCCTGGGATTGTTGAATTTTGCCTGCAGAGTGATTCCCATGGGCAGGGTTTTTTTTTTATTATTATTTTTATTTTATTTTAAACAAAGGGCGTTACAACAGTAGTTGCAAACATTGCAAAAAATTAGATACACACAAGTAGTACACGCTTCCTAGGGGCAGGGAGACAGTCACACCAGGTAACATTGTAGAAAAGCAAAAAAACTTTTTTATTTTATTTTGTGTGCCTAGCTAAATAAAGTTGTAGTCTGTAGATGGTTGGGAAAATATGGCGAATGCCGCCAATTTTAGTATATAATAACGCTAGTAGTCCTTAAAAATTAAGATATTTCACATAAAAATAAGCAAAAACTGAAGTTTAGGATGACAGTGGCCCACCACAATTATGCAGTCGGCACTGCGTCCCTTTAAAGTTATCTTTAAACTGACGTAGACTAAAATACTCCTACAGGAAAGGGGAAGGACCCTTAATATAAAAGGATCGAGAAAGTAAATCAGGAGGGAGGAGATAGGGGAAATTGGATGAAGGGAAAGGTGATTGAGAGGGGAGGTGGGGGAGAGGGATGGGGCTCATCTATAGGGGAGGGGGAGAGAGGGGGTACTAAGCCAGTCAAAGGCTCCTTTTCAGGCAACAGTCTTATCTACAGGTCAGGGTATATAATAGACATCAATTTGGCAATCAACTCACTGCGGAGGTCTCATTGTTGCTTGGGGTTTGTTTTGCTGTAAGTAGGTCACCCAGGGTTCCTAAATGCGGCCAAAAATTTCTGATTGGCGCCTAACTCTATAGACATAGTCTTCCATGGACTTAATGTAATTTAGATATTCTACAACACTCTGCCATCTCGGGGGATGCACCTTTTTCCAGTTCCTGGCAATTGTCATTTTGACTGAGGTAAGCATATATATAAGGAGAGACCTCTTATGTGAGGGCATTTTCTTTAAGCCAAGGTGCAAGAGAGCTAGTCCAGGGTCAGAGACCTCTGGAAGGTCCATTTTGTTGCAGATCATCCAGAGTTTATTCCATAGTGGCTTAAGCCTAGTGCAGGACCACCATGTGTGGAGTGGGGTGCCCACCTCGCCACATTCCCTCCAACAGGAGGGAGAATGGGCAGGATAGAGGATCTGAAGCTTGGTCGGGACCAGGTGCCATCTAGTAAGCATTTTAAAATAGAGTTCGTACATCGTAGTGCAGTGCAAAGTCTCCTTAGTCTTAGTAATAGCCTTTGTCCAATCTCTAACTGTGTACGTCGCTTTTAGGTCTGTCTCCCAGGAGAGCATGTGTCTTGTCTTCACAAGTGTGGGAGTTACCAACAGGCACCTATAATGTGTCGTGAGGGGTTTATAAATCTGGAGGCCCGTTTTCCATCTAGACTCCCAAGTTGTGGGGGTTCGACCTATGTCCCCCAGGAACCCCCATGCCTTCATCAAAGACCACAGTCTTAGGAGTTCAAACTCTAGGTGTCACGGGACTTCATACTTAGTCTCCATCTCACGATGCGTGAGGAGGCGGTAACCAGCATAGAAGTCTCCAACTGTTGAGATCTCCATTTGTTTCCACAGACTCAATCTCACATTAGGGAGGCTCTGGAGGAGAGGGATTATAGGATGGATAGGAGAAGGATGGGGGGCAATCTGAGCGCCATGTCATAGTTTATACCAGAGTAATTGACATCCCCTCAAGGGCAGGGTTTTTAACAGGAGGTTAGAGAGCTCTTTAGCAGGCGGACAGATACCACAGTGTAGATGTCGCCTGACTGTGGAAATTAAGAGTGATCTGTTAGTCTGGAAATTATTCCTGCAGGAGGTCTTGTTGTGGCAAGAGCCACCGTGGTCTAATAAGGTGTTTTATTTGTTTACGGGTGCAGCAGGGGCTTTCGGCTACGGGGCCTACCTGAACGGTGCATGGAGCGCAGCTTCATGGCCGTCCTCCTGAGTAAAAATGGTTTCACTAAGAATATGACATTGCTGGAAATCTTTCCCATCTTGGTAGCAGTTGACCTGTGGGGGGCTGAGTTGGGGAACAAGTTTGTACTGTTCTGAACCGATAACTTGAGCATGGTTCATGCCATCAAGTGGCTCTCGGCAGTTTCAGCTCCAGTAATCAGGTGTTTACGCAAGCTGGTTCTTATTTGCATGGGCCACATTATCGAGTTTCGCACACGCCATGTACCAGGGGTCAAAAATGTGGTCGCAGATGCCTTGTCTAGGTTTCAGTGGGACCTGTTAGGAAGCTAGCCCTGCATGCGGCTAATATCAGTCTCCCGTGTCCTTCCTATCTTTGGCAGATCCCGGAAAGTGGGACACTCTCTTTCCCCTCGTAAAGTCATCCCTGGCTCTGGCGATGTGGAAAAGGTAGCACCAGTGCTGGACTGAATGGGAGATTTTTCTTCAGAAGCAGGACGGCTGCCCTGACATGGCCAACCAGGTACTATTAGACTTGCTAGCGCAGATGTGTAGAGAAGGATTTAAGCATAGCACAGTGCAGACCAGGCTGTCAGCAGTAGCTTATTTTCTTAAATTACAAGGTTTTCAAGATTTTACTGGGTCCTTTTTGGTAAAGCAGATACTGCGGGGCTGGTGCAGGTCTGAGGTTAAAGTAGCAGATGTGAGGGTGCCGATTACTCATCGGCGACTGGCACTTCTGCTTGAAGCCCTTAGGGGCATGTGTTTTTCAGTTTTTGAGTGTTTGCTTTTTAGGGCCTCGTTCGCACTTGCCTTTTATGGGGCTCTTAGGGTGGGGGAGCTGGTGTTGCCTGCTAAACACTTAGCGGGAAAGGGGGTCCAGCTTTCTCATGTGAGGTTCATAGAAGGGTCTGAGATGTTATTCATTTCCAGATCAAAGACTGATCAGATGGCAAAAGGGAAATGAGTGGCGCTGCAAGCGACTGTCGATGATGCTTTGTGCCCAGTGCGTATAGTGAGGGATTTCAGTTAGGTTTGCCCATCTGGTGCTCAGCAGTTCCTAGTTCATGAGAATGGGTCATCCTTATCTAGGTTCCAATTTAGTAGGGTGATGTATAAGGCAGCCAGATGCTTGGATCCGGCCAAGATAGCCCCTCATTCCTTTAGAATTGGGGCTGCAACTAGCGCGGTGGTGCAGGGCAGGTAACCAAAGCAGATCCAGTGTTTAAGCAGGTGGCGCTTGCAAAGGTATAAAAGATATATTCGCCCTACAGACTAGTAGGGATGTGTCTAGTTTCGGGCTTCAGGTCCAATGATGTTTTACGTTTGGTTAAGTGTTGTTGCTAATTGTTTCTCTTTGCAGGAATTGGCACAGGTTCTAAGAGAGTGTGGGTGTTTGGCTACTCCTTCATCCATCGGGCTTCCATCAGGGCGCTGTCCATGCCAGGTGGTCAGAACCTGTGTTTCCCTCCATATCAAGCAGCAATTTGTTGGCTAGGCAGGAAAGGGATGATGTGGAGGGATTTGCCCAAGGTGCTCCAGGGAGTCATCCATCATTGGGGAAAGCCCCATATCATTCTGCATCTTGAGGGGAATAATTTGGGCACTGCCCCAGTTTTGGTTCTAATCAATGCTATGAAATCTAATCTTAAGTGGTTGTGTGTTAGGGGTTAGAGTGGGATGGTCCTGTATAGTGGCCAGACGTACCTGGAGGCACTTAATTTGCCATTCGGCAGCTTACATGATACGAAAGCTGATAAACAAGGAGCTGGGGAGAGGTATCACAGGGGGTTTATAATTAGACATGACAATATTATATGGGATGCAATTTATTTATTTAGGAGAGATGGTGTTCATTTAACGGATGAGGGTCTGGATTTATTCCTGACCGATATCAAGAATTCCAGATCCTAGATTCTATAAAATTGAGTTGGCGGTAAGAGTTTCCCTCTTTATGAGGGTAAGTCTTGTGGTGGGGTCAGGGTCCTGCAAATCATATTCAGGTCCCTGTCCTTGCTTCGTTTGGGTCCTACTTATAATCTAGTTATTGGACTTCTTGCACCGCTACCTTTATTTTGTCTAAAACAAAGTTTATATATGCTTTTCAGCATTCTGTATTTAATAAACACGCCTATGTTGACCTTCTCTCCAGCTTCTCTCTTGTTGTGTCAACTCAGACAACTAAGAATGGCTGAGTTTAACACTTATGCAAACGAAATCCATTAACTGTAGTGCTTTAAGTGTTATATTAGCCTAAGAGTTGGGGATTGAAACTATATTGCTTTTTATGGGGCGGTTTTATCTTACCTTATAAAAACCAGTGTAGAGTAATCCTCTTCTTCTTTCCTTCTAGATTCTATTGCTGTTTTTCCCTCCCTCCCTTCCTGTTTGGTTTGTTGCAGGAGGCAGCGCAGAGGTACCTTGGAGCTCTTTTAGCTACCATAGTCGTCATGGCTGGAGCATGCTTATTTGAGCTAGCTCAGAGTAAGCCCATAGACTTTAATTTTTGCCCTGCCGGGTTAATGTTTTGTGGTACAGCTAGCATTACCTGGTTCCTTATCAGGTCAAGGGCATACAATTTATATACGAGCACCCTTGCAGGCGGGGTCAGGGTCCTGCAAATGTTTCTTGAACCTATTGGTGTGAGAGTTGAGCTAATGGGAGGGGCATGACGCAGCAGGTCAAAGCCTGCTGTGCCTCTCCCCGCAGGCCTGCTGGCTCTCGTTTCCTGGTGGCTGGTGGTTTTTCCAATGTTTTATGGGCAGGCCCCGATGGGTCCTGCGACACTGATTAAATGCAAGTCCCTGTCCTTGCTTTGCTTGGGTCCTACTAATAGTCTAGTTATTGGACCTCTTCCCCTGCCCCTTTTTTTTTGTCTAAAACAAAGTTTATATATGCTTTTCAGCATTCTGTATTTAATAAAATGTGGCCGTGTTGGCCTTCTCTCCAGCTCTCTTGTTGTGTCATTATTTATTTAAGGAAAATGTTTCAGGGAACTCAGACAATTCAGAATGGCTGAGTTTAACACAACTCATTTAACTCCAACTGAATATGAAAGTTAATAGTACCTTAGTTTAAGGAAATAATTTCGTCCTCTCATCAGGAAAAGTAGAAGATTTCCAATTTTATTTAATAAAAGGTTAGATTATGAGATAATTGAAGTTAAAGCAGATAAAGGTAATTGAAGTTAAAGCAGATAACGAAGGGAGATTTCTCATAGGCAAATTTAACTATCAAGGGAATATAGTTGGTTTCTGTAATATGTATGGCTCTAATTATCATAAAGTCCTATAAAGTAGTTTTAGGTTGTGAGGGGTTAAGGTTTTCTCTCTGTGTTAATTCTTCTTATTTTTTTCAGATTAGTATTTCCCTGAGTCCTTAAAAAAAGCCCTACTGTTGTAAATAGTTTCTAAGTTTAATTACATAAATCCAGAGACCTGGTGCCTCAAGTCAGTAAGATGTCAACACAGAGACAGAAAACAGTGTCCTTATCAAGACACATAACCTGAGGTTGATCCATAGTGACACTCTAGGATATCTTAAGACATGTGTTATTAACTTTTATGCTACTTGATGACCAAATATGAGAGACATGCCATGACTGATATTAAAATAATCCTCATAATGTCACAATGGTATTGCTTATAAGGTTATATGTTTTATATACACATAACTAAAATGATAAGTTATCCTATAAATTCAGCCAAGGTTTGCAAATTGTGTTTAGAACCTGTCATAAAAAAGGGATGGCTACCTTCCTTGCCATCTCTGGAAGTGACCTAGTCAGAAACCTATAAATAACTATTGGTTTCAAAAACATCAGGAATACTCCCTACCAAAGGCCTTCCTGATGCAGAGACAGATAATGCCTTGGATAGAATAGTATGGAGCCATTTAATTAGCTCATTAGAGGAATTTGGATTTGCAGGTGTTGTTTTAGACTGTTAAAAAAATGTATTTAGCATGTAGTATGCATGTATAAGTCAACGGTGGAGTTTCCTAGAGATTGAATTAAGAAAGAGGACAATGACATGGATGTCCATTGTCTTCACTATTATTTAACTTATCTCTAGAACCCCTGGCTGTTAGTTTAAGATCTTTCCTACCTGGTATGGAGTTCAGAGAGGCTCAGTTATCTTTATATGCAGATGATTTATTCATTTTTGTCAGAAAGTCTTCTAAATATATAAACCAATCATTACAATTTATAGAAATCTATGGCAGCTTTTCTGGATGTTAAATAAATAAGACAAAATCGCAAATTCTTCGACTAAAAAAATAATAAAATAAACCAAATTTCATACCCATTTCAAGAAGTAACATTTTTCTTACATATCTGGGAATTAATATAATTGCAAATCCAAATAGGTAGTACTCTATTAATTTTACATCTGTAATAGAAGTGATTGACAATCAATTTAAAAAATGGAGAAATCTACCAATGTCTCTAATGGGTAGAATACATTTTATAAAAATGATGATCTTGTCTAAAATGTTATACCCAATACAACTACTCCCTTTTATATTGAAAGATGTCAACATTAAAGGGACAGTCTATCCCAAAATGGTTATTGTTTAAAAAGATAGATAATGCCTTTACTATTCATTCCCCAGCTTTGCACAACCAACTCTGTTATATTAATATACTTTATAACATTTAAATCCCTAAATTTCTGTATACAGAATGGCTAGTATCTGCAGTGATTGTATATAATTGTGCAACTGCTGGTAGTTCGCCCTTTTCTTCTTCTTTTTTTCTTCACTTTCACGATTTGTATGGAGAAATACCTAAATAAAAATAAAACAAATTCACCTTATCTGATTTCTAGAAGTAAAAATCAGGAAAAAAAAGGGAATAGATCTTTACTAGAGCCCCCCGTTGGAATTATCGAAGGGGTTAGTACACAGAATATAAATAATGAGGATTTCATAAAACAACTTGATGCACTTTTTACACCTAAGTTTGATTTAATTCAAAATAATATAACTTCACTAACAGCCGAGGTAAAGCAGTTTGCAGCCAGACTTTCACACGCAGAGCAAATAATCTCAGACATGGAAGATAGAGAGAAACAGAGAGACCAGACTACACAAAATATGTCAGAGCAGATAGAAATTATGAAAGCAAAATTAGATGACCTAGAAAATAGGGCTAGGAGAAGTAACCTTCGTATAATAGACCTAACTGAAGAAATACATGGAAAAAAACTTTTGTGGAAATAGAATTAATGGAGTTACTCAACATCAAGGCTGAAGACCAAGTAGTAACGATCGAGCGAATACATAGGTTGGGACCAGAAAGGAAGGGGGTGGATGGTACTAAGATCAATAGGCCAATTATTATGAAGCTGTAAAATTTCCAAGACAAGGTAAAAATTATGAATGCATATAGGAAGGTAAATAATGAGATTAACTATAAAGGAAAAAAAATACTATTGTTCAATGATTACTCAACAGAGACTTCTAATAAAAGGCGCGTAATGGCGCCACTGTGTACCAGACTAATACAAGAAGGGTGGAGAGCTAGACTATTATACCCAGCAAGACTTAATGTGCAAACCAAAGAAGGCAACAAAGTATTTACTGAGGTGGCTGAAGTTAATTTGTTCTTAAGAAATCATAAAGGTAGTCACAAGAAATAAGCCTGTAGAAAATTTTACTTTTAATAGTGTAATTTTTGTTATTAACTTTTATGTTTGTTTTTAGATATAATTATGAAGAATAAATTGATATGGAGGTTTTTTTGTTTGTTTGTTTTTTCCCCCTTCTTTCCCTCCCCCCCCTGTTCTTTATATACCACCCTGCGGATACTCAGAGATATCTATATATAAGTCCAGCAAATGACTCTTAGGCATCCATTTATCAAGCCGTCAACTTACCTGCATTCGACGGCACCAATACGCTCGTCTAAGATCGCCTAACATTGCTGCCGCGGACCTGAATACGTTCTCCAAAGTTACCAAAAAAGCTGTCAAAAAGCCACGCACCAAGTATGGTGCGATGAGCAGCGGACTGTTGTTAACTAACAGTCATCGATTTCGCTGCTCTTTGGCTATTTCACAGCTTTATTGGTACCCTGTCACTAAACACCCATACTATACTATACTGTTTACCCCCTATACCGCCGCACCCAGAGCCCACCGCAACTCTAATAAATGTATTAACCCCTAAACCGCCGCTCCCGGAGCCCACCCCCACTCTGATAAATGTATTAACCCCTAAACCGCCGCTCCTGGAGCCCACCGTGACCTACATGATACATATTAACCCCTAATCTTCCACCCCCTATACCGCCACCACCTACATAAAGTTATTAACCCCTATCCTGCCGCTCCTGGACCCTGCCACGACTACATAAAGTGTTTAACCCCTAAACCACCACTCCCGGAGCCCACCGCCACCTACATTATATTTATTAACCCCTAATCTGCCCCCCCTACACCGCTGCCACCTACATTATATTTATTAACCCCTAATCTGCCACCCCCTACACCGCCGCCACCTACATTATATTTATTAACCCCTAATCTGCCCCCCTACACCGCCGCCACTATATTAAATGTATTAACCCCTAAACCTAAGTCTAACACTAACCCTAACACCCCCTAACTTAAATATAATTTAAATAAATCAAAACAAATTATTCCTATTTAAAACTAAATACTTACCTATAAAATAAACCCTAAGATAGCTACAATATAACTAATAGTTACATTGTAGCTATTTTAGGATTTATTTTTATTTTACAGGCAACTTTGTATTTATTTTAACTAGCTACAATAGTTATTAAATAGTTATTAACTATTTAATAACTACCTAGTTAAAATAAATACAAAAGTACCTGTAAAATAAAACCTCACCTAAGTTAAAATTACAGCTAACACTACACTATAATTAAATTAATTACCTACATTAACTACAATTAACTACAATTAAATAAAATTAAATAAAATTATCTAAAGTACAAAAAAACAACAACACTAAATTACAGAAAATAATAAAATAATTACAAGATTTTTAAACTAATTACACCTAATCTAATCCCCCTAACAAAATAAAAAAGCCTTGCCCCAAAGTAATCAGCTCTTTTAGCTGAAAAAAAAGTACAATACCCCCCCAACATTAAAACCCACCACCCACACACCCAACCCTACTCTAAAACCCACCCAATACCCCCTTAATAAAACCTAACACTAACCCCTTGAAGAGGCTGAAGTCCTCAACGAAGCTGGGCGAAGTGGTCCTTCAGATGGGCAGAAGTCTTCATCCAAGCCGGGCAGAAGAGGTCCCCAGACGGGCAGAAGTTTTCATCCAGGCGGCATCTTCTATCTTCATCCATCCGGCGCAGAGCGGGTGCATCTTCAAGACATCCGACATGGAGCATCCTCTTCCATCGACGTCGACTGTAGAATGAAGGTTCTTTTAAATGACGTCATCCAAGATGGCGTCCCTTCAATTCCGATTGGCTGATAGAATTCTATCAGTCAATCGGAATTAAGGTAGGAAAAATCCTATTGGTTGATGCAATTAGCCAATAGGATTGAAGTTCAATCCTATTGGCTATTCCAATAAGCCAATAGAATGCAAGCTCAATCCTATTGGCTGATTGGATCAGCCAATAGGATTGAACTTCAATCCTATTGGCTGATTGCATCAACCAATAGGATTTTTCCTACCTTAATTCCGATTGGCTGATAGAATTCTATCAGCCAATCGGAAATGAAGGGACGCCATCTTGGATGACATCATTTAAAGGAACCTTCATTCTACAGTCGACGTCGGTAGAAGAGGATGCTCCACGTCAGATGTCTTGAAGATGGACCCGCTCTGTGCCGGATGGATGAAGAAATAAGATGCCGCCTGGATGAAGACTTCTGCCCGTCTGGAGGACCTCTTCTGCCCGGCTTGGATGAAGACTTCTGCCCGTCTGGAGGACCACTTTGCCCGGCTTTGTTGAGAACTTCGGCCCGGTTGGGTGAAGACATCTCAAGGTAGGGTGATCTTCAAGGGGTTAGTGTTAGGTTTTATTAAGGGGGGATTGGGTGGGTTTTAGAGTAGGGTTGGGTGTGTGGGTGGTGGGTTTTAATGTTGGGGGGGTATTGTACTTTTTTTTCAGGTAAAAGAGCTGATTACTTTGGGCAATGCCCCGCAAAAAGCCCTTTTAAGGGCTATTTGTAATTTAGTGTAGGGTAGGGCTTTTTTTTATTTTGGGGGCCTTTTTTATTTTGTTAGGGGGGTTAGATTAGGTGTAATTAGTTTAAAAATCTTGTAATTATTTTATTATTTTCTGCAATTTAATGTTTGTTTTTTTTGTACTTTAGATAATTTTACTTAATTTTATTTAATTGTAGTTAATTGTAGTTAATGTAGGTAATTAATTTAATTATAGTGTAGTGTTAGGTGTAATTGTAACTTAGGTTAGGTTTTAATTTACAGGTACTTATGTATTTATTTTAACTAGGTAGTTATTAAATAGTTAATAACTATTTAATAACTATTGTAGCTAGTTAAAATAAATACAAAGTTGCCTGTAAAATAAAAATAAATCCTAAATTATATTTAAGTTAGGGGGTGTTAGGGTTAGTGTTAGACTTAGGTTTAGGGGTTAATACATTTAATATAGTGTCGGCGGTGTAGGGGGGAAGATTAGGGGTTAATAAATATAATGTAGGTGGCGGCGGTGTAGGGGGGGCAGATTAGGGGTTAATAAGTATAATGTAGGTGGCGTGGGCTCCGGGAGCGGCAGTTTAGGGGTTAAACACTTTAATTAGTTGTGACGGGGTCCGGGAGCCGTGGTTCGGGGTTAATAAGTATAATGTAGGTGGCGGCGGTGTAGGGGGGGCAGATTAGGGGTGTTTAGACTCGGGGTACATGTTAGGGTGTTAGGTGTAGACATTACCATAGGAATCAATGGGATATCGGGCAGCAGCGAACATAAGCTCTCGCTGCTTTCCGACCATTGATTCCTATGGCATCCGCCGGCTCCAGGGTGGTGGATTGAAAACCAGGTATGCAGGGCCAGAAAAGTGCTGAGCGTACCTGCTAGTTATTTGATAACTAGCAAAAGTAGTCAGATAGTGCCGAACTTGCGTTCAGAACATCTGTAATGACTTAAGCAGTCCGGCGGATCGTATGTTCCGTCACTAAATTCTACTTTTGCCGGTCTGTAGGGTTTGATAACTAAGGTGAATCAGGCTCGCCACAAATACACTGCGGAATTCCAGCGTATTTGCGGTTGAAGGCTTGATAAATACATGCCTTAGGATTATATCATGGAATATAGGGGGTATCACCTCACCCATCAAAAGTAAATCTATTTTAATATATGCTAGGAAGTTGGGTGCCCAGATTTTACTACTACAGGAAACACATTTAAAGGGGGAAGAGGCAGCTAAATTAAAAGTTGGATGGGTAAAAGAAGTTATATTTACTTCAGGATAACAAAGGAAAAAAGGGATTGGACATTCTTTTTAATAAAACTTTGGACTATAAGGTAAATAGCATACTGAGAGACAAGAAAGGTAGATATATTTTAATATAGGTAGAAATTAGGGACAATACATTTTTAATTTGTAATGTGCACGGTCCAAATGAAGAGGATGCAGGGTTCTGGCAGAATCTGTGAGATCAACTAATTAAATATTCCAGTAGTCATCTGATTCTGGGAGGTGATTTTAATCTTACCCCTAATAGGGTGCTAGATAGATGCAAAACAAATCAGGAGAAAAGGGAAAGTACTACACATGTAAAGTAAGGTGCCGGGTAGATATACACTGTCACAGTCACACTTGGTTATTATATCTTAGATTTTTTTTATTTTATGTATTTGTAGTTTAAAGGGACAGTCTACACCAGAATTTTAATTTTGACTAGACTGTCCCTTTAATTTATACTTAGTTTATTTTTTATTTTTAATGTAGTCTTAGGTTTTTTTTATTTTAATAGTAACTTTAGTATTTTGTAATTTAGATAATTTGGGTTCATTTAGGGGGTGTTAGGTTAGGAGGCTTAGTAATTTAATTATTTGCGTTGTGGGCTTTGGTGGTTTAGGGGTTAATACTTTGATAGGTTTATTGCGTTGTGGGCTTTGGCGGTTTAGGGGTTAATACCTTAATAGTTAGTTTGCGTTGTTGGCTTTGGCGGATTAGGGGTTAATATTTTAATAGGTAGATTGCGTTGTGGATTAATGGCGGATTAGGGGTTAATAGTTTTATTAGGTAGTTTGCAATGTTGGGGTTGACAGATATAGGGGTTAATACTTTATTTGTAGTTGCGATGTGGGTTTGATGGCGGATATAGGGGTTAAAAAACTTTATTAGTTTTTGCGGTGGGGGTTGGCGGTTGACAGGTAGTTAGATATTGCGCATGCGTTAGGTGTTAGTTTATTTTTGCAGGCAGTTTCGGGAGTTTCGGTGCTCCCATAGTCAGGGCAAGGCCTGCTGCTTCTGCCTTAGTATGGTGAGATGAAAATGGAGTAAGATTTCTCCATTTTCGCCACGTAAGTCCTTGCGTTGAATATTGGATACCGATTTGCGACGCCGTCCCATGTTAGCTTATGGGAGTTAAAATTGCGGGCGATGGGTAAAATATATGCGCTTAATTTGTATGCTACGCCGTATATGTAATACCAAAATCACGTAAAAAACGGCGTTGCCGGCTTTTGCGGTCGACGCCGAATATGTACAATTATCAGAGCTAAATTACATGAAAAGGGGCAAAATAAATAGTGAGTATATTATAGTTTCATTATGCATAATTAAACATCTTATGTTAAAGTTATACTAATAAGATAACTAAAAGCTAAACTGACATTTTATGATCAACAACCAATATCTGTATCAACACAAATGGGTATAAATATCTGTATATTGATATTTCTATGTTTTACAGTATTTATTTATTTATTTTTTATTTTTTTCAGGGAATTTGCATTTGTATTTTTATTTTTATTTTTTGGTTAGTATTATTTTTTGCTTTACTGAAAGCCAGATCACTGTATTAACATATATATATAAACTACATCCTGTCTTATGTCGGCAGGTAATATGTCAGTCTGTTATTACATATATAGTTTTTTTTTCTTTACCGCAGGCAATTTTGTTTTTTATTTCAACAATATGTGGAGAACATTTTATTTATTTATTTAACATTTAGTTTTTATGCTGTATATGTTTTTTTTTTGTTTTTTTTTAATAAATTTTTATTGAGGTTCTTGTTCAAAACAGTCATTTCTTAGCAACACACAAGAAAAAGAAGAACATATTATTACAGAGTAAGCTGTCAAAACAAGGTCATATGGGTATTCACAACAGTTAAGCGACACATTAGTCGTTGATTATAAGCAATAAACTACTCAAGTGTAGTGACTACTATAGAATATAGGCGGTCATTTATAATCCACAAAGGAACGGTAACATAGTAGAAGACAGGTAGACAGCAATACGACAGGACCACTCATGGGCCCTTGTTGAAGAACCTCTATTTTATGTTTTTTACATATTCTGAACAAAATGAACAAAATGAGTTTCCTCGCCTAATATCAAGGCACCTTCTATGCTTACTATAGGGGAGGAAAGTGGGAAAGGTGGATGGACCTATAAGGTTGAAGTAGGTTAACAGTCAATATGTTAAATAATATTAACGCTGGAAGGGTCCTTTTTAAAGTTAGATATTGTAGTAAGAAAAAGTATATATAATGCAGTAGTCTGTATATATATATAAACATAAGTGTTAAGCAAAAGATAGCAGCAAATAGGCCACCAATTTGAATACTTAGAGAACATAGTAGGATATACAGGTACAGAGCAATATGTAAAGCCTGGTAGCTTAGAATAGGGTGGTAATTAGTATTTTAAGCCAGGGGCTACTAAGGAGGCGTCAATATTTTAGCTAAAATACTATGGTATGATATGTAGGTATGGTATGATATTTATGGAGCGGTATGGGAAAGATAAACCGCGTAGCGAATTCTCCCAGATTGGGAGGCTTATTAGAAAGGGGGGTGGGGGGGGGGAGATGGGAGGCAGAATATAGTAAATAAATAAACAGCTAGCATGTTTTAGAAATTGGCATCTATTGATTTAGTAGTTATAATGAGCTAAGGCGGTGGGAAAGAGGGTTTTGCCGCCCCGGCCGCTGGCAGCTCAACCCCCATATATTAATAGTATTGGTATTAGCCAAGAGGTTTAATATAGAAGTGGGAAGAAAAATTGATTCTAGTGACATACATGCTGCAAAGATCAATATTTAAAGGAGATAGGGTGTACACGATGGATACATACTCAGCTGACTAGAATAAGTGATCAGTCCTGCTGACCTAATGAGAAAGTAGATATTTTTATGAGCTTTGAGTTGAAGTGTATTAAATACCAACAAGCTGGATATGGGAGAACATCCCTATAAGAACAAAAATAAAGAATAGGTGTGTCCATGTCCAAATAGAATACAGCTACTAGGATAGACATATAAAAATAACAGTGAATCTAGATTCTATTAGCGTCTAGATATGTGCAAATAAACTGGTACAAAGGCTCAACAAGGCTTCCTTGCAAATAATAAAAGGTAGAGTATATACAACATGACATAACACAAAGACTTAATATGGTAAATAATGAAATGGCTAGGCCACAATAGTGTCTTAATGTCGTGCAAGCTACACACTAAAACAGGCTAAAATATACAGACATGCATGTTCTCCATATAAGTAAAACTATAACTAGGACAAAACATCTATATTCTTAAGTGGACTGTACAGCGTGCTCCCAAGATGGCTAGGTGTTGCAAAAGGTAGTAAACATCTATTACATCAAGATCAGCTAACTCTAAGCTATATGTGCAATTTTATGAGAAGTAGCCATCACCGGAACACACAGGATTGGCAACAGCATGAGAAAGTAAGTATTAGTCCCTGCAGCTATGGAGGTATAAAGCAATGCTGGCTTTAACAGAGACTCAGTTCAAGCAAATAGAAGTGTACAGTCACAATAAGGCTCATCCATATCTATCCCACTCCGGTCTTAAAATGAAGCAGGAAGACTCCTCGACCTCCATCACGTTGATGCAGGGCACCTGAAGCTGTGGGAGACATATCTATGTTACCACAGACACCGCTAAGGCCTCCGCAGGAGCACAGCAGGAGGGGAGCTGCAAATAGTTTCGCTGAGGCCCCACGAACAAGGTCGCGATCGGCAAATGTTCCAAGCCCCGCAGCTGCAGGTAGCTCTAGGAGCGGGGGCTGAATATTTCTATAGACTCGCGTCTCGTCGAGCAGCCCAGGGACAAAGTGGGTAGTCAAGTAGTTACCTTCTGTCGCCTCCGGTGAAAGGTGTGGCTCTCTGACAGCTTGGTCTCCGGAATGTTGGCCGAACGGCTCGCCATGCTGGAGTGAGTCGGGCGGGCAACACAGGAACCTATGAGCAAGTGTGCTATCGGCAACATTCTGGTCTGCAGCTGCGTTGGCACAAGTCTGGCTGGCGGCAGCATGTTCAGGAGTGAGGGCTGTAGCGCAACACTCAAACAGTGTTGCTTCCATTCTGACGAAATGTTCGTATAAGAGCTGCGCCACATCCTCTGCCCAACAGATCAGGGCCTCCATCTTAGCCATATTGATGTAGAGCTTCTGAAAGCTGGAAATACCCTACTGGGCACCTGCAGGTTACTGTAGGGCAATTAGAGATCAATAGATTTCCTTATAGTGCAAAAGAACTTGAATCCAAGGGTTAATAGATAAGATTACAGTCAAATTAGAGCCAGGAGCTCCATGCATACACGTCTGGCTCCCTTGATAGTTGGCTCCGCCCCCGTTTTACAGTATTTTTAATACTAAAATTTAAATAAAAATATTTTGAAAAGAAAAAAAAAAAAGTCTAAACTGACAGTCATGGTATAATGTGATGCCTGGTTGTCATAGTGACAACCTTAGGGGAGTGGCTTATGTGATGCAGCAGTTATGTCACAAAACTAACTGACAACACAAAGCCGCCACCCTCATAACTGCTCCTCATTATACTAGAGTTGCCAGACTGATCCTGCTGAGCTTCAGTAATCAATAACATGTAAAAATATGTGCTGGTATGAAGAACAGTGACTACCTCCAATGCAATGCAAATGACATCCAGTGGGAGCTGCAGGTATGAACACCAATTACTACAGGAAGTGTTACCATGATCACCCCAACTCAGTAACTGAATAATACTTAATCACATTTATATACATTGTAAAATAATACAGATAAATTACAAAAGTAAAAGCTTAAACTTTGTAGCTTCCTATGGGCACCAGTACTCTGAGACAAAACATAGCATACAAACTGTACATAATAATGATCAATATTATCTTCACACCTTTATTTAAAAATATTTTAATTTTTAAAATAATTATTTTAAACATATTATAGCATTGTAAGTATTATAGCCAAAACTGTAGGATAGACCAATGCCTTTCTGTGCTTCGCCTACATATATTTATAAGACTTGCAGCTTGTAGTAAAGGCTTTAAACCAGCATTAAGGATGGTAAAAATTACTGCATCATTAGTCTGCAAATGCTCTAAAGCAAGGACTTCTTGTAAAGGCCTAGAATATAATCCCCATAGCATGGGTCTGCAATTTATACGCAGCAAACTCACTGGTGCTGGGATCCTCATTAAACACTGTACTGTAAGGTGCAGCATCTGATGCAGTTGTTTGTTCTGCTTGACCTGGATGAAGAAAAGACAACTGGCGATCTGAAATAAATTCAGATCAGACTGATGTGCATCTGGCCAGCAGTATATGCACTGATGGCAGATGTCCTCACGCTGCAAACTCACTGGTGCTGGGACCCTCATTAAACACTGTACTGTAAGGTGCAGCATCTGATGCAGCTGTTTGTTCTGCTTGACCTGGATGAAGAAAAGACAGCTGGTGATCTGAAATAAATACAGATCAGACTGATGTGCTTCTGGCCTGCAGTATACACGCTGATGGCATATGTCCTTCAAGGATTTTTATATTACTAAACTGCAAGTATCTAAGGTAAGTTTTTTTGATATTAACAAGTTTGTAAGCTCTTTGAGCAAGGCATCTGTTTACTACACTAGATTGTAAATACAGATCTTGCTCCAAGAGCCCACATACATGTGCAGTGAGGTCAGATCATTTCTTACATTTCTGTTGTTCTTTTCCTTTACTTTCCCATTTTATAAAAATCTTTAGCTTTAATTTGGTTCTGTATGTTTAAAGCTTTCTGTATGTAGATACTATTATTATATCTGTTAGAATATTACCATAAATATTATCTCAGCAGTGTAATCTAATGTGTTAGATATATGCCAGGTTACAATATTATTTAATTATACCTCAGTAGTAACCTCCAAATGTATTATATATTTACGTAACTATATTTCAAAAGTTCTGATCAGTTAATCCATATTAAAACACAATGATTATATTTATGTAGTAAATAGTGTATTAATTATGGCCAAATATATATGTTTAGTTGTTACAATATTCTATACAAAGCAAGCTCTAAAATATTTCTATAAATTAACCTTAATTCCAAATGAATCGCTTATTAAAATCACACCTTACCATTAAACTTACAAGGCAATTTGTAATTAGCTAACAACACAAGTCCATTGCCAAAATATGGATCACTAACTTACAATACTTACACAACAACAACTAGAGATGTTTGTATATTATCAACACAATAACCAATTTATGTTCAGTTCTTAAGAGATTTCACAATAAATAAAACTGACTTATAAATATAAAAATACAAAACCTTTTCCTAGCAATAAAATTATTTAGCACCAATATAATTATTTCTAAGCTACACAGGCCAATGGGACATACATTTAAAGTACAAAATACCCTTTTAAATCACAACTACAATTTAACTGTAGCTATAGAATACCTTGGATTTAAATATTAAATATACTTAACAATTGCGTATACTTTACCAGCTCCAGGTGAGGGTTCAATATCCAAATATGTCTATTGTCATAAGTTTTAGGGGAATTATGCACAATTGGAAGATAATTAATCCTGCTAATCTCTTATCTACAAAGAGGGTCCCAACGGATTTGTCTTAGAGAAAACTGTGTTTGCACACTTGTGTCTCTCTGTAAGCAAAAATGGCAGCAAGCAGGATTGCAACAGTCACCAAGAAAATTTCCAGCAAAAAAAGCGAATTCTCTTTGTGCAAGGAGTTTTTGTCTGAGACCAAACCCATTTCTTAATCACCCAATAGGCTTGGATACGCTCTTATCAAAGCGTGTCTTTTAGGCCCTTGGGAATGTATATCTCTTAACAGTCAACCCTTTTGACTGTTATACCAGTTTTAGTCCATTATGGGGCAGCAGACATAGAGAAACAGTTTCACCATCAATATTTGCTACAGTTTAATATATATATCTTAAAGTTTATATTCAATATACTATATTTTCTAGTATTAATAAACTTATCTGGTCAACATATATGGGACTATTTGACTATTTAATACTACTCAAGATGTGCATATCAATACCACGCAGTATATTTAGAATATATATACTGTATATATATATATATATATATATATATATATATATATATATATACATGTGATAATATTTCCTCCTATTTTATACTTTAAAAGATGGATTTAAAAATCACATTTCTATGAGTAGACTAGTAGTTTAAACCAATAATAGATATATGTATATCTGACTTGTTTGGTATATCAGTTCATTTGATATACTGGTATATATTGCATTTCCCAGTCACCATCTTATATCACATATGTATTTGGAAGTGAACTCTGCAGTAACTACTTATACAGATATATTTATTGGATTCTCATTTAATATATATTTATTTACATGACTGAAAAACAAAAGAATATGTTATTATTCTGAAATAAGTTGGTTAAATATTTTAAATAGACAGTTATATATTCACTTTAGATTTAAAGGTATCTTATGTGTTAGACACATCTCCCATATCCATAAATATACATTTATTTATACAGTCTGAGTATAAATGGAATATTTGAAAATCAGACACAAGTAATTAAGTTTTAAAGTTTCAATCTTATGGTCTTAAAATATTTTCTTTGTCATTCAATAGAGACGCTATGTCTAGATATCTTTGTATTTATTTGGCTCAGTGATTAATTATTTGTTTATCAACATGCCTGTGTTAATTACCACATCCTCAAGATTCTGCTTGTGATTCTCAACTAAAGTACAGAATCTTGACACCATCACTCCAGGGGACTGTACTGAACTAACGAGACAAATGTTCTCTTTTGAACTCTTAGATGTCTTAAACAGTGTGTGTGTGTGGGGGGGGGGTGGACTGCTGTGGCTATAGCCAAATCAATTTATATAAAAAAATAGACATTAGCTAAAATGAAATATTAAAATATATGATACATTTGTAGTTTATCCAATGCCACTCAGCAATACCCTTGACATGTACTTTTCAAGGCTTATTGATATAAGATATACAAATCATCTCTGTGACACTATAACTTGAATCATAACTCCAACAATAAATCATAATTACACTTACACTGCTATAACTTTAATAAACTGATATTAAATCAAATTGAACGGCTTAAATCCACTCATACTGCATATATCTATATAATGTAATAATGTTAAGGATCTTGGAAAAGAGAATACAATTATATGATTAAAATGCTTGCACTTATATCCTCAATGCAATGCCTTGACTTTGGGACACCAATATTAGTACTAGGTTATAAGCACCTTGCATCTGGTTCACAAATTTATCTGAGAACAGCAGCACCCTGGAACAAGGACTACCATGTCTGTGACACTAAACTTGAATGTCTACAGTCACCATGGGACAAGTACTACTGTTTGATTTTTTAAGCAGAGGGTCCTAGTGAAGCACAAGATTTGATACGTCATGAGATGGTCCTGTATTTTATACCTCAGATTAGAAACAGAAAAAAATACTGCATTATAAATTACAGTGTGTCATGCACCTATCCTCTGGCATTGGATTACAAGATGTGCTTAGACTGATTCATATCGGGCAAGCAGTATAACGAAAACTGGAATACTCTATTGCAGTAGCAGGAAGATTGAAGATTTCGGATGGACTAGTGTTATGTCATATGCTGAGTGCAGTCTTACATCAGGGATTTCTTTTATTTTTCTACACTGTAAGTACCCAGAGGTAAGTTCTCCTTAAGTACAATATTGTAAGTTCTTTGAGCAAAGCACTGAAACACTAGATTGTAAGCTCCTTGCAACAGAGTCTGTACTTACACCCATGAAAATCCTTTAAAGCAAGGACCCCCATTGTACCAAATAAATGTATTGTTGTTAATAGGGTGCGATAAAACCTCCATTTAATTAGTTCAGCAAGGAATAAATATACAATGGATAGAATATACAAATTTTCCTACAGAGTGTATTACTAATTCAAAATGCATTTTTAATATGGCACCCCTTATGCTCCTTTCAGTTTAAACCAGTAGTGTAGCAAATTGTGAAATACATGAGGCTTTAATAACACAGCATCAACCATAGGCAGCCTGTTTCGCTACTTTGGGACTCTTTCTCACTCAAGTCCTTATGGATGATGCTGATGTCCTCGAGCATTCCACCCTTTGCTATAGGGATGCCCATTATATTGAAATGGATTTTGAATTATAAGTGTTGCGATTTTGCAGAGATAAGTATATTTGTTTTTTGCTAAGATTAATACAATGGAGAGATGAGCCCCAAACGGGCCAAACAGGCTGTCTATGGTTGGTGATGCTGTTATGCTTAAGCATTAATTTCAAGCTTTGTAAGTGTGGTTAAGAAAATTAATGTAATCATCAGCAAAACTGACATATAGCCGTAAACCTAAAATTAATGCTTGAGTCCAATAACATAGCACCTACATCATACTGAAGAGCCCCAACAAGGGCGAAACAACCTGCCTATAGTGAAAAAACACTTTAGATTTGTAATATTACAATATATTATTCCCCTACAAGACACCACTCTTTTTGTACTGGGTTTGCATGTAAGCAGAACTAATATAGAATAATAAGGATTTCATTTATCATAAGATTCAAGATTTTGCCTGATTTCCCAGTGCCCTTGACATATTAAAAGGGTTACTACCTAAAACTATTAAATGGTCAGATGTTCTGCACATATCTGCAATAAATATATTTGTATATTTATATACGAAGACACAAAGAATATCTGTTAATGATAGCAGCAACTGGATCACCCAAAAACCCCTAGCAGTTATGACCATACTTATTTAAGTACAGGCCTCCATCTCCCAAGTTGCCTTCTTGCCTCATTTGTTAGTGCCATAATGGTCTAGCTATCTATAATAGGACCACTACTCAGATAAACAGACAAGCCTCCCTTGGAAAATGTAGCCAATACTGCATAAATGTAAAATTCAAAATCCTCACATTTTCATATATGACGTAAAAAAACAAGCTCATCATACTGTAACACACCTAGTAAAGAAGGCTTAATTACAGTATACTGAGAACTTGAAAAACAGCCCTATTAATACTTAGAAATCAGTTATTTAGATATTTTAAATTGCACTTTTGATATCAAATATCTGGTGTCAGATCAAAGTAATTGCCAAAGAAAGAGGATACCTACATTATTTGTTTACAAACTGAATAATAAAGTATGAATTTTTTCACATGTTTATTAAATTCTTTATTTATACCTTGATAAAAAATATACGGCTAGATTTAGAGTTTTGTCGGTAACGACCTGCGTAGCTAACGCATGCTTTTTCCCCCCCGCACCTTTTAAATACCGCTGGTATTTAGAGTTCACAGAATGGCTGCGTTTTCAGTGCATTAGGCTCCAAAAAAGGAGCGTAGAGCATAATTTACCGCCACTGCAACTCTCGATACCAGCGGTGCTTACGGACGCAGCCAGCTTCAAAAACGTGCTCGTGCACGATTCCCCCATAGGAAACAATGGGGCAGTTTGAGCTGAAAAAAACCTAACACCTGCAAAAAAGCAGCGTTAAGCTCCTATGGGGAAACACTTCCTAAGTCTGCACCTTACACCCTGACATGTACCCCGAGTCTAAACACCCCTAACCTTACACTTATTAACCTCTAATCTGCCACCCCCGCTATCGCTGACCCCTGCATATTATTATTAACCCCTAATCTGCCGCTACCTACACCGCCGCAACACCACCGCAACACCGCCGCAGCCAATCAGATTCAAGTTCAATCCGATTGGCTGATCCAATCAGCCAATCAGATTGAGCTCGCATTCTATTGGCTGATCGGAACAGCCAATAGAATGCGAGCTTGAATCTGATTGGCTGATTCCATCAGCCAATCAGAATTTTCCTACCTTAATTCCGATTGGCTGATAGAATCCTATCAGCCAATCAGAATTCGAGGTACGCCATCTTGGATGACGTCCCTTAAAGGAACCGTCATTCGTCGGGAAGTCTTCGGTGAAGATGGATGTTCCGCGTCGGCGGGATGAAGTACATGGATCCGGAAGAAAGAAGATTGAAGATGCCGCTTGATAGAAGACTTCAGTCGGATCATGGACATCTTCAGCTCCCGCTTGGATGAAGACTTCAGCCGGATCATGGACATCTTCAGCCCCCCGCTTGGGCTTGGATCAAGACATCGGAGGCTCTTCTGGATCGATCGGTGAAGAGTAGGTGTAATTAGTTTAAAATTGTGTAATATTTTTCTAATGTTTGTAAAAAAAAAATTATTTTTTGTAACTTAGTTCTTTTTTATTTTTTGTACTTAAGTTAGTTTATTTCATTGTATTTATTTGTAGGTATTGTATTTAATTAATTTATTGATAGTGTAGTGTTAGGTTTAATTGTAGATAATTGTAGGTAGTTTATTTAATTTATTTATTGATAGTGTAGTGTTAGGTTTAATTGTAACTTAGGTTAGGATTTATTTTACAGGTAATTTTGTAATTATTTTAACTAGGTAGCTATTAAATAGTTATTAACTATTTAATAGCTATTGTACCTGGTTAAAATAAATACAAAGTTGCCTGTAAAATAAATATTAATCCTAAAATAGCTACAATATAATTATAATTTATATTGTAGCTATATTAGGGTTTATTTTACAGGTAAGTATTTAGCTTTAAATAGGAATAATTTATTTAATAAGAGTTAATTTATTTAGTTAGATTTAAATTATATTTAACTTAGGGGGGTGTTAGGGTTAGGGTTAGAATTAGCTTTAGGGGTTAAAAAATTTATTAGAGTAGCGGTGAGGTCTGGTCGGCAGATTAGGGGTTAATGCTTGAAGTTAGGTGGCGGCGATGTTAGGGAGGGTAGATTAGGGGTTAATACTATTTATTATAGGGTTATTGAGGCGGGAGTGAGGCGGATTAGGGGTTAATACATTTATTATAGTAGCGGTGAGGTCCGGTCGGCAGATTAGGGGTTAATAAGTGTAGGTAGGTGGAGGCGACGTTGGGGGCGGCAGATTAGGGGTTAATAAACATTATGTAGGTGTCTGCGGTATTAGGGGCAGCAGATTAGGGGTACATAGGGATAACGTAGGTGGCGGCGGTGTGCGGTCGGCAGATTAGGGGTTAAAAATTTTTAATAGAGTGGCGGCGATGTGGGGGGACCTCGGTTTAGGGGTACATAGGTAGTTTATGGGTGTTAGTGTACTTTAGAGCACAGTAGTTAAGAGCTTTATGAACTGGCGTTAGCCCAGAAAGCTCTTAACTCCTGACTTTTTTCTGCGGCTGGAGTTTTGTCGTTAGATTTCTAACGCTCACTTCAGCCACGACTCTAAATACCGGCGTTAGAAAGATCCCATTGAAAAGATAGGATACGCAATTGACGTAAGGGGATCTGCAGTATGGAAAAGTCGCGGCTGGAAAGTGAGCGTTAGACCCTTTCCTGACTGACTCCAAATACCAGCGGGCGGTAAAAACCAGCGTTAGGAGCCTCTAACGTTGGTTTTGACGGCTACCGCCAAACTCTAAATCTAGGCAATAATGTTCTAATTCTTGCGATCATTTATTCTGAAATGTTTGCAGTACACTACAGGTTACATCCTATGGGACCTACTAAAGGGACATGAAACCCATTTTCTTTCCTAAGACATGGAGAGTCCACAACGTCATTACAATCACTAGTGGAATATTCACTCCTGGCCAGCAGGAGGAGGCAAAGAGCACCCTAGCAAAGCTGTAAAGTGTCACTTCCCTTACCCATAACCCCCCGTTATTCTCTTTGCCTCTGTCAATGGAGTACGAAAAGTTGGTGTCTGAAGATATTTATTCCTTTTTCCGATACTTTTCCCTGCAAGCAAGGATTTGGGTTTAGCCTAGTCCACATCAATCTCTTGAGTAAGAGTAGTGGTGGCTTTTAAGCAGTTAGAAAGTGGCGAGGCGGTCCTTGCTTTGTTTTCTAACATATTTGCTGCCAACAGTATAGAAAGCCAGAGTTGGTTACTCTGTTCTTTCTTTTTCTATAGGTCTCTGTAAGGAGTGTGTGTCCTTTCACGCCTTGTGAGCTGTCTCACAGCTAGATTTGCAGGTAAGTGCTTTTGTCTTCTAGGTACTGGAGACTTGCACTATTTATTTTAACTCTGCATTAATTTCATGGGACATTTATAATCCTTTAGTAAGGATTCTTTGGGGCAGTTTGCACTCACTATTTGTATGTGAAAAGAGACTGGGTTAATAGTCTTCCTTATAGGTTTGGGAGGGCCTCTAACCTTATGGCTATATGATTTTAATTTCATAACATTTCATGTGGGGAATGTTTTTAACGGTTACTCTGTTTTTTACTTCAGAGTATTAAACATGCGCTTTTTTACTTATTGCACAGTTTCTTTTGATGCCGCTCACGTGATCTCCTGATCTTCCGCTACTGAGAGCGGAGTAGTGTCATTTCTGTGAGTTTCTCTTCATTGCGGCTGTGAGATATCGTCTGGCCGACTGGAGAGTCCTTAGTTCATTCAGTCTCTGAAGGTTATGGTAGGGCACCTCAGCTGCTGAGGTGTAGAGGTGTATTTTTTTATTTATTTGCCTAGCGTTTTGAAGAAAAAACGTATTTTCTTAAAGTGACATTCTTTGCTTTTTGGTCCTTTATCAGCTATGGATAATGAACAGGAGTCTGTTTCTTTTGATAAATGCTTATTATGTTTGGAGGCCCAAATTGTCTAACCTATGCTATTTTGTTCCTCATGTTTAGAAAAAGCTTTAAAATGTAAAGACAAGTTACTTGTTTCTGAGCCTAATGTCTCTCAGGATGATGCTGTTCCGGCAGTGCCACAGCTTTCTCCTCACACGTCCCAAGCCTCAACGGCTTCACATACAGTGCCCTGCAGTTCCTTTCAGCCTTCTGGAGGAGTTTATTTGTCAATAGATTTTGTTGCACAGATATCTTCTGAGGTATCTGTGGCTTTATCTGCTTTTCCCATGATGGGGAAGCGCAAGAGGAAATCTAAACATTTTTCTGAGTGTAAGGTGTCTGTCCTGTCTGCTGCTGCGCAGGTTTACCTCCCTCATAAGTCTGATGAGAAGGAAACCTCGGTAGCTTCTGAGGGTGAAATCTCAGATTCGGACAGAATAAATCCTTTGACTGATTCTAAAGAAGTAAACTTCAGATTTAAGCTTGAACACCTTTGTTTACTGCTAAAGGAGGTACTGGCTACGTTGGACGACTCCGATTCTTCTGTTGTTGTCAACCCTAAAAAATCTAGTAAGCTTAACAGATACTATGATGTTCCTTCCTATGTGGAAGTGTTTCCTGTTCGAGACTGTGTGTCGGAGATCATTAAACAGGAATGGGATAAGCCAGGCATACCTTTCTCCCCATCTCCTGTTTTTAAAAGATGTTTCCTGTTGCTGACTCCATTCAAGACTCATGGCGCATGGTGCCTAAAGTAGAAGGGGCTATATCTACTCTGGCTAAGAGAACCACGATTCCGATTGAGGATAGCTGTTCTTTTAAGTATCCCATGGACAAAAATCTGGAGGCTTATTTAAAGAAAATGTATGTTCATCAGGGTCTACAATAGCAACCTGCAGTTTGTATTGCCACAGTAACAAGTGCAGCATCTTATTGGTGCAATGCTTTGTCTGAATTGATTTTAGAGGAGACTCTGTTGGAGGAGATCCAAGATAGGATTAAGGCTCTCAAGCTATCCAATTCCTTTATTTCTGATGCTAACATGCAAGTCATTAGACTAGGAGCCAAGATGTCTGGCTGTCCTAGCCCGCAGGGCTTTGTGGCTGAAATCTTGGTCAGCTGATGTTACCTTCAAGTCCAAACTCCTGTTGCTACCTTACAAAGGTAAGACCCTGTTTGGTCCTGGTCTGGCGGAGATGATTTCTGAAATTAAGGGTGGAAAGGGGTCCTTTCTACCACAAGAAAAGAAGAATAGACCTTAGGGATGTCAGGGTTTTAATTTTTGTTCCTTTCGTAACTTCAAAGGTCAAAAGTCTTCCTCTCCCTCCTCCAAGCAGGAGCAGCCCAAGTCCTCTTGGAGAACCAATCAGACTTGGAATAAGGGGAAGCAATCAAAAAAGCCCTCATCTGAGACTAAGTCAGCATGAAGGGTCTGCACCCGGTCCGGGATTAGATCAAGTGGGGGGGAGACTTTCCTTGTTTCATCAAGCATGGATACAAGATGTCCCAGATCCTTGGGCTGTAGACATAGTATCTCATGGTTACAAAATAGAATTCAAATCTCGTCCTCCCAGGGGCATATTTCTCCTCTCAGGGTTATCTGTAGATTAGGTAAAAAGAGAGGCATTCTTAAGCTGCGTTCAAAACCTTTCCTCTCTGGGAGTGACTGTTTAAGTTCCAGTAAGGGAATAGGGTCTAGGATTCTATTCAAATCTGTTTGTGGTTCCCAAAAAAGAGGGAACTTTTTGACCCATTTTAGACCTAAAGTGTCTCAACAAGTTTCTCAGGGTACCGTCCTTCAAAATGGAAACCATTCTTTCCATTGTTCGTTTAGTCCAAGAGGGTCATGACGACCATAGACCTGAAGGACGCATATCTTCATGTTGCCATCCACATGGATCATCACCAGTTCCTGAGATTCGCTTTTCTAGACAAGCACTTTCAGTTTGTTGCTCTTCTGTTTGGCCCTGCCACAGCTGACAGAATTTTCTCAAAGGCTCTGGGGGCTCTTTTGGTAGTTGTCAGGTCTCAGGGAATTGCGTTGGCACCTTACCTGAATGACATATTGGTTCAGGCACCATCTTTTCAACAAGAAAACTCTCATACAGAGATCTTGTTGTCTTTTCTACGTTCCCACAGATGGAAACTGAATCTGGAGAAGAGTTCCATTGTTCCAGCTACAAAGGTGTGTTTCTTAGGGACCATCATAGATTCCCTATCTATGATGATTTTTCTGACGGAGGTCAGAAAATCCAAACTTCTCTCTTCTTGTCTCTCGCTGCAGTCTACTGTTCGGCCATCAATGGCACAATGCATGGAGGTAATTGGTCTGATGGTCGCTTCCATGGACATCATTCCCTTTGCTTGATTTCATTTGAGAGCTCTGCAGTTATGCATGCTAAGACAATGGAACGGAGACTATTCAGATTTGTCTCAGAGGATAGATCTGGACCAGTTGACAAGAGACTTTCGTTCGTGGTGGATTTCTCATTTACTGTTATTCTGCAGTTGTGCTCCTATTAATATACTTACTTGTAAACCTCTAAAATTATTACAAGTTGCAGAGACATCACATAATTACTAAGCCATAAAATGGAGCCAGCAGATCTTCCACAAATAGTGTAGATCAATTAGGACAGGGTTTGAGAGATCTTCAAGTCGAGAATAAGACTTTGAGAACTGTGATCAGAGAATCTATTTCAGCCAAATCCAATATACCAGAATCTAACCCTGAACCACAGGTATCATTGCCTGACATTTTTTCTGGTGAAAGAAAATCTTATCGACAGTTTAAAAATTCCTGCTTACTGTTATTTAATTTGAAACCTAAGACTTATTGTACTGAGCGAACTAAGGTGTTAACTTTAATTTCTTTCTTAAGAGGAGAGCCTAGGAGACTCATTATGAAACAGCAGACCCAATTCTTGGATCCTTAGATGATTTTTTGAAAGAGATGGATGAATTATACCTAGACAGTAACTTGCAGATGACTGCAGAGGCAACCATGAGGGGTTTAAAACAAGGTAACCGACCAGTGGAAGTATACATAACCGATTTCAAACAATGTGCATCAGATTCACAATGGAACTCTGTTGCTTTAAGGAATCAGTACAGACTAGGTTTGTCTGAAGCAGTAAAAGACAAACTAGCCAGAACTGAGTTATCTAACACCCTGGAGGCCCTAATGAAACTAACAGTTCAAATTGACAGAAGGCTCAGAGAAAGGAAGTCTGAAAGACTTGCTTCAGATACTGTATACAAAAGACATGCCTCCCAAACTTTAACCCCTAATAAACCTATATCAGAACTGAAGAAAGGATGAGAAAGAGAAACAAAATGCTCTGCATGTACTGTGCCAACCCAGCACACACAGTTAAAGATTGTCCTATATTACTCAAGAATTAGTAAGCCAACTTACTGTATATTATCTTTATCCTTGCAGTGGAAACAAAACAGACTGAGTACTGAGGCCATCATCGACACAGAAGCCTATGTGAACTACATCGATAAATCACTTATAATAAAAAATAAAATACCTATGATCTTGAAGAAAAATCCAGTGTCTATCTGTGTTATTGATGATTCCCCTATCACTTCCAGACCTATCACACACCAAACCATTCCTATTCATGTATCCACATCATCCCATTCAGAATTTCTTACCTTTGATATTTTACCTTCTCCACTTTTTCCTGTTGTTTTAGGTTTGAAATGGTTACAGATTCATCAACCAACTATAAATTGGAACAACCTTCAACTATCCTTACAATTAGATTCATACTACTTGTTACCCCCATCCAATGTTAATACATGTATCTGATGAAAAAATCCAGTACCAAAAGAATACTGTGATTTTACTGAGGTTTTTAACAAAAAGGAGGCTGAAAACGTACCACCACATCGAATCTACGATTGCCCTATGGAGTTAAAACCTGGAGCCACTGTTACGTATGGGCATTTATACCCTCTTAGCCAACCTGAACTCAACCATTTAAAGACATATCTGGAAGAAAATTTTAAAAAAGGATTTATAAGACCCTCTGTATCACCTGCCAGAGCTGGAATGTTTTTTGTGACAAACAAAGACTCAACTTTGAGATCTATTATTACTACCGACAGAGGTAGTCAGTTCACCTCTAGATTCTGGAATTCTCTATGTAAACATGCTCAGATCACTCATAGATTCACAACCGCTTTTCATCCTCAAACTAATGGGCAAGCAGAAAGGCTTCTCTCCTCATGAAGACTCATGGGAACCTTCAACTAATATCAATGCTCCCAGATTGGTATCGGTTTTCCATAGACGCTATCCTTTGAGACCTCGCCCACAAGCCGTGAGACGGCTTGCTTGAGGAGGGGGTCATGTCAGGTAGACTGTTAGTCATTCTCCTATCTGTCAATCATTCTCCTAAACCTCCCACCTTGCCTTCATATCCTGCTCACTCACTTACACAGGTGCTTAGTAATTTTGTTTGGTACACCTGGCACACTGAGCTGCTCTGGGAAGCTTGTTATCCAGAGTCATATTTCTCCTAAGTATAACTGCTTATCAAGTGGACTAATCTGAATATCTCCTGAGTTCCCACAACTACCTTCTTTTGGAAGACTTGTAATCTATATTTATCGGGATTGTTTCTAAGCCGTCACCTGTTTGGAAGCAGATTCTACTTGCTGCCTGTTTCAATTTCATTCAACTCCTGACTGCTTAATGTGAGGTATCAACTTTACCTAAGTGCTGCTACATTGGATGGAACACAACCGAGAGGTACTACCTCTTATTTTCAGACCACACCATGAATCTTCATGACCGGAGTTAAGCCACTCTCATTTGACGTCACCTGAAACGTATATTACCAATTCCTCCGATCCACTCAGCGCTTCAGCCGGCTCTCACTTAGAAGCTGGAAAGGTACTTCATATGATACTTCCAATATTGACTGTAATTCAAGTCTCATACACAGAACTCAACTGTATCCTTCCTCCTGACTATTAAGCATAACACTTAAACTTGATACATTGCTTTACTATACCAGAGACTTGTGTATCCTAATTCAAATCAACGTCTCACGTAAGGCTTTTTCTGTTTCCTTCTTGTAATAAGGTCTCAATAGCCTAGTGAAATAAACAAACATTTACTGTTATTCTGCAGTTGCGCTCCTATTAATATATTTACTTACTTGTAAACCTCTAAATTATTACAAGTTGCAGAGACATTACAGGTGGTTTCGGATAGAAATATTAATCAGGAAATTGTTGTTCCTTCTCTCTGTCCTAATCCTTCTTCTAATAAGGATCGTCTGTTGCATAACTTGGATGTTGTGCATGCTATCACATTTTACCTACAGACTACTAAGGATTTTCATCAATCTTCTGCCCTGTTTGTTTGCTTCTCTGGAAAGTGTAAGGGTCAGAAGGCTACTTCTACTTCTCTTTCCCTCTGGTTGAGAAGTATGATTCGTTTTGCTTATGAGACTGCTGGACAGCAGCCTCCTGAGAGAATTACAGCTCCTTCCACTAGGGCTGTCTCCTCTTCTTGGGCTTTCAAAAATGAAGCATGTGTGGAACAGATTTGCAAGGCAGCAACATGGTCCTCTCTGCATACTTTTTCCAAATTTTCCAAATTTGATACTTTTGCCTTGGCTGGGGCCTCTTTTGGGAGAAAGGTTCTTCAAGCGGTGATGTCTTCTGTTTAGGTATACCTGTCTTGTTCTCTCTCCCTGTTCATTCTGTGTCCTCTAGCTTGGGTATTGGTTACCACTAGTAATTGGAATGACGTTGTGGACTCTCCATGTCTTAGGAAAGAAAATAAAATTTATGCTTACCTGATAAATTTCATTCTTTCCGGACATGGAGAGTCAACGACCCACTCTTAAGATTAGACAGTAATTTTTTTTACTTAACCTCAGGCGCCTCCACACTTTTGTGTTAATAAAGGGATTACCTATGTTTTTAAACAATAAAAATTCTGGTGTAGACTGTCCCTTTAAATAACCGCAATCATATTGTGCGACTTGTGGGTGCTTGGTATTTTTTTTAGCTCTATTGAAGTCTATGGGGGAATGCGATTTTGCATTCGCAACTTTTCAAAGTCTATTTTGTACCGTGACGTTACGAACATAAGAGAGCAAACTTTTTATTTTCAACTCATAATACGAGCGTGAATCTCAGAGAGCAAAAAATTACTTACAGCAGTTTTTAACGTGAGTGCAGACTACTGCTCTACTCCTAATCTAGCCTATAGCTGGTAGTTGAAAACACACACATACAAACATGCACACACACACACATGCACACACAAACACACACAAACACACATAATAATGTATACATTCTAATCATTAAATATAAGCTATATTTGCTACAAACAGGCTTGCAACATTTCCAAGCATATTTACTTGTTTAAAAATTCTCTTTCAAAACTGTTGCAGATTTTTTTTTCTTTGGTACTGTGCTGTGGGAAAATAAACTTCTTTTTCAGTCACCCATGACATCTGACCGCTCAGCTGATCACAAGAACATTGCGGTCAACCACAACTTAACTTGATATCATCATTTTGAGCTCAGTTCCTGCCATTGCATGGCACCACTTTACATCACCTGCTTGTCTGCTTAAAAAAGCTCTTGTCTTTTGTATCTTTGATTATCCAGTGGTCATGGCTTAACACGCACATATTGCAAGGTGTTCCAAAAGACTTTCTGTAAATCATCTTCTCATTTTCTTCATGGTTTCGATACTGCACAGCTTGAAGCTGCTTTAACTTCCTTTTTAAAAATTTATACAGGGAAAATGAAACTATTGGGATTATTTAAAATGCTTGTGGTCACAACATTCTTTATATGTGTATATATATATACAGTATATATAACTCCCTTTGTATTTTTTTTATGAAGTTTTAATTTAAAACAAATTTTTAAATTCAGTTAATTTAGAAGTTGTTTGTGGATTAGAAACTATCATCCTTCTGTTCTAGAAAAAAATCTACTTTGAGCAGAAGAACAACATAATAAAAGATTACCCTGAACTGAATTTGAAGTTAATTATTCATATATATAATTCTTTATAACCACACTAGATTAGCTCACAGTAAATTTAGCGAAATTACTAAAGCTCTCCTGTATATATACAGTGTGTGTGCATGTATATATATATATGTGTATATATATATACAGGGAGTGCAGAATTATTAGGCAAGTTGTATTTTTGAGGATTAATTTTATTATTGAACAACAACCATGTTCTCAATGAACCCAAAAAACTAATTAATATCAAAGCTGAATAGTTTTGGAAGTAGTTTTTAGTTTGTTTTTAGTTATAGCTATTTTAGGGGGATATCTGTGTGTGCAGGTGACTACTACTGTGCATAATTATTAGGCAACTTAACAAAAAACAAATATATACCCATTTCAATTATTTATTTTTACCAGTGAAACCAATATAACATCTCAACATTCACAAATATACATTTCTGACATTCAAAAACAAAACAAAAACAAATCAGTGACCAATATAGCCACCTTTCTTTGCAAGGACACTCAAAAGCCTGCCATCCATGGATTCTGTCAGTGTTTTGGTCTCTTCACCATCAACATTGCGTGCAGCAGCAACCACAGCCTCCCAGACACTGTTCAGAGAGGTGTACTGTTTTCCCTCCTTGTAAATCTCACATTTGATGATGGACCACAGGTTCTCAATGGGGTTCAGATCAGGTGAACAAGGAGGCCATGTCATTAGATTTTCTTCTTTTATACCCTTTCTTGTCAGCCACGCTGTGGAGTACTTGGACGCGTGTGATGGAGCATTGTCCTGCATGAAAATCATGTTTTTCTTGAAGGATGCAGACTTCTTCCTGTACCACTGCTTGAAGAAGGTGTCTTCCAGAAACTGGCAGTAGGACTGGGAGTTGAGCTTGACTCCATCCTCAACCCAAAAAGGCCCCACAAGCTCATCTTTGATGATACCAGCCCAAACCAGTACTCCACCTCCACCTTGCTGGAGTCTGAGTTGGACTGGAGCTCTCTGCCCTTTACCTATCCAGCCACGGGCCCATCCATCTGGCCCATCAAGACTCACTCTCATTTCATCAGTCCATAAAACCTTAGAAAAATCAGTCTTGAGATATTTCTTGGCCCAGTCTTGACGTTTCAGCTTGTGTGTCTTGTTCAGTGGTGGTCGTCTTTCAGTCTTTCTTACCTTGGCCATGTCTCTGAGTATTGCACACCTTGTGCTTTTGGGCACTCCAGTGATGTTGCAGCTCTGAAATATGGCCAAACTGGTGGCAAGTGGCATCTTGGCAGCTGTACGCTTGACTTTTCTCAGTTCATGGGCAGTTATTTTGCGCCTTGGTTTTTCCACACGCTTCTTGCGACCCTGTTGACTATTTTGAATGAAACGCTTGATTGTTCGATGATCACGCTTCAGAAGCTTTGCAATTTTAAGAGTGCTGCATCCCTCTGCAAGATATCTCACTATTTTTGACTTTTCTGAGCCTGTCAAGTCCTTCTTTTGACCCATTTTGCCAAAGGAAAGGAAGTTGCCTAATAATTATGCACACCTGATATAGGGTGTTGATGTCATTAGACCACACCCCATCTCATTACAGAGATGCATATCACCTAATATGCTTAATTGGTAGTAGGCTTTCGAGCCTATACAGCTTGGAGTAAGACAACATGCATAAAGAGGATGATGTGGTCAAAATACTCATTTGCCTAATAATTCTGCACTCCCTGTATATACAAATATATTAAAATTAAAACAAGAGGTGGGAAATAAAATAAATCAATTTATGTGTTAATAGTGTAATTAGGTAGTTGGCGTTGTGGGGGGGGTTTGGCGGTTTAGTGGTTAAGAACTGTATTAGGTAGATTGCGATGTGGGGGGTTTGCGGATTAGGGGTTAATACTTTTGTTAGTAGTTACGATGTGGGGGATGTCGGTTTAGAGGTTAATACACACTATGATTAGTTGCGATATGGGGGATGGTGGATAAAGGGGATTTGACATGTCGGATTTATTTTTGGGAGGCGGGTTAGACTTTTACGGGCAATTTAACTTTTTTTTGTTTTTGTACTTATGCACTGGCAGATCATATACTGCCATAAGACACTGGTGACTCCAGAAATGTCTATTTCCGCACATTTCTGAACATTGCCAGTTTATCTGACTTACGGCAATATATGATCTGACGGCGCCGTATATGTGATTCACCCGATGTGCGAGGTGAACTTACGAGCGGCATGGGTTTCAGCAGTTGCGCTGAAACCTATGCCGTATATGTAATATCGCCACTTATGTTAAACTGACAGATTTCTCTTTACAATGGCCTCTTTTGGACCAATTTTCATATATATATATTTAAGAAAGAGATTTGATAGAGAAGTTAGGGCGCAAATAAAATATTTTTAAACTGTAAATTATCACTATGAACAAGGATAGAATTTTTTTTAAAATATGGAATATTAAATGTTGTGATAAGATTATATCATAATATATATATGATAATATTAGATATAATAATGAGAATGTATCAAGGATTATACAAATATATCAAAATAAAATGATTAACAAAATAATATAAACATAAATATGCAGGAATACTGGAGGTATGTGCAAAAACTCTGTGCACTTCAATAAACCATAGTGTTCATAAAGGTCTGAAAATATTAAAATGTGAATAAAAACTGGTGTAATACTAGAACAAAATGTAATGCTATGAAACTAAAATAATAATAAATTAATAAAACAGCACAAAAAAAGGTACAACTGTATAGGAATATTTAGACAGTATACTGATTTCCCTGTTAAAGATTCAGGGGAACTGTGTGAAGTAACACAAGTATAAAAACCCCCCAGAAATTTTAAAAATATTTTGGCACCGAGTGAACTCAAAAATGTGGATGGAAAAGAAACAAATTGGCTAAACAAGGCCACATTAGGGTTCTATAAGTTTAACCGAAAAAACTGTGTGGCCTGTACCCACCATTTTCTTAACAATAAACTAAAGAAATCATTTCAACAACGACCACAAAAAAATACAAGATTCAAAGTTTATGTAACTGTCGTACTGAATATGTAGTGTATCTCCTACAATGTGGGTGTGGCCTTCAGTACGTAGGACGGACTATAACGCCCTATAAAAAGAGGTTGTTAGAACATATTAACAACATAGAGTCTGGAGAAAAAACACACAATCTCTCAGCCCACTACAAGGAAAAACACAACAAAGACCCTTCATGCTTAAGAGGAACCATTATAGAGTGTGTACAAAATAATAAAAGAGGTGGAGATAGAGAACTTAATCTCTTGCAAAAGAGAGACTTGTTGGATCTATACACTGGGAACTCTAATACCACAAGGCCTCAATAAAGATATTGATTTGGCAGCATTTTTTACCTAACCTTTCGATTCAATACTGGTTACTAGTGATGTCGCGAATAGTTCGCCGGCAAATAGTTCCCGGCGAACATAGCATGTTCGCATTCGCCGCGGCAGGCGAACATATGCGATGTTCGATCCGCCCCCTATTCGTCATCATTGAGTAATACTTTGACCCTTTACCTCACAGTCAGAAGACACATTCCAGCCAATCAGCAGCAGACACTCCCTCCCAGACCCTCCTACCTCCTGGACAGCATCCATTTTAGATTCATTTGGAAGCTGCATTCTTAGTGAGAGGAGGGACAGTGTAGCTGCTGTTGATTTAATAGGGAAATTGATAGCTAGGCTAGTGTATTCAGTGTCCACTACAGTCCTGAAGGACTCATCTGATCTCTGCTGTAAGGACAGCACCCCAAAAAGCCCTTTTTAGGGCTAGAACATCAGTATACTGTGCCCACTTGCCCAGTGCCACCACTCATATCTGGTGTAACAGTAGTGTAGATTTAAAAAAAAACAACACTTTTTTGACTGTGTTAAATAATAGCAGTCAGTTTCCTTCCCACGTGTGCGTTTCAAAGCCTGCCTGCCAGGGCACAGTGTCACCCCAGTGCAACTCATATCTGGTTTAACAGTAGTGTAGATTTAAAAAAAACAACACTTTTTTGACTGTGTTAAATAATATCAGTCAGTTTCCTTCACACGTGTGCGTTTCAGGGCCTGCCTGCCAGGGCACAGTGTCACCCCAGTGCAACTCATATCTGGTGTAACAGTAGTGTAGATTTAAAAAAAAACCCACTTTTTTGACTGTGTTAAATAATAGCAGTCAGTTTCCTTCACACGTGTGCGTTTCAGGGCCTGCCTGCCAGGGCACAGTGTCACCCCAGTGCAACTCATATCTGGTGTAACAGTAGTGTAAAATTAAAAAAAAAAACACTTTTTGACTGTGTTAAATAATAGCAGTCAGTTTCCTTCACACGTGTGCGTTTCAGGGCCTGCCTGCCAGGGCACAGTGTCACCCCAGTGCAACTCATATCTGGTGTAACAGTAGTGTAGATTTAAAAAAAAAACACACTTTTTTGACTGTGTTAAATAATAGCAGTCAGTTTCCTTCACACGTGTGTGTTTCAGTGTCTGCCTGCCAGGGCACAGTGTCACCCCAGTGCAACTCATATCTGGTGTAACAGTAGTGTAGATTTAAAAAAACAACACTTTTTTGACTGTGTTAAATAATAGCAGTCAGTTTCCTTCACACGTGTGCGTTTCAGGGCCTGCCTGCCAGGGCACAGTGTCACCCCAGTGCAACTCATATCTGGTTTAACAGTAGTGTAGATTTAAAAAAACAAACACTTTTTTGACTGTGTTAAATAATAGCAGTCAGTTTCCTTCACACGTGTGCGTTTCAGGGCCTGCCTGCCAGGGCACAGTGTCACCCCAGTGCAACTCATATCTGGTGTAACAGTAGTGTAGATTTAAAAAAAAACAACACTTTTTTGACTGTGTTAAATAATAGCAGTCAGTTTCCTTCACACGTGTGCGTTTCAGGGCCTGCCTGCCAGGGCACAGTGTCACCCCAGTGCAACTCATATCTGGTGTAACAGTAGTGTAAAATTAAAAAAACAACACTTTTTGACTGTGTTAAATAATAGCAGTCAGTTTCCTTCACACGTGTGCGTTTCAGGGCCTGCCTGCCAGGGCACAGTGTCACCCCAGTGCAACTCATATCTGGTGTAACAGTAGTGTAGAATTTAAAAAAAAACACACTTTTTTGACTGTGTTAAATAATAGCAGTCAGTTTCCTTCACACAAGTGCGTTTCAGGGCCTGCCTGCCAGGGCACAGTGTCACCCCAGTGCAACTCATATCTGGTGTAACAGTAGTGTAGATTTAAAAAAAAACAACACTTTTTTGACTGTGTTAAATAATAGCAGTCAGTTTCCTTCACACAAGTGCGTTTCAGGGCCTGCCTGCCAGGGCAAAGTGTCACCCCAGTGCAACTCATATCTGGTGTAACAGTAGTGTAGATTTAAAAAAAACAACACTTTTTTGACTGTGTTAAATAATAGCAGTAATTTTCCTTCACACGTGTGCTTTTCAGTGTCTGCCTGCCAGGGCACAGTGTCACCCCAGTGCAACTCATATCTGGTGTAACAGTAGTGTAGATTTAAAAAAAAAAAAACACTTTTTTGACTGTGTTAAATAATAGCAGTCAGTTTCCTTCACACGTGTGCGTTTCAGGGCCTGCCTGCCAGGGCACAGTGTCACCCCAGTGCAACTCATATCTGGTGTAAAAGTAGTGTAGATTTTAAAAAAACAACACTTTTTTGACTGTGTTAAATAATAGCAGTCAGTTTCCTTCACACGTGTGCGTTTCAGGGCCTGCCAGGGCACAGTGTCACCCCAGTGACACTGGGGTGACACTACCTGATCAATACAACATCATACCTGACAAACAATTTAGGAATGTTAGGTGATTTAGGCCCTTTATGGCTTAAAACCAGACTCTGCATCAACTATGGAATTTTCCATGGGAGTTTTGCCATGGATCCCCCTCCGGCATGCCACAGTCCAGGTGTTAGTCCTCTTGAAACAACTTTTCCATCACTATTGTGGCCAGAAAGAGTCCCTGTGGGTTTTAAAATTCGCCTGCCCATTGAAGTCAATGGGGGTTCGCCCGGTTCGCAAACTTTTGGGGAAGTTCGCGTTCGCTGTTCGCGAACCCAAATTTTTACGTTTGCGACATCACTAATGGTTACTACATTTTATTTCATTAGGTTGTTTTTTACACTAATATTTCTTACTGTTTTATGGTCTAATAGGGTTTTTAGGATGAACTTTAGTGGATATTTATAGTGTTTATTTATAGATTTGTTTATTGTATATACGTTCATTGTTCTACTGTATAAATTTTAATTAGAACTTGTGATTTAAATGTTATAAATATAAGTACCACCAAGAATAAAGGTGATATAGCAAAAATAGTTATATATATATATTTATAGGTACATTCATTAAGTCCCTAGTCAGACTACATTAATTATTTATCTTAATAGTAATTTTTAATATCATAATATCGTAAATTATTAATTAATTATAGTATATTTTTTATTCTCTTTTTAAATTGCTGGAAAAACTAATTTTAATTATACACATATAACTTATTTCTAGAGGCCATACAACTCTAACACATAGAAGAATATAATAATCACAATATTTCTGGATATACAGGTATCGTTGTTTTAGGGTATGATAGCATAAAAAGTTTTTAATTTTTAATTTTAATACTAATATTAACTTTGTATTCAAGCAAGTGTTCCATTTCCACTTTGAGATTCTCTACTTGGGTCTGAAATTAACACGGAAAAAGTTCACTCTGCATATTAGTTCTTCTTGCTGCATCAAAATAGGTGTTCCTATTCTGACCCATGATGATTCTATTCCTACATGGATATATGTACCACTACTGACACTTAAGTTAAATCCCTTTCCTGAAAGAAACTAAAAATTAATTATTCTCACCACACCTTGAGACATGAATATTAATGATTCCATTTGTATACACATACATTTATTGGAACCGTTCTTTAAAATAACTACGTTTTTACACATCTTTTCTACTATTGAACATTTAATTGCAAGGTGTAAAATATATATTGTGTGTTTCAAATCGACTACCAAATAACATTTTATAATCATAATTTTTTGACCTCATTTTACTTTTACTTTTGCTTACTTTTTCTTACTTACTCTTTCTCTACTAGTATACGGTAAATCAACTATAATATAGATTTTGAAATCATTTTTTTACTTATCCCAAAATGTACACTCCAGTACTTAAAATAATTTATAATAAGCCACACAAAATATGAAATCAGATTATTTATAAACTATCTTTGCTAACGTGCTTTGTATATCTTGGCCTATGTTAGAATAATTACTATGGTAACCGCAATGGGACTACTGGCTGGAAATCAGCTGCAACTATCTCACCACTTTCAATCACTATACGCTGACAGCAGGTCATGTGATTCTTCTATGCATCCAATCAGACTTCCGTTTTTGGGGGGGAGTGTGCCGCCGCTCCGTTTGAAATTTAGCCCACACAGCAGCTGTCTGTAAATTCCTCTGATGAAGAAGGCTGTAATGTGTCAATGCCTTTGAAACGCGTTAGGACAGGACAACAAGTTTAATAGGATAAACAGGACTGTTATTTGTTTGTTTGGACTCTGGCTTCTAAAAGCTGTGAACTAATATCCTGAGAACATTACTTGTCAAGCTCTGCTGGCCGGAACAGCCAGGCTTTGATTTGATTTTATATTGCTTAAAAATACCTCATACACCATTGAAGTTTTTAAATGTGAGTGCACTGTATTGAATAAAGCAAATTGTTATACTTTATATACGGGGTTGCACTATTATTATTTTTATTTGTCTTTCATGCTCATGGCCATCTGGAGGGGGGAATAATACCCTAACAAAGGCAAGTATCTTGATCAAAGCAAGCCGTTATCTTATTTTCTGGACAGCTGGAGAACAAAGGAAGTTTCTATTGACACTATGCGTACGCGGCACTTACCTCATACTGATTGAGGTAAAGGAGTGTAAGTAGACACCCCTAGGGGGACCTGTACTCCGGGATCTGGGCAGTTACTACTATTATCATTATTACTTTTATTTTTTATTTCTATTTCTATTTATTTTTGTTTCTCTCTTTTTTAACTTTTCTAATTTATTTTTTATTTTTGTCACGATATATTTCTCTGTTCAAAGTTTGCAAAAGAACTCTATTAAGACTTTTATACTATATTTTGAATGCTTATATTGTGTAAGTTCATTAAGTGTCATGTCTAGCAATCAGACGATATAGGATTTGCATATTTTTTATATTTGTGTTACTTCACACAGTTCCCCTGAATCTTTAACAGGGAAATCAGTATACTGCCTAAATATTCTTATACAGTTGTACCTTTTTTTTTGTGCTGTTTTATTAATTTATTATTATTTTAGTTTCATAGCATTACATTTTATTCTAGTATTATACCAGTTTTTATTCACATTTTAATATTTTCAGACCTTTAGGAACACTATGGTTTATTGAAGTGCACAGAGTTTTTGCACATACCTCCAGTATTCCTGCATATTTATTGTTTATATTATATTTTATTTTGATATATTTGTATAATCCTTGATACATTCTCATTATTATATCTAATATTATCATATATATTATGATATAATCTTATCACAACATTTAATATTCCATATTTAAAAAAAAAATTCTATCCTTGTTCATAGTGATACTTTAGAGTTTAAAAATATTTTATTTGTGCCCTAACTTCTCTATCACATCTCTTTCTTAAATATTCTTTCTTACCTAGGTTTGAGGGTGTAGGGACTCTCCTTCCTTGGTAGATAGATCAGGGCAGCATTTAATTTTACTACACTACTGCTACTACATCTATTACAAGAGGTGGGTAGTAAAATTAAATGAAATACATATTTTAACAGGTAGATTAAATGACTAAACTTTGAGTGCAAGGTCATACACATATACACATGTCTCTAGCTATCTATCTATTTATCTATCTAGTCAGAATTAATACAAGGGGTGGGTGGGTGGGTTGGTAATAAAATATATAAAATTAATATTTTTAAAAGATAAACAATAAAGAATAGCATAAATCAAAAGTTGCTTTTCCAGTTATGTGCCGTGTGCAATCTTCTATTTTATTATTTGAAAGAAAGTGACTTTTAAAATGAGTTGTACATTTGGGAAAACAATTTGTAGAAGAAATATATTTAGTGCATTTGTGACTTTGGGTGATTTTTTTCCCCTTGTATAGCCGTTTAGTTTCACATTTAGTTTCCATATATACTTTTACCAGGAATCCTTCCTTCTCCTTAACACCACATTAGAATCCCCCCCCCCCTTGTTCTTGATTTTATATTTCCTAGAGTTAAAATAAAAACCCTCAACATTTAATACTGAAATAATTTAGGTTGTAAAACTCCCCATCCACCAAGTTCCTCTTAAATCTGGCAAGAAAGAAACAGAAGGAAATTGTATACCATTAAATACTAACAATTACATTTTTTTAAAATAAATTTCTGTTTATCTTTCTACATTTAAATTTAAATTATAATTTATAAGGTTCATTTTGCATGCGTCCCTCTTTTCCTGTCCAAAGACAGGAAAGACTAAAGCTTTTTTTTTTATAATTAACTTTTATTGTGAGATATGTCAGTCTAAGAAATTGCAATCTCTATAAAATGACTAAATAAAAGTCTTAATAAAATATTGTGATATTATTTTATGTAAAATTATATATATTTTTTTATATTATTTGTATTTTATATATACATATATATTTATATATATACACAGAGTATATATATATATATATATATATATATATATATATATATATATTATTTTTCATAATTCATTATTCCTAACATTTTTTAATTTTGGTGGGGTTACATATGCTCAGTAATCCCTCTTTAAATAATAGATTTTTTTTTTAACAGAAGCAATAGTTAAAACAAGCAGTTTACTGAAAGCTCCTGAATGAATTCCAGATGTGACTGGATATAAAATCTCTTCCTAACTTGTATCTCTGAAGAAGAACTTACAAGTGAATACTGACCTTCATCCACATTGTGTCGCCCCTAGTGTGTGTGATAAAATAACATGTGTGAGTTGTTGTTATCAGCCAGGAGGCATACGCAGGAATTACACAATTGATACTGCTGTATTATAGTTTACATTTAAAACAGCTTTCAGGAAAAAAATAATTTTCAACATGTTTTAATGCTTATTTTTATATGAATTACATAAAACATTGGGTACAGTAAATGGTGAATTGATGTATGGAATGACCCTAAAATAAAAACATAATATGTTAAATAAAGCAATAGCATTATCCTAGGGTGGTGGTAGCCCATATTATAACACTAAATAAATCCCTCACCCTAATATGTATCTTCATTTTTGGTAATTAAACAGATGATCTGTATCATTATTAGCTAAACTGGGATATAGGATATTTTTTATAAATAAATCATAGTTGGTACAGTTTATTAGCCTGGGGACTAAGTAACACAAATTATGATGAATTAGATGAGTCATGTGATAGATCATCTCATTTTTAAATTGACACATGAAAGGGTTTCTCAGATAAGGGGTCAATGGTTTGAAACCTGCCAGCGTGGAGAGAAAGCACACTTAATCATTTGGGGTTTTTAGACCATATTTTTAATGTAGGTGACTCCCTGTCAACTACAGGACCATGTGTAGCAAGACAAACAGATAAAGCTAATATTTGTCTTTCTAAAGTTTGATTATGGACCTCTCAGTACTGACAAGACTTCTTAGATCGGTCTTAGAGATATAGGCCCTTAGAAACATTACTAAATATATTTTTGCAACTAAAATATTCAACTGGAAAAGGAAAAATGCTGAAGTTTATAGCCTGTTAGACACACCAAGATTCATTGGTTGGATTAATATCATACAGGACAAAAATGTAGCAATGTTATAGATATCTCATACCGGTTTAAGTATAACAAGAGGTTGTTCTAGATCTTACAATTTGTGGGCACCATCCAAGATCCCCACAAAGCTTGATAAGAGTATAGGGTGGTACAAGTAGGTGTGGAGGAATCATAATTTATTTTCACATATTCTTTATTTTATGTAATACCTCATCCATTTACCACTCTCCTTACCCTGAGTACAGTAAAGAATATGTAAAACATAAAAAACAGAATGCCTTGCAAATTTATGGTGGTTCATGAAAATTTGGGGTGCTACATTGTACCCCACTTCATCTTTTTGAAGTACTTTTGAGTATTGCTCATACAGAAATAGTGATATATTATCATGGATGTGAGAAAATAAATCAGATTTCTCATTTTTTTTACTTCCTATCTTGAACATCTCATTAAAACATCTGGATTGTTACTAACAGCAACAAAAAAAAAAGATTGTCCAAAAATTTCAGCTCCATTGGCCAATTTCCAAGAGTATTTAAACCTCATTTTCAACAGTTGTTACAGAAATTCCTATGTGACAGTGAAACAGGAAATCATTTTCATTGAAAAGCCTTGTTACAGGCCTGTTTCCAAAATCAAGGGAAAAAAACAACACTTACTTTAACTTTTCATGAATTGTCTTAAGAAATATGCTTGCAGTAGTTGAAACTCAAATGTAAATGCAACCTTCATGCAAGAAATACAGTATGAAAATACAAAAACTATGAGAAATATAAAATAACGTAAATGCGTAAATAGACTTTAAACGTACATCACCACAACACAATACCTTTACGGTTATCTTTGTTATGCATATTTTTTGGATTCAAATCAATAAAACACATTGTTGAGATTGATTTCTCATTGAAAAAACTTGCCTCGACATAGCAACTTAAAAATAGTAAAATCCAAAACATTTGTACCAGACACTCTTTACTGCTGCAATTTGCAATATCAGCTCCTTCATAATCGATGGAGCCGTATCGCTAATGTTACCATTCATGCAAGAGATAGCTTATAGGGATAATAGAGTCTTTATGAAATCCACATGTTTGGCTGAGGTTTAGGTGACAAATTCTGATCACACCCTATGGTCAGTACCTTGTTCTGTCTGCAAGGCTTTGGTTTTCGGGGTGCCTCTTATTCTATCCAACAAGCTACAGTGATGGGACAATGGGACACAGAATTTAGCAAGGGTGTGCATAATTTATTTTTTAAGATAATTGCCTATCATATGAGATCCATACTCTGGGTGTCGACATGCTATGTTGTGGAACCCAAATCTGCTGAACTTTATTCTTTGAGACTGCTGACAATGGTTGGGATTAGATTGTAGTGGATAAAGATTTCGGGTGGTGGGGGTCATTCTATTTTTTGACCCAGATAGCATCATGAGGACAAATTACATGAATTACATACCCTTTAAAGACACAGGTCCAAAGAGAAGTGCAGCATTTATTAAAATCTGCATCCAGTTGTTAATAGTGAATAAAACTGTGGTCAATTCATTCATTATTAAATATAAAAAATTTAGCTTGCACACCATTATGTGGAAAGTTAGGTCACTAAAAAGCTCAATAATTCTACCTCATTGTCTATTAGACGCTAGAGATGTGCAGTCAAGATATATTCGTTTTGGGCGAAATTTTCGTTCCAAATATTCAGGGGAATTAGTTTGAATATTCGGTGGCTGCACTATTCGATATTCGTTTAATTTTAAACCAAACGAATACTGAATTTTAGTTAAACGTTTATATTAGTTTTCCTTAAAATGAATTTAAATGTTTTAAAGCTACAGGTGAAAAGTTCACCGGTAGCTATAATACTTAGCTTAATATGCTCTGGAGAGCATGGAAAGAGCGCTATGGTAAGTATTAACCCTTTAGAAAAAAATAAAAAGTAAACAAATGAATATTGACAAAAACATTCTCAGTATTTTTTTTGTTTTCTTTTATTTTTTAGGTGCATTTATTTGGATATTTGTTTCGTTATAATGAAATGAAAATCTGATTTTCGTCAGAAATGTGCAACTCTATTAGACACTACAATACTTCCAACATGTACAAAACGCAAACAGAATATTTTTCTTTTATTATTATTGATGAAACACAGATCATACAGTAAGAATTTGTAAACCATTAGTGCAATTATATAAATTGACTGAATATTTGCTAAAATTATAGCAACACTAATTAAAAACTTGATACAAGCTCTGTACAGATAGGAAGCGTTTGCAATTCTTTTGCTTTCATCGTCAGTAAATAAATAAGATGGTAAAAAACATGGAACAAGACGCACATTATTTTCAATATGCAATGCCCGGAGTTACAGTCATGTTTCAGCTTTCAGAGTTATCTAAATTCCTCATCTTTTTATAATGAAACAAACTTAAAACAAAATATCCAAACCTTATCTAAACTAAATAACTGAGCCCTGCATGTGAAGAAAAATTAACAGATGTAAACGAGAAAACACACTTAAAGGGATATTACACAGTAAATACACACTAGACATAATAATGTATTTAAAGCAAAGATTAGCCTTAGAATAATATGTAGATGTAGTAATTATATTAGTTGTTTAAATATTTAAAATATAAGTGTAAAGGTTTAGTTTCTATAAAGAAATGGGGCTGCCATGTTGGAACTAGTTTTCTATTTATTTCTGTTTGTGCAAACAAAGCTGTTTGTAATCCCTTTTAGATTGTACTATGTTACACATCGCCTTCTTTGAACAGTCTCTTTTATTGTGTGTTTTATACCTATCCCTAATTGTCTTTAGCAGGAGAAACAGATAAGGGTCAACTTAAGTTTAAACATGGCTGTATCCATTACTTTATAGAAACCCAGTGGAATTTAGAAAACCAACAATTTTCAGAGTTTAATTACAGGAAAAGGGAACAATATAAATAATGAACGTATATTGCAAAGTTTTTTTTAACTACATATAATTAAACAATTTATGTTACAGTATCATATTTTTTAATATCCGTTTGATCTATTTGCCTATAATTTTGACCGTGTATCACACTACTACTTTATTAGGACGGATCTTATTCAAAGCCACTGTAAGGTATTCAATTAAATGCAATCTTATATGCCAGGGATGGCCAAATGTTGGCCCATGGGCCACATGTGGCCCTCGGTACTAGTTTTTGCGCCCCCTCAAATAAGTGTATCTAAAAATGTGTAAAATATAAAAAGAACAAGTGCATCCCAGACTCAAATGCAGATTACATTTATTAAGACATGCGCACAAACAATATGCACAAACGCAAATAAAATGCTTCAAAAACCTGTCACGTAGAGTCCTGCACTACCTCCACTATATCCTAATCCTCTCTGTAATAAGGCACACCAAGAGCCTGTCACGTAGTGTCCTGCACTACCTCCACTATATCCTAATCCTCTCTGTAATAAGGCACACCAAGAGCCACAGACTGTCTCCACCCTGTCTCAGTATTAATAAAAGTCAAGCAGGAGAAATGCCAACCACTTTGTAATAACTTAACTCCCATTCCGTGGAGCTCTGTATAATGTCCCGAGATTTCCTGAGGGGAAGCATCTCTATATCTCTTGAGAAAGTCTGCTAAGTGGGTGGACGAAACGCATAGAGGGGAGGAGCAACAAGGGAAGGAGTGCAATCAGGTGGAGTCCCCAGTCAAACGAAAGCCTTGGCCTCTAGGATACTGAGTAAAAGACACAAGGAGAGACTGTGAGACAGAGAGACTTTATTTATTTCTAGTAAGTGCCATGCACAAGACTTTTTATCTAGAATAAAGTTGAATACATTTTAAACAAAGTTCTAGTTTACTTGTGTTATCAATGTTGCTTAGTTATCTTGGTATCCTTTTTTATAGAGTAATCCTAGCTGAGCTCAGGATCATGCATTGGTCTTTAGCCAACTGGCAGCAGTGTTTGCAACAATGTTTATAGCAATGTTTTACATAGTTGCCAACTCTGCTGCCATAGAGTGCCTATAGCAGTCTATGGCAGGAGTATTTTCAACTATGTATAACATTGCTATAAACATTGTTGTAAACACTGCTGCCAGATGGCTAAAGACATGTGCACAGTCTGAGCTCACCTAGAATTACTCTATAACAAAGGATACCAAGAGATCTAAGCAACATTGGTTATAGAAGTACATTGGTAACTTGTGTACAATGTTATGCTCTATCCAATCAATGTAAGTTTATTTATGACTTTACTTTCCCTTTATTAAAGCTTCTGAAATACTGATCTTTGTCTCCCTTATCGCAGGAAGTTGGCCATCACTGTTAAATGCTACATCGGGGCAGGATATTTTTTTATTGTGGCTCCTCTTGAAAATAATAAAGCCATGGGATAGTATAGAAACATATCAGTAGTGCTATGGTGTACAGCTCACACATTTTGGAATTTTTAAAAGATATTGGAGTGTTGTTTCTGCACATTTTGAGTAGTTTTATAGCCTAATACCTCATCAATACATTATAAAGAGTGGACTGAACAATGTGTACTATTTGCGATTTTTTAAAATGTATCTATCACATTGAGTCTCAGTCCTTTTCTTTTCATTAATGAGCCCTTAAATTATTTGCAATCGTCCACTGCCACCCCCTCAACTAATGCAATGAAATCAAAAGGTGAAAGTGTGCTGACCTTTGTAAACTTTGAAACAATTAATTTTAGTAAAAAAATTGTATACTCAAAAAAATCGAAGCACTATAAATTATGTGAAGAATAATATTATTTAATGACAATAAAATCTTGGTGCAGGTCTGAATGTACTATTGTGATAAATACATTAGCACTAAAAGATCATATACACCCCTAGATTCACTAACGCCTAGATTTAGAGTTCTGCGGCCAAAGGGGTGCGTTAGCTACGCGTGCTTTTTTCTGGCCGCACCTTTTAAATACCGCTGGTATTGAGAGTTCACAGAATGGCTGCGTTAGGCTCCAAAAAAGGAGCGTATAGCATATTTAACGCAACTTCAACTCTCGATACCAGCGGTGCTTACGGACGCGGCCAGCTTCAAAAACGTGCTCGTGCACGATTCCCCCATAGAAAACAATGGGGCTGTTTGAGCTGAAAAAAAACCTAACACCTGCAAAAAAGCCGCGTTCAGCTCCTAACGCAGCCCCATTGTTTGCTATGGGGAAACACTTCCTACGTCTGCACCTAACACTCTAACATGTACCCCGAGTCTAAACACCCCTAACCTTACACTTATTAACCCCTAATCTGCCGCCCCCGCTATCGCTGACCCCTGCATATTATTATTAACCCCTAATCTGCCGCTCCGTAAACCGCCGCTACTTACATTATCCCTATGTACCCCTAATCTGCTGCCCCTAACACCGCCGACCCCTATATTATATTTATTAACCCCTAATCTGCCCCCCACAACGTCGCCTCCACCTGCCTACACTTATTAACCCCTAATCTGCCGAGCGGACCGCACCACTATTATAATAAAGTTATTAACCCCTAATCCGCCTCACTAACCCTATAATAAATAGTATTAACCCCTAATCTGCCTTCCCTAACATCGCCGACACCAAACTTCAAACATTAACCCCTAATCTGCCGACTGGAGCTCACCGCTATTCTAATAAATGTATTAACCCTTAAAGCTAAGTCTAACCCTAACACTAACACCCCCCTTTAAATATAGTTAAATATAATTTAAATCTAACGAAATAAATTAACTCTTATTAAATAAATTATTCCTATTTAAAGCTAAACACTTACCTGTAAAATAAATCCTAATATAGCTACAATATAAATTATATTTATATTATAGCTATTTTAGGATTTATATTTATTTTACAGGTAACTTTGTATTTATTTTAACCAGGTACAATAGCTATTAAATAGTTATTTACTATTTAATAGTTACCTAGTTAAAATAATTACAAAATTACCTGTAAAATAAATCCTAACCTAAGTTACAATTAAACCTAACACTACACTATCAATAAATTATTTAAATAAAATACCTACAATTACCTACAATTAAACCTAACACTACACTATCAATACATTAATTAAATACAATATCTACAAATAAATACAATGAAATAAACTAACTAAAGTACAAAAAATAAAAAAGAACTAAGTTACAAAAAATAAAAAAATATTTACAAACATCAGAAAAATATTACAACAATTTTAAACTAATTACACCTACTCTAAGCCCCCTAATAAAATAACAAAGACCCCCAAAATAAAAAAATGCCCTACCCTATTCTAAATTACTAAAGTTCAAAGCTCTTTTACCTTACCAGCCCTGAACAGGGCCCTTTGCGGGGCATGCCCCAAAGAATTCAGCTCTTTTGCCTGTAAAAAAAACACATAAAATACCCCCCCCCAACATTACAACCCACCACCCACATACCCCTAATCTAACCCAAACCCCCCTTAAATAAACCTAACACTAAGCCCCTGAAGATCTTCCTACCTTATCTTCACCATACCAGGTTCACCGATTGATCCAGAAGAGCTCCTCCGATGTCTTGATCCAAGCCCAAGCGGGGGGCTGAAGATGTCCATGATCCGGCTGAAGTCTTCATCCAAGCGGGAGCTGAAGAGGTCCATGATCCGGCTGAAGTCTTCTATCAACGGCATCTTCAATCTTCTTTCTTCCGGATCCATGTTCATCCCGCCGACGCGGAACATCCATCTTCACCGACGACTTCCCGACGAATGATGGTTCCTTTAAGGGACGTCATCCAAGATGGCGTCCCTCGAATTCCGATTGGCTGATAGGATTCTATCAGCCAATCGGAATTAAGGTAGGAAAATTCTGATCGGAACAGCCAATAGAATGCGAGCTCAATCTGATTGGCTGATTGAATCAGCCAATCGGATTGAACTTGATTCTGATTGGCTGATTCCATCAGCCAATCAGAATTTTCCTACCTTAATTCCGATTGGCTGATAGAATCCTATCAGCCAATCGGAATTCGAGGGACGCCATCTTGGATGACGTCCCTTAAAGGAACCGTCATTCATCGGGAAGTCGTCAGAAGAAGAAGATGGGTCCGCGGTGGAGGTCTTCAAGATGGAGCCGGTGCTCATCGGATGAAGATAGAAGATGCCGCTTGGATCAAGATGGTTGCCGGTCCGGATCGCCTCTTCTTACCGGATAGGATGAAGACTTTGGAGCCTCTTCTGGACCTCTTCAGCTGCCGGATGATGGATGTCTAGCCCCCGCTTGGGCTTGGATGAAGATTTTATAGCCAGGACGGATCGGTGTGATACCCGGCGAGGTGAAGACAAGGTAGGAAGATCTTCAGGGGCTTAGTGTTAGGTTTTTTAAGGGGGGTTTGGGTTAGATTAGGGGTATGTGGGTGGTGGGTTGTAATGTTGGGGGGGTATTGTATGTTTTTTTTTACAGGCAAAAGAGCCGAATTCTTTGGGGCATGCCCCGCAAAGGGCCCTGTTCAGGGCTGGTAAGGTAAAAGAGCTTTGAACTTTTGTAATTTAGAATAGGGTAGGGCATTTTTTTATTTTGGGGGCTTTGTTATTTTATTAGGGGGCTTAGAGTAGGTGTAATTAGTTTAAAATTGTTGTAATTTTTTTCTAATGTTTGTAAATATTTTTTTATGTTTTGTAACTTAGTTATTTTTTATTTTTTGTACTTTACTTAGTTTATTTAATTGTATTTATTTGTAGGAATTGTATTTAATTTATTTATTGCTAGTGTAGTGTTAGGTTTAATTGTAGATAATTGTAGGTAGTTTATTTAATTAATTTATTGATAGTGTAGTGTTAGGTTTAATTGTAACTTAGGTTAGGATTTATTTTACAGGTAATTTTGTAATTATTTTAACTATTTTAGCTATTAAATAGTTCTTAGCTATTTAATAGCTATTGTACCTGGTTAAAATAAATACAAAGTTGCCTGTAAAATAAATATAAATCCTAAAATAGCTATAATATAATTATAATTTATATTGTAGCTATATTAGGGTTTATTTTACAGGTAAGTATTTAGATTTAAATAGGAATAATTTATTTAATAAGAGTTAATTTATTTTGTTAGAATAAAATTATATTTAATTTAGGGGGATGTTAGGGTTAGGGTTAAAATTAGCTTTAGGGGTTAAAACATTTATTAGAGTAGCGGTGAGCTCCGATCGGCAGATTAGAGTTAATACTTGAAGTTAGGTGTCGGTGATGTTAGGGAGGGCAGATTAGGGGTTAATACTATTTATTATAGGGTTATTGAGGCGGGAGTGAGGCGGATTAGGGGTTAATAACTTTATTATAATAGCGGTGCGGTCCGCTCGGCAGATTAGGGGTTAATAAGTATAGGCAGGTGGAGGCGACGTTGAGAGGGGCAGATTAGGGGTTAATAAATATAATATAGGGGTCGGCGGTGTTAGGGGCAGCAGATTAGGGGTACATAGCTATAATGTAGCTGGCGGCGGCGTGCGGACGGCAGATTAGGGGTTAATAATAATATGCAGGGGTCAGCGATAGCGGGGGCGGCAGATTAGGGGTTAATAAATATAATACAGGGGTCGGCGGTGTTAGGGGCAGCAGATTAGGGGTACATAGGGATAACGTAGTTGGCGGCAGTGTACGGAGCGGAAGATTAGGGGTTAAAAAATTTTTATAGAGTGGCGGCAATGTGGGGGGGCCTCGGTTTAGGGGTACATAGGTATTTTATGGGTGTTAGTGTACTTTAGAGCACAGTAGTTAAGAGCTTTATAAACCGGCGTTAGCCCAGAAAGCTCTTAACTACTGACTTTTTTTCTGCGGCTGGAGTTTTGTCGTTAGATTTCTAACGCTCACTTCAGCCACGACTCTAAATACCGGAGTTAGAAAGATCCCATTGAAAAGATAGGATACGCAATTGACGTAAGGGGATCTGCGGTATGGAAAAGTCGCGGCTGGAAAGTGAGCGTTAGACCCTTTCCTGACTGACTCCAAATACCGGCGGTAGCCTAAAACCAGCGTTAGGAGCCTCTAACGCTGGTTTTGACGGCTACCACCAAACTCTAAATCTAGGCCTTAGATTCAAACAATTATCTAGTGAGAAAAGTTATATTCCAGTATAAGCAATCAATTCCATTCAATAAAAGAAATTGGAGAGATTTTCTCACTGAGAGTTTTTTCTCATTCGCAGTAAACCTAGAGAACTATCGACCTAACAGAATCTATTTTACCCTGAACCTTAATTCTCTCTTACACATTTCAGCTTACAACTACCACCACAATGTGTACTGACACCGCAGCTGAGAGATACTGACTTATAGCAGAGCTAAAACCTTAAGTTGACTCTGCCCCTAAACTGCTCAGTTACACCCATGAGCAGTCAAAGCCCCGCCCTTGAAGTTCACAACCACACCCACAGCAACTCAATTATACACATGCTAACTTCACAGTTCTGTCCTTCCAGCCATGCTCCACCCTATCTCCCTCCCCCTAGGAATCCCGGTCCTGGATAAAGAGTTGGAAATTGTGCTATGATCAGTAGAATTTTCAGTCCAACCAATCTATCCATTTTAGTATTTTGTATTTTTACTCTAGGTCAGGGGTAACAAATCTTTTTGAGAGTGTGTGCCCAAAATAGTGATAATCTCCTACAAAAGTTTTCTTCTTATCTAAAATGTAAATAATTTTTTTTTCCCTTTTAACTGCATGACATATAGAAACAATTAACGCTCAATTATTTTTGTTAAGAAAAAATATTTGTTAAGCAAAACCACAACTGCAGACAATAAAATTAAGCAGAACAGCAATAGTCCAGTTGTTATCAGCATCACTGTTGGCACTTGTGTCAATGGTTTGTGACCCCCTACTCTAGGTATTTAATATTTTTCCTATAAGTCATCTAAATTTAAATGATCTTTCCAGAATAGCTTTATTTACCAGAACATGATTTCCTAAAATTATTAAGAGGGATCAATAATAGCTTCAGGATTCTTGTTATAAAACATTTGCTTTTAATTTGCTGCAATTGTGCTGAACCAAAGAATAACCCAAGGTGTTCAATATGGAATCAATTATTAGAAGGACATGGAAATGGTATGAAAACATTTTTAATTGGGTGAGCAGGGTCAATGCAAGGATTTTTGCTTTCCCATCAACTGTACATTACTCTGATTCTTGACCAGGTTTGATTTGAGTATTCCTGATTCATATGTTATGTGTTTTTTTCTTTTCTTTATTTATAGCCACCCCAGTTGTTTGGTGAAGGAAATAGTTAACTTCCTGGGGGTAGGTGGGGTTTACCTCTTGAATAAAAAAATGGCTGTACTGCAACTGCAGTAATATTAGATATCTCTCAATTAAAGCACCAAAGTAATTAAATTGTATTATTAAATGAACCAGTATATTTATTTACACAAATACAAAAATAAAGCTGACAAAAAAAACACTCAAAGAACATTGTGTAAAGATTGTCTCAAACTGAAGTGAAAAGTTGCAGAAGTTTACCCGGGAACAATGGACCTCTCAGGACAGAAATAACAAGGTGGTGTAAAATAAAGCAAAAATGTATGAGACAAAATAAGCAACAGAAACTTTCTGGTGTAGCATTAATTAATGAATGAATTAATTAATGAATGAATTAATGAATTACTTTATTTATTTATTTATTCATTCATTCACAGATTAATGTATTCTACATTTTTGCCTTTGTGATTATATTTGTCTTTTACTTAATATTTTAGTTACTTGATAATATATTTTGCAATATTCATTTAAAGGGACACTGAACCCAATTTTTTTCTTTCGTGATTCAGATAGAACATGCTATTTTAAGCAACTTTCTAATTTACTCCTATTTTCAATTTTTCTTCGTTCTCTTGTTATTTTTATTTGAAAAAGAAGGCATATACGCTTTTTTTGGTTCAGGACTTTAGACAGCACTCTTTTTATTGTTGTTCACCAAAAATGGGCCAGCATCTAAACTTACATTCTTGCATTTCAAATAAAGATACCAAGAGAATGAAGAAAATTTGATAATAGGAGTAAATTATAAAGTTACTTAATATGTAATGCTCTATCTGAATCATGAAAGAAAAAATTTGGGTTCAGTGTCCCTTTAAGTTATGATGGAGCTAAAAGCATCTAAAAGTAAGAGCAATATAATTATTGCATAGACAATTAGACATCTAGGCTAGTATCCCTGCTTGCCTTTCCTCAGAATTACTCTGAATGCATTTCTACCAATGCACCAGATGAATTATGGTAAGATATGCAAATTAGATATGTAATATTTCAGATGTTTTGCTTCTGGTACCATGTTAAAGGGACAGTCAAGTCCAAAAAATAATTTCATGATTCAAATAGGGCATGTCATTTTAAACAACTTTCCAATTTACTTTTATCACCAATTTTGCTTTGTTCTTTTGGTATTCTTAGTTGAAAGCTAAACCTAGTAGGTTCATATGCTAATTTCTTAGACCTTGAAGGCCGCCTCTAAGCTAAATGCATTTTGACCGCTAGAGGGCGTTAGTTCATGTATTTCATATAGATAACATTGAACTCATGCACGTAAATTTATCGGGGTGTGAGCACTGATTGGCTAAAATGCAAGTCTGTCAAAAAAACTGAAAATAAGGAATCTTTAAAAGAATTTGAGGCGTATGGCAACGTGTCAAATTTTCACCTGAACCACAATAAATCTGAAATTTTTAATATAAACCTTCCTCAGGTGGAGTTATGTCAACTTACAGACAGATGCACACTGAGACTACAAACCCGCACACTTAAATATTTAGGGGTAAATATAACGGCCACACCAGAATCTCTGTTTGAAACTAATTATGTGCACTTGTTGCACTTAATAACATGCGATTTATCCTCGTGGAAAAATAAAAATGTGTCATGGCTGGGACGAATTGGGATAATCAAAATGAATATCCTCCCGCGCATTTTATATTACTTGCAGACCTTGCCAGTTCCCTTGCCAACAAACTATTTACAACGCTTACAGAACGTAATAGAAGAGTATATATGGGGGGGGAGTAGGCCGCGGGTAGCGAGAAACACATTGTATCAAGTGGAAGAGAGGGGAGGCTTAGGGGTTCCCAACTTACTACTTTACAAGAAAGCTATCAATTTGCAACACCAAGTGGAGTGGAGTGTTAACCACACACAGAAAACTTGGGTACAGATCGGAAGGGAGATTCTGAATACCGGTAACGTGGGTGCGTTAGGGTGGACTTCCACTAAAACTAGGCCTAAGGCAATTAAGTCATATATATTTTTTAAAGAGTTTTTCACGCAGTGGGACAAAACCTTGATAGAGCACCCACACATCTCATCGCACCCCTCCCCATTGACCCCTTTCAGGCACAACCCGGACATTTCCTTTACAAACACACAGAACCCAATAAGGGATAGAATGCAGATGGACCAAATTGCGTTCCATAGAATAATCACTAACAAAAAACTTAGAAGCAGGAGTGAACTGGAGGACTCTGGTCTTGGGTTCTCCTGGTACTTTCATATGCAACTCCAACACTTTATGGGGTCTTACAAACAGGCGAATCTACTGACTAGACCACTAACATTGCTTGAAACACTCAGTTTACTTCCCAGTAACCCGGGGCACCTAACATCAATAATGTACCGTACATTGCTATCAAATGCGAACTCCCCCCTTCCGACCTTTGCTGTGCAGTGGAACAGAGAGCTGGACTCTCACCCCACGGACAGCGAATGGCAACATTTTTTTACTAACCACACAAAGGCTTCGGTCTCTGCTAGAACGCTAGAGTCAAACTTTAAGTATATGTCACGCTGGTATCTTACGCCTGTTAGGCTACAAAAGATCTATAAACATACGGATGGAAAGTGCTGGAGGGGATGTGGGGACCGGGGGACTCTCTCCCACATATGGTGGCATTGGGACCTGATCAAATCTTACTGGCAAAACATTATAGACGCAATAGACGCAAATCTACAAGTTACACTGAACAGGGGCCCTAACTTATTACTTTTCCATGACCTTCCCAAGATTAGGGACAAACCTAAGAAGCAGTTATTGTATATCATGCTTAATAGCGCCAAATCTCTGATTCCCAAAAATTGGAAATCAACAAAGATACCCACGTTCTCTGACTGGACAAAACATGTAAGTAGGGATCTACAGCTAGAACGCTTCAGGTACTGGAGGGAGGATAGGATTGAATTACATGAATACATGTTGGAGCTGTGGAGGCCTATATATACCTGAGCATATAGATATAAGGTACATAATTGTAAGCGTTGTGCTGCATCCGCTCTCCGCGGTCTGCCCTTCTCCCAAAATAGAGGGAAAAGGGGAAAAAGGAAAATTTTCCTTTTTTTTTTTTCCCCTCTCTCCCCTATCTTCCCCTTACCTCTCCCTTCCTTACTCTTTCTTCTCTAATTTATCTTCACTTTAACCTTAACACTCTTACATTTCAGTAATGATGACACCGGAGTGCTGAAGAGTCAGCACGCTCACGGTCCAGTATACGTTAATTGGTGTGCACTCTAACACCAAAGCACTTGAATCAATATTATCAATATTATTGCATTACATGAGACTTGGCATTGCATTGTATTTCCATACTATTACTCTGTATACTATCTTATATTTTGTAACTGCCGGAGGAACGGCATATGGCTCACATTGTAACCAGAGCCAAGTCTGTTATATTTTATATATATAATGTTTCAATAAAGCTTTTGAAAAAAAAAAAAAAACCCTGAAAATAAGGGGGCAGTCTGCAGATGCTTAGATACAGGGTAATTACAGAGGTAAAACGTGTATTATTATAACTGTGTTGGTTATGCAAAACTGGGGAATGGGTAATTAAGGGATTATCTATCTTTTAAAACAACAACAATTCTAGTGTTGACTGTCCCTTTAAAATACAACAATTTCACATTGGGTTAAGTACAGCAGAATCAAAACCACTTCTGGACAGCTGTTTCATGCTCATAAGCACCAGATGAAAAAAGCCTTCCCAAAGGAATATGATAGAAGTTTATAAGGATGTGACATTGTTTCAGCAATCAAGGCTTTCATGTCCTTTTTACGAGGTGAAGGATTGATTTTAGGCTAATACACTGAGAGCTAAGTCGTAGCTTTGAATTATGTGAGTAAGGACTTTTGGGTAATTTGTTTCCTTTACAGAAAGGCTTCACCATTGCATTTTTCTATTTTCTCTTGGAGGTTTTCCACCACTCACGGAAAGAAAGAAATGTAGGACATTTTGTTTTCACTTCTGGCAGGATGACCTCTTTTGTTTTTTACCATTATACCTAGACTGATACTAGCATGTCTAACAGGAAAATGTATAAAGCTGCATGCAGACAAGTTCTCAAGCAGAGAATCTGTCCACTTGCAATCGCCACTTGGGCAAAATTGAAGATTGTAGAAGAGCTCTTTTGGGCAACCAACTGCATGAGAGTAGAGCCTGCCAATAACCCCAAACAAGCAAATTTGTGGTAATTTATCTCTGCCACCTAGGCTAAGAAGCAGAGACTGATTTTAAATTTGTGGTTGCAGACTCACTCTTGTGAGGGTGAACTGCAAGTTCTCAGAAGCTGTGAATGCATCTTGATAAATGTTTCCATAAGCATACATTTTTCAAGCTTTACAATAGATCACATTAATTTGCAGTGGATTACAGGCAAGTCTTTTTGGGCAGGGGCCCAGTACAGCTCACACTAATTTTGGATAAGTGTCACTGTATATTGATGACATATTTACATACTAATAAACACAACACTATATGATAATGCAAGGTATCTATATACTAATGAACATGCTGCACTGTGTAATTAATACAGAGTACCTATAAACTGATCAAATATATGCCGCACTGTATAGTGATGTTGAGTCGTCAAACAATAAAAGACAGAACTGGCTGCCCTGTATAATGATTATGGGTGCCTATGCACTAATAGTAAGTACTTTGTGCCGCATAAAGATGCTGAACATTTACACACATAAAATAAACACCCTGCACTGTATAATTTTGCCAAGTATTATACACTGATATAGGATATCTTGTGCTGAATAATGATTATGGCCATCTATACACTTTAATGTATAGGTATCTGTGGAATATGTGTGTGTTGCACATATAGATAGATATGTGGGGGTGGATTTTTGAAAACAGGATGTAAGGGGGCGGAGACAGGAAGTGAAGTAGTAGTGAAAATGCTAGGAGCAATTTTTAGAAGTTTAATGGCAATCACAATAAATCATTTCATTGCCAGTTAATCAAATGAATCCTAAATGCTTTTGAATATCTACATGGTGTAAGAAGTGGGATCTCTGACAAAACATGGCTCCTAATTTAAGGCACATAGAACCGCTTGTCTTTGATGAGGACAACTCTAACAAATGGTTGAAATCACAGAGAAAATGGGAAGTGTACAGCAAAGCAGGACTATCAGACAAATCAAAAAATGTGCAAGCTTACACTTTTCTAAATTTGGCTGGTTCAGATGCACTAGATACATATGAGTCATTTCACTTTTGAAGTGGGTGAGGACAAAGATTGTTAATCAAGAAATTTGATGAAATATGCTTACCAGAACAGAACGTGATAATGGACAGACATCCATTTAACATGATGGTTCAAAAACCTGACAAAGGAATTCAATCCTACATGGCCACATTGAGTTGGTTACAGTTAATGACCAAGAGATGATTATCTCAAATGCCTTACAAAGGTAAACCTTGCACCTGGCTTCAAATGCTACTCATGACTTGGTGGTTTCTAATAATGACTGCTGGAATGCAGATGATAAAATGTAGTTCCCCTAGAAAATACAAATGCAAGCCAGTTTATATACTACACTAACAGTAAAGACAGGATACATATTACTAAACCTGGACAATACGCTCAATACATGCTAGGTGTACATTTGGGCAACTACTATAGAGGAATATACATGCAAATTACATTACGGTTATCTACATGTGTAAATAAATACTGTTAAAACGAATAACTGGCATTCTCTCCAGGGACAGGAACAAATACTAGAAATTTGGAATTTGAGCATTTTATAGCTATTGGTCAAGTGATGATGATAGGATTAAACACTTCATCCCAGTAATGTAGTTTCCCTAGAAAATATGTACAAAACTTTAGTATGAAGAGAACATAGCAGAATAGATATGGACAGCTATTGAAAGGTATAAAAAGCTGAGTTATAACACTGAATCCTCCTGAATCAGTTTTAAAAGGTTAATTTCTAAACTATCTATATAGAAATCCAGATAAAAAAACAGAATGGGACTAATGTGGCCCAGGTCCAGACAACAAGGAAAAATACTGCATGGGAACCCTGCTGCAGAGGGCTGAAGAGGAGTAGACATAGCTGAAATGGAAGGGAAATTGCTTTAGGTGGAATGTTATACCATTTTTGTCAGGTTGGCCTTGAATTTGGAGTGGTCCCCTAAGTTGTGGGAGCTTCCACTGTGGTGTTGTGTAGTTTGGGATGTGGGACATTTAAACAGAGTGAGTTTTATTGATGATGCTGTTCCCATAAATGGACCTTATGCTGTGGAGGTGTTTGGGGGTAAAGAGTTATATAAAAGGAGAGTGGGCAATGTTGTAATAGTTAATGTACTTGGTAAGTTACATTGGGAAATAAAGCACATTTAGAGTTAATATCAGTGGTTTGGCTAGTAACAGTTAGGGTTAAGAGCATTGGAAGATCAACATGGCTACGATTAACAGTAAAAGGGAGTCTGGTGGTTCATGGGTTAATTGATGTGAGGGGGGCTATACAGGCGGTGGGTGAATCCTAGAGATACAAGGTTTAAATTATATTGGACGATCACAGCTGGTTTTAAATTAGGAGGATTCTGGGGGTATGATAATAATAATGGTACACTAGATAGGGTTTAGTGTGGTAAGGTTTACTATGATGGCATTTGGTTAGGGAGAAGATCTTCCTACTGTATTAGAATATCATAACCTATATAATAAAGGTATCAGAACTTATTGTGGCAGGGTTCTTAAGCCCTAACTGGGTGATCATCCCAAGTCGCCATATGGAGGTGAAATTAGTCACTGACATGCAAATAGATTGCTGTAACTAAAAATAGTAAGAGTATTGTAAAAAAAAATGTGGTGTTGATTTTTTATCCAATACTGCTTTGTTTGTAACTGAATTAAGATCTAGAGCATGTGACAGAATAAAGGCACTTTTCAAGCAATAAGGAGCAGTCAGCTCTCTATAGTCTGGCAGACAATCTGTCTCTAAAAATGTTAAATACAACAAACAAACAAAGATTTCCCACAGTCTCTAATTTCATGATTTGTCTGTGATAGATAATTGAACTACTAAGTAATGTCATACTGCACAAAAGGCTTTTTGTGTCTGCAAATCAATTTTAAGGTTACAGAAAGACCATCAACTGATAACAAAAAAAATAATATATCTATATATATATATATATATATATATATATATATATATACACGCATATATATATATATATATATATATATATATATATATATATATATATATATATATATATATTATCCAGAAACTAAGATATGATTCATGCTCCAGCCACAGCAACTTTTTCTAACAAATCTACCTGTTTTCCTTTCACAGATATTGCAGATCTACTGTTATTCTTACTAGAGGATTGATTGTGTAGGATCTGTACTTTAAAAAGCCCATAATGCATTGCAAGAGACAGACCATTGATTCTCAGTCATTAGTGGTGTGACAAAGTGTTTGGATATGCAAGTTTAATGGATGAATCATCCATAAACATACAAATTTTGAATGGTGGTCAGTTTGGCAAAGATCAGAAAAGTGTGCGGCGAGTTTGATATAAAAAGAAAAAGGGTATAATTATGATTAAAAAAAGAAGTAGAAAAGAGAATAGAATATCATATAATATACACTGTATTCTGTTGAAATGGCACATTTAAAATATTGAGGCATAACAGTGCCATTCTAAATATAAGTGGTTAGAATTAAGTTTAAAGTAAAGATACCAATTAGTTAAAGGGACACTGAACCCAAATTTGTTCTTTTGTGATTCAGATAGAGCATGCAATTTTAAGCAACTTTGTCATTTACTCCTATTATGGACAGCACTTTTTTATTGGTGGATGAATTTATCCACCAATCAGCAAGGACAACCCAGGTTGTTCACCAAAAATGGGCCAGCATCTAAACTTACATTCTTGCATTTCAAATAAAGATACCAAGAGAATGAAGAAAATTTGATAATAGGAGTAAATTAGAAAGTTGCTTAAAATGTCATGCTCTATCTGAATCACGAAAGAAAAAAATTGGGTTTAGTGTCTCTTTAATGGTAGTTAGAGCAGAAGAGTTTTGTTAGAATGGATTTTTGGTAGTGATAGGGTATAATTATGTTTGGGTTAGGGCATATTTGGTTGGGGTTAGGACTGCATGATGGTACATATGAGAAGCGTTAGGGTACAGATTTTGTAGGGCTAGAGTGGGAAAAGTGTATTGTTAAGGCTTGTGTAAGCTTTTGGTAAGGTCATAGTTGGGATGAGATAGGCCTGGGTAAAGTTTGGGTAGGGTTTTGGTAAGATTTGGGTTGGGTTATCTTAGATTTGGGTAAGGTTAGGGTGGGGTTTTGGTAAATTTGGATTTTAGTTAAAGTAGTTTTTTTAAGACAAGTGTAGGGTAGAGTTATGGTATGTTTGAGAATGGTTAGACATAGTTTGGGTAAGATCAGAGTTAAAGTAAAAGCATTAACACATTGCAAGCTATCCAACATCTTGGCCCATGGGGCCATGGGCTATTTTGTACCAAAATCTTAATTATAGCACTATTTAGTGCCCACAGTATAATGGATAATCAACAACACAACAGTAATTGGATAAACTACAGCTAATACAGCTTACTCTTCAACTGATAAGTTAAATGTGTTCCATTTAGCTTTAGATATGTTTATTAAGAAGATTTTATTCTATAACTGACATTAATATATTTGTCTGATTCTTAAGTTTAAAAAAGTATTATTAAATTGCTTGAAAGTAAGGGTTATGATGAGTCAAGTACTGATAAGGATATCCTTAAAGGGACAGGCTTGTTAACATTGAACTTTCAAGATTCCGTCAGGGCATGCAATTTTAAACAACTCTCTAATTTATTTTTATCATCAAATTTGCTTTTTTCTTTTGGTATTTTTTGTTGAAAGCTAAAACTAGGTAGGCTCATATGCTAATTTCAAAGGCCGCCTCTGCAGAGGCTTAGATACAAGGTAATCACAGAGGTAAAAAGTATATTAATATAACTGTGTTGGTTATGAAAACTGGGGATTTGGTAATAAAGGGATTATTTATCTTTTTTAAACAATAACAATTCTGGAGTAGACTGTTCCTTTAACATATTATATAGCACAACAAAAAAGAACATTTTTAAACCATAATACTATAGATTCTTTGTTCAAATAAATATTTCAACTAAAGAGAAGAGGGAAATGGTATACTAGTTTCTGTAAAATAGAGTGGGTTCTACCCAATAATGGGCCAGATTACGAGTGGAACGCTATTTTAACAGGCACCCGTAAAGGGGTAAATATGCCCTTTTACGGGCGCACATTAAGTAACCAGCCATTATAAGTGGCTGGTTAATGCTCCCACGAGCTTGCGGTTTCACTTCACGCTTAGTGCAATTAACTAGAGATCAGACCCAATTGCCCCCAAATAAAGAGGGCAGTACTGTACAATATAAAATATGAGCATTTATATTTAAAAAAAAAAAAAAAAATAACAAAAAACTGCACAAAGCAGTTATAAGGGTTTAAAGTGAGGGGATGTGGGGTGTTAGAAAACACTTTACATAGAGGTGAATGGGGGACTGTGTTTTTACTCTAAATATAAATGTATATGCTTATATACATACATATTTCTGTGTAAATATGTGTATATACACTAGATATGTGCATGGCGAAAAAATTCGGTTCGGTTCGGATCGATTCCGATTTTTTCGAATTTCGGTTCGGAGTGATTGGAATTCGGAAAAGTTCAAATCAATTCGGTTCGGATTCATTTCAGATTCATTCGGATTCGAATAAATTCGGCTCGACTCGGTTCGATTCGCTTCGGTTCGGAAATTCGGAATTCGGTGGGATGTGCTGTGTATTAGTCTAGTATTATGTACTGTATATTAGGTGTAACCCATAGCAGAGTGATATAACCTAATATACTGTACAATACTAGTGTAATCCATGGCCATCCGAATCTACCGAATATAGATAAACACATAAACCAGGTCTCTCTTTTCCATCAGGACCTTTAACAAACTTATTCTAAGGGACTAAAGTCTTAGGAGCACAATCTTTTTTCCCAGACTTCTTTTTAGCAACAGGAACATTCTGAAACTCCACAGCTTCAGTGAAGGAGACAACTTGAGAAGCATCCAAGTAGGAAACAGCACTTCCAGGTGAAGACTCTGGGGCATATTTATCAAAGTGCGAGCGGACATGATACGATGTAGCGTATCATGTCCGCTGCACATTGATAAATGCCAACAGCATACACTGTCAGCATTTATCATTGCACAAGCAGTTCACCAGAACTGCTTGTGCAATAACGCCCCCTGCAGATTCGTGGCCAATCGGTCGCTACAGTGGGTGTCAATCAACCCGATCGTATACGATCATGTTAATTTCTGTCTGCCACCTCAGAGCAGGTGGACAAGTTATGGAGCAGCAGTCTTTAGACCGCTGCTTCATAACTTCTGTTTCCGGCAAGCCGAAACAAGGGGCATCAAGCTCCATTTGGAGCTTGATAATTCAGCCCCTGTGCATCAGAAGGGAAAGAGAAAATGTCAGATACATCCTCAACCTCATCCACCTCAAGACATCTCTTTAGCTGCCCAGTTGTAGGATCAATTTCCATCTCACCTTCACCCTGCAATATTTTAGAGACTTCCCTCTGTAGAAGATGGACCTCTGCTTCCACAGGCCACTGCCCCACACCCCCAGATCGAGCACCCCAAGCAACCACCTGAGCAAAAGTCTAACCTTTCAGTAACCGTGGACATTGTTGCTTAAAATGTCCAGTAGCCCCACAGTGGTGACATTTCTTTTCCTCCATACAATTTACAGCAGAATGGCCTTATTCAAAACAATGCTGCCACGGAACATCATCCTTACAGTTCTCCTTTCAGCAAAACCAAGACATAAATGGATACAGAGGGTAGCCACGATTACCATTGATGGAAAACATTTGTGGAGGATACTATCTCATATCTCCTGCTTCATCCAAAAAAAAAACTCCACATAAAACCTCTTTTTCCTGGTAAATGTGCCATAAGCTTTTGTAACTCTCTCATCAGGACCCACCCAGGAACAGTATCTCTGCAACCAGTTCAATATGAAGGAGCCCTTAACAAAATGATTATACACATGAACCAGCACGGCCACTCTATTTGGTTTCCACATATAACAAGTGAAATTAAAACCCTTCAAATCGGGGTGATCCTTCAAGGACACAGCATTCTGCTAATATTGTGATGCAAAGTCTTCAGACGTAAAGGAAACAGTACCATACTGGGAAATGGATGGATACAAAATATCTTCTTGCGTGGCATCCCCAACATCTTCTCAATATTCATCGACTGCACACTTAACAATCCTTTTGTCGTTCAGGGAAAGTTTCATTTTGGCAAATCTTCTGCCATTGCAATAAAGAACACTTCTATATGTGCCTTTGAATCAGATTAGGTTGTGCTGATCCCCCAATAGCAGCATGTCACCAACCCATGACAGGAAGGGGGCAAGGCCGAGGGGCCATGTCACCTGGATTTTCATATACACACTTGAGTTTATAACGATTTGGAAAATGTATCTGTCTGTCCATCTATCTATCTTTCTATCTATCTATCCATCATCTATCTATCTATCCATCATCTATCTATCTATCTATCTATCTATCATCTATCTATCTATCTATCTATCTATGTGTTTACATATGTATGTGTATGACACACAGATACACCTTTGAGCTCTTCCCAGTCCAACCTTTTGTTATATACCATATACCTTTAACATTTAATAATAAATATATTTTTTATGTTTACTATGTATATAAAGTATGTATATGTGTGTATGTGTGAAATACTTTATTTTAATATATTATACAGTACAGGTATAGCTAGCTTAGGTTTTATTTCACAGGTAAGTTTGTATTTATTTTAACTAGGTAGACTAGTTAGTAAATAGTTATTAAGTAGTTACTAGCTACCTAGTTAAAATAAATACAAAGTTACCTGTAAAATAAAACCTAACCTGCCTTATACTAAAAACTAACATTATAATAAAAAAATAATAAAATACAATCCTATTGGCTGATTGCAACAGCCAATAGGATTTTTCACCTTTATTCCTGTACGCCTCAGCTATAATAAATCTAGCCCTGAGCATACTTGGGGAAAAAGAGATAGAAGATAAGGTACTCTGCCAGTAAAACCTAGCACACCTTGGTATTTGTCTTTGTGGTAATTTTTCCACCCCTGTTTTAGCAATCTATGAGAAGTCCCAAAAGATGACTGGTACATACGCATCATGTACTGCCTTGCTTGCATATCCAGCAAGTCAATAATAGTGTACTAACCTGTGGACATTTTAGAAACTCCTTTTTTTAATACATTTTATATTACAAACTGCCTTGCTATGGCACTGCTACACCATCATACTATTTAGCCTCATGTCCCATTGAGTCCGTGTTTCTGTTGAACAAGTCTGACCTCTGAGTTAGGCTTTTAATAGAAGGTCAGAGGTTATATTGTAAAAGTCATTAATCTTCAATGCAAGGGTGCCCCTGTCTTCTAGTTGATAAAACAGATAATGAACATTTTCTTGTAGAAAAAATAAAACAGCTAGGCATGTTCCTGCAGAAGAGATGACTGTAGAATATTTTTAAATTATATATATACTAGGCGAGAGAGGGCAGTCTATGTTTAAAAACTAACACCCCCCAAGCTAAAGTTACAAAAAAACAACAACTAGAATTACCGAAGAAAATAAACAAAGGTATCCAAAATAAAAAATTTAAACCTAAACTAATACCCCTATAAACATAAAAAAATCCCCCCAAAATAAAAACATCCCCTAATCTAATACTTAACTACCAATAGCCCTTAAAAGGGCATTTGTAGGGCATTTCCCTAAGTTGAACAGCTCTTTTACCTCTGAAAAATACTGAATCCCACCTAACAGTAACCCCCCCACCCACCAAAGTCCCCAAAATAAAATAAACTAACACTAAAAAAAAAACTAAACTACCCATTGCCCCTAAAGCGGCATTTGTATGGGCAGTGCCCTTAAAGGAGCTTTAAAGCTCTTTTACTGCCCTGAAAAGGGCATTCAGCTCTTTTTCAATTGCCCAAATCCCTAATCTTAAAAACAAAAAAAACAACCCCCCCCCCCAAAAAAAAAAAACTAAGCCCCAAATAGGTACTCACGGTTCCTGAAGTCTGGCGGAGAAGTTCTTCTTACAGACGGATCCATCATCTTCTATCTTCATCCGGAGTGAAGGCGGCACGGAGTGGAGGTACAGAGCTGTGTTCCCGATGCCTTGTTCCTCATTGGCGGTCCTCAATGGCAGCAGTCCTCAGTGGCGGCGGAGGCGTTCCTCAGCGGCATGGAGGCTCCACTTAATACGATGTCCATTGTAGACTGAAGATTGAAAGAACTATTTAATAGCTAAAATAGTTAAGAACTATTTAATAGCTAAAATAGTTAAAATAATTACAAAATTACCTGTAAAATAAATCCTAACCTAAGTTACAATTAAACCTAACACTACACTATCAATAAATTAATTAAATAAACTACCTACAATTACCTACAATTAACCTAACACTACACTATCAATAAATTAATTAAATACAATTCCTACAAATAAATACAATTAAATAAACTAGCTAAAGTACAAAAAATAAAAAAGAACTGTTACAAAAAATAAAAAAATATTTACAAACATAAGAAAAATATTACAACAATTTTAAACTAATTACACCTACTCTAAGCCCCCTAATAAAACAACAAAGCCCCCCAAAATAAAAAATGCCCTACCCTATTCTAAATTACTAAAGTTAAAAGCTCTTTTACCTTACCAGCCCTGAACAGGGCCCTTTGCGGGGCATGCCCCAAGAAGTTCAGCTCTTTTGCCTGTAAAGAAAAACATACAATACCCCCCCAACATTACAACCCACCACCCACATACCCCTAATCTAACCCAAACCCCCCTTAAATAAACCTAACACTAAGCCCCTGAAGATCTTCCTACCTTGTCTTCACCTCACCGGGTATCACCGATCGGTCCTGGCTCCGATATCTTCATCCAACCCAAGCGGGGGCTAGACATCCACTGAAGAAGTCCAGAAGAGGGTCCAAAGTCTTCATCCTATCCGGGAAGAAGAGGCGATCCGGACCGGCAACCATCTTGATCCAAGCGGCATCTTCTATCTTCATCCGATGACGACCGGCTCCATCCTGAAGACCTCCACCGCGGACCCATCTTCTTCCGGCGACGTCCAACTGAAGAATGACGGTTCCTTTAAGGGACGTCATCCAAGATGGTGTCCCTCGAATTCCGATTGGCTGATAGGATTCTATCAGCCAATCGGAATTAAGGTAGGAATATTCTGATTGGCTGATGGAATCAGCCAATCAGAATCAAGTTCAATCCGATTGGCTGATCCAATCAGCCAATCACATTGAGCTCGCATTCTATTGGCTGTTCCGATCAGCCAATAGAATGCAAGCTCAATCTGATTGGCTGATTGGATCAGCCAATCGGATTGAACTTGATTCTGATTGGCTGATTCCATCAGTCAATCAGAATATTCCTACCTTAATTCCGATTGGCTGATAGAATCCTATCAGCCAATCGGAATTCGAGGGACGCCATCTTGGATGACGTCCCTTAAAGAAACCGTCATTCTTCAGTTGGACGTCGCCGGAAGAAGATGGGTCCGCGGTGGAGGTCTTCAGGATGGAGCCGGTCGTCATCGGATGAAGATAGAAGATGCCGCTTGGATCAAGATGGTTGCCAGTCCGGATCGCCTCTTCTTCCCGGATAGGATGAAGACTTTGGACCCTCTTCTGGACTTCTTCAGTGGATGTCTAGCCCCCGCTTGGGTTGGATGAAGATATCGGAGCCAGGACCGATCGGTGATACCCGGTGAGGTGAAGACAAGGTAGGAAGATCTTCAGGGGCTTAGTGTTAGGTTTATTTAAGGGGGGTTTGGGTTAGATTAGGGGTATGTGGGTGGTGGGTTGTAATGTTGGGGGGGGGGGGTATTGTATGTTTTTTTTACAGGCAAAAGAGCTGAACTTCTTGGGGCATGCCCCGCAAAGGGCCCTGTTCAGGGCTGGTAAGGTAAAAGAGCTTTTAACTTTAGTAATTTAGAATAGGGTAGGGCATTTTTTATTTTGGGGGGCTTTGTTGTTTTATTAGGGGGCTTAGAGTAGGTGTAATTAGTTTAAAATTGTTGTAATATTTTTCTTATGTTTGTAAATATTTTTTTTATTTTTTGTAACAGTTCTTTTTTATTTTTTGTACTTTAGCTAGTTTATTTAATTGTATTTATTTGTAGGAATTGTATTTAATTAATTTATTGATAGTGTAGTGTTAGGTTAATTGTAGGTAATTGTAGGTAGTTTATTTAATTAATTTATTGATAGTGTAGTGTTAGGTTTAATTGTAACTTAGGTTAGGATTTATTTTACAGGTAATTTTGTAATTATTTTAACTATTTTAGCTATTAAATAGTTCTTAACTATTTAATAGCTATTGTACCTGGTTAAAATAATTACAAAGTTGCCTGTAAAATAAATATTAATCCTAAAATAGCTACAATATAATTATAATTTATATTGTAGCTATATTAGGATTTATTTTACAGGTAAGTATTTATCTTTAAATAGGAATAATTTATTTAATAAGAGTTAATTAATTTCGTTAGATGTAAATTATATTTAACTTAGGGGGGTGTTAGTGTTAGGGTTAGACTTAGCTATAGGGGTTAATACATTTATTAGAGTAGCGGTGAGCTCCGGTCGGCAGATTAGGGGTTAATAATTGAAGTTAGGTGTCGGCGATGTTAGGGAGGGCAGATTAGGGGTTAATACTATTTATTATAGGGTTAGTGATGCGGATTAGGGGTTAATAACTTTATTATAGTAGCGCTCAGGTCCGCTCGGCAGATTAGGGGTTAATAAGTGTAGGCAGGTGGAGGCGACGTTGAGGGGGGCAGATTAGGGGTTAATAAATATAATACAGGGGTCGGCGGTGTTAGGGGGAGCAGATTAGGGGTACATAAGGATAACGTAGGTGGCGGTCGGCAGATTAGGGGTTAAAAAAAATTATTTGAGTGTCGGCGATGTGGGGGGACCTCGGTTTAGGGGTACATAGGTAGTTTATGGGTGTTAGTGTACTTTAGAGTACAGTAGTTAAGAGCTTTATGAACCGGCGTTAGCCCAGAAAGCTCTTAACTACTGACTTTTTTCCTGCGGCTGGAGTTTTGTCGTTAGATGTCTAACGCTCACTTCAGAAACGACTCTAAATACCGGAGTTATAAAAATCCCATTTAAAAGATAGGATACGCAATTTACGTAAGGGGATCTGCGGTATGGAAAAGTCGCGGCTGAAAAGTGAGCGTTAGACCCTATTTTGAGTGACTCCAAATACCGGCGGTAGCCTAAAGCCAGCGTTAGGAGCCTCTAACGCTGGTTTTCACAGCTACCGCCAAACTCCAAATCTAGGTCATAGTAATTAGGTTTATTTTTTTTATTTTGGATAATGTGGTTTATTATTTTGTTCAATGTTAGACTTTTTTATTTTCTGTAATTTTAGATAAGTTTAAATTAGTTTTCTTTATTTTTAAAGTAATGTTAGGTTTTTTAATTTAATTGTAATTTAGGATTATTTTAATTTATGTAATGGGGTTAATTTAGGGAGTGTTAGGTTAGGGGGCTTAGTGATTAGTTATTTGCGTTGTGGGGTTTGGCGGTTTAGGGGTTAATAGGTTTATTATGTTAATTGCTATGTGGATTAATGGTGGTTTAGGGGTTAATAGATTTATTAGTTTAATTAGTGATGTGGGTTAATGGTGGTTTAGGGATTAATAGATGTATTAGGTAGTTTGTTGTTTTTTATTTCTTAATACTTATTGCGGGCGGTTAGGTTTTTTTCTTAATACTTATTTCGGGCAGTTAGTTTTTTTTGTAATACTTATTGCGGGCGGTTATGTTTTTTTTTAATTCTTATTGCGTGCAATTAGATTTTTTTTTAATACTTATTGCGGGCGGTTAGGTTTTTTTCTTGATACTTATTGCGTGCAGTTAGGTTTTTTTTCATACTTATTGCTGGTGGTTAGGTTTTTTTTTAATTACTTATTGCGAGTGGTTAGGTTTTTTTTTTTTTTGTAATGCTCCGTTTAGGGAGTGTTAGGTTAGGGGGCTTAGTGATTAGTTATTTGCGTTGTGGGGTTTGGCGGTTTAGGGGTTAATAGGTTTATTATGTTAATTGCTATGTGGATTAATGGCGGTTTAGGGGTTAATAGATTTATTAGTTTAATTAGTGATGTGGGTTAATGGTGGTTTAGGGATTAATAGATGTATTAGGTAGTTTGTTGTTTTTTATTTCTTAATACTTATTGCGGGCGGTTAGGTTTTTTTCTTAATACTTGTTTCGGGCAGTTAGTTTTTTTTTGTAATACTTATTGCGGGCGTTTTTTTTTTTTTTAATTCTTATTGCGTGCAATTAGATTTTTTTTTAATACTTATTGCGGGGGGTTAGGTTTTTTTCTTGATACTTATTGCGTGCAGTTAGGTTTTTTTTCATACTTATTGCGGGTGGTTAGGTTTTTTTTTTTTTTGTAATGCTCCGCTTGCCTTCAGTGGATTCTTTCACCACCTTGCTATTTTCGGAATCCACCTCGCACTGCCAACATTCCTTTAAGGATGCATGCGCAACTGGCGCCAGCGACGGATGCGTTACAAACACAATTATAGTATAGATAAAGAGAGAGAAGAAATATTTATATCTTTAAAATCAATTTAAGTTCAGCACGCACAGGAAGTGACGTATTAATACATCACTTTCATATCACTTTGGACAATACAATGTTTTTGCATGCAAAACAAGATTATGGCAACATATGATGGTAGGCAAACAGGATTATTAAGGTGCCAGAAATGTGAGGGCAAGCAATAAATAAAACATTTTAAAAGTTCTCAACAATCAATAGCACGCTCATATTGAATGATGACCGTAAAAGACCAAAATAAAGTATGTTTAATATTATAAATTTACAGAATATTTGTATTACTTTACTGACCTTTGGATTGTCACTAATTGATTGAATACCGTTTACCAATATCTGTGTCTCAATAAAAAATTCCCAAGAATAAAAAAAGAGTAAATTCCCTGCACAATGTTGTAATAGTCTAACCAGGTTGTATCTTACCTCAGCCAGAATTAAGTATTGTCCCTAATTCTTCAGATATGTGCTGGAGGGATTGTGAAGGAAAGGGGATCTTTAATCCATATTTGGTGAACATGCCCCAAATTGAAGCCTTTCTGGTCCTCCATAGAAAATTACCTTAAGGTCCTATTGGGTCCAAATACAGCAGTTAAACTTGAACCCACCCTAGCATTATTAAACTCATTACCCAAGTTCTCCTGCAAACTTTGTCTTCTATTGGTTCAATTGGCATTGAATTCCTCAAGATCTCTGATAGCCAGCTTGTGGAAGTCAAAAGCAATTTCCACTATTGGGACATGGATGGAACACATGGAAAATACTTTAGCGATGGAAGAGTATTGATATTTTAAAAATAATAACATGTTTTGATATTAAGTTCCATTGGGAATCTAGTAGAAAAGCATTTGAATCATCACTAACAGGACTCCCTTCTACGTGACAGAACAACTAATATGCTATAACAGACATAGGGAAATATCCAGATACAGGACATTATGAGGCAAATTTATCAAGCTCCTGAAGGCTCGCCAGAAACACCAGTTATGAAGCAGTGGTCTAAAGACCGCTGCTCCATAACCTGTCCGCCTACTCTGAGGAGGCGGACAAACATCGCCATAATTCAACCCGATCGAATACGATCAGGTTTTTTGACACCCCCCCTGCTAGCGGACATGAACCTGCAGGGGGCGGCATTGCACCAGCAGTTCACAAGAGCTGCTGGTGCAATGCTGAATGCAGAGAGCATATTGCTCTCAGCATTCAGCGGTCTGTCAGACATGATCCGCTGATCGGATCATGTCGGACAGACACACATAATAAATAGGCCCCATATGTTCTTCCATGGAGTTTCCATACTCCTTTTCCTCCTTCCTCTCATTTTTGATTCGCCTGCTTCTCCTTTCCTCTTTTTCTCTTTCCACCTCTCTCAAAGCAGATAATTTTTAACTGATTTTATTGTTCCTCCTCCTTAGCCTATAAAGATTGTCTCAGAATTTGATAAGTCAGTTATACTTCGGTCACGATTGTTTTGGTTTATATCCAGTTCCTATGTAACTAACAATCAGCTAGATTACGAGTTTTGAGCACTATAGGGAAATTAACGACCATCACAAAAGCGGTGGTATTTCACCTCCCTATAGCGCTGCTATTACAGGTTTTGAAAAACCGGCTTGTGCGGGCGATATGGTGGCATGGAGCTCCATACCTCACCCAAATACAATCGGTGTTTTGATGTGCTCGTGCATGATTTCCCCATAGACATCAATGGGGAGAGTCAGCTAAAAAATGGCTAACACCTGCGATTGCGGAAACAAAAGCTCTGTAACACAGCCCCATTGATGTCTACGGGGAAAGAAAAAGTTATGTTTAAAACTAACACCCTAACATAAAAACCATGTTTAAAATACCTCTAATCTGCCGCCCCCCGACATAGCCACAACCTACATAATGTTATTAACCCCTAATCTGCTGCCCCTAACATCGCCGCCACCTACATTACAGTTATTAACCCCTAATCTGCTGGCCCTAACATCACCGCCACCTACCTACACTTATTAGCCCCTAATCTGCTGCCCCCAATGTCGACGCCACTATACTAAAGTTATTAACCCCTAAACCTCTGGCCTCCCACATCACTAACACTACATAAATATATTAACCCCTAAACGTAACCCTAACCCTAAGCATAAGTCTAACCCTAATGTAACCCTGAACCTAACCCTAACCCTAACACCCCCTAACTTAAATATAATTAAAATAAATCTAAATAAAATTTACAATTATTACCTAAATAACCTATTTAAAACTAAATACAAACTTACCTGTAAAATAAAACCTAAGCTAGCTACAAAATAACTAATAGTTATATTGTAGCTAGCTTAGGTTTTATTTTTATTTCACAGGTAAGTTTGTATTTATTTTAACTAGGTAGACTAGTTAGTAAATAGTATAGTATTAACTATTTACTAGCTACCTAGTTAAAATAAATACAAAGTTACCTGTAAAATAAAACCTAACCTGCCTTATACTAAAAACTTACATTACAATAAAATAAAAAGATTAAATTAATCAAATACTGTACAATTATATAAATTACAAAAAAAAATACACTAAATTACACAAAATAAAAAACGAAATTATCCAAAATAAAAACGAATTACTCCTAATCTAATAGCCTTATCAAAATAAAAAAGCCCCCCAAAATAAAAAACCATAGCCTACACTAAACTGAAAATAGCCCTTAAAAGGGCCTTTTGCGGGGCAGTGCCCCAAAGCAATCAGCTCTTTTACCTGTAAAAAAAAAATACAAACAACCCCCAACAGTAAAACCCACCACCCACACAACGAAACCCCCCAAATAAAATTCTATCTAAATAAACCTAAGCTAACCATTGCCCTGAAAAGGGCATTTGGATGGGCATTGCCCTTAAAAGGGCATTTAGCTCTTTTACGGTGCCCAAACCCTACGATAAAAATAAAACCCACCCAATAAACCCTTAAAAAAACACTAAACCCCGACGATCCACTTACAGTTTTCGAAGACCAGAGATCCATCCTCATCCAGACGGCAGAAGTCTTCATCTAGACGGCATTTGAAAATGAAGTTAGGGGGTGTTAGGGTTAGGTTTAGACTTAGGCTTAGGGTTACGCTAGGGTTAGGTTTAGGGGTTAATAGGTTTATTATAGTGGCAACGATGTTGGGGAGCGGTGGAATAGGGGTTAATACATTTTTTAAGTGGCGGCAATGACCGGAGCGGCAGTTTAGGGGTTAATCATTTTATTTTTGTGTTTGCGATGCGGGAGGGCCTCGGTTTAGCGGTTAATAGGTAGTTTATGGGTGTTAGTGTACTTTTTAACACTTTAGTTATGAGTTTTATGCTACAGCTTAGTAATATAAAACTCATAACTACTGACTTTAGATGACGGTACGGATCTTGTGGTTATAGAGTGTACCTCTAAACTTTTTGGCCTCCCAGGCAAACTCGTAATACCGGCGCTATGGAAGTCCCATTGAAAAATTACTTTTTAAAAAGTGCGGTACTGACGTTGCGTGACGGCCAAAAAGGTTTGTGGTACACCTATACCTACAAGACTTGTAATAGTGGCGTTAGGGAAAAAGCAGCGTTATGAAACATAACTATGCTTTTTCACTCATAACACCAAACTCGTAATCTAGCTGTATGTTATTGTTGTCGATTTGAAAACTCAAAAATAATAATAATATTGTATTAGTTTTAAATATGTTTAGTTTGCCTTAAAGGAACATTATATACAATATTTTTTTTACATCTAAGTGAGGATGTTACAAAACACATTTTTGTTTTAAACAAAAACAAAACAAAAAAAAACTCATGTTCCCATCCTGGATAAATCAATGTGTACTTGGTATTGGCGGTGAGCATTTGAAAGCTTCGTTAGCATCCAAATGCGAAAGTACCACTCGGCTCTTTTCAGATCCACATTTATTCTGGTGAAAGTGCAGCAAACTAGGATCTGTGCAAATCCAGATCTTAGTGTGTTGTACTTTCACCAGGATAAATGTGAAAGGAGCCAAATAGCACGAGCAGACTGCATACTTCTGCATTCGGATGCTAATAAAGTGTACGAATGCTCACCCCCATATGTCACTATTCCTTGGGCATTTTCCTCCACTAGTAAACCAGACTCAGTTGTCCTTATCAGCCAGTGAGGATTAGTAGGAAGGACAAAACTAATACTGCAGTATTCATTTCAATATAAAATTAAACAAATTGTACTTAGGTGTATTTTCCAAAATTGTAAATATTGCTCTTCCACATGCACAATTGACATTTTGTTTTGTATAACGTCTCCTTTAATGCATCATCTATTCAAATTCAGAAGACATTGATGAAACTGGTCTTACTAAATTGCACACAATTCCAATGTTGTCTAGATTAATGTTATTTATTTCTCTATAAACTTCCTTATTTAAGCCTTGTTAGTCTGATTACTGAATGTTTATATAAACAAATAGACTAGGAATATGTGAAAGAAGCCAGGATAAAGCAGATGTTATAACAACTGTTGCTTCCATGACAACCTTGTTTCCTCTATAGTTTGAGTATGGTTTCTATTTTACCCAGACTGAATGATTCCCACAGCCTTTACAATTAACTTAAAACTCAGTATCATATAGCTGCTTAGTCTTTATTACTCACTAATATCACTGATCTGTAAAAAGCCTAAGGTAAATGCTTCTAAACTAGACGTCTGCTCTCATACAACTCTTTGAAGTCTAGTTTGAAGATGTTTTGCTGGATTTCTATTGTAGTCTTTGGAATTCTAATGGAATTTTAATGAAGGTTCATAATGTCCTGATACATCATGACCATTGAACAATAGAAACAGTACAGTCTATACAAAAGGGTAGTGTCTTCTGTCTTTTTACTACTCGATATATAGGTGGTCTATAAATAGCTATTTTGCTGTGTATACCAGAAATCAAAACATAAAGAACTTTAAATAGCTAATTTCCTACTCGTTATGCTATAATTATGCAAGGTTAACAAGGGTGTAACTAGAGACTACTGGGACCAAAAGCAAAATTTTGAGCACAAATTCTATTCCATTGTTTACCTCCTCCACTTATATTTTTAGAGAACTCCCAACTGTCCCACATTTTGCAGGATTGTCATGGTTTGGGAACTTTGCTGTCTCTCACACCTCCCCAGGAACCTTTGAAAGTCCCAGTTTCTTGAGGACTGCCTAGCCACACCCCATCCATCAAATCACAATAAAATCCACCCAATTCCCTCTCCATCTCCACCCCAATATGATGTGACAGACACCACCCAATTAACTGTGAGTTCACCCAACATATCCCCATCCGACATAGCTTCCAGAAAATGTTATATATGTTTTTAATATTTTTTTTTTTTTTGTCATACATTTCTGTATGAAACCTAATCTTTCAAATGTTTCAGACTCTGGATAAGAACATACATGTTAATTGTCCAGAATGTCTCCAGAGTCGCAGTTCCTGTTTTTGGCATGGTTGGATGGGTGTGATCGTGGAGTAGATAGGGCCTGGGTGTGCTGTGGGTAGAGCTTGAGCAGCCCTTAGAAACCGAGACATTTGCCCTAATGGGGGGCTGCAGGAGGGGCAGTGGGAAGATCTCCCATCACTATCCCATAAGATCTAAGGCAGTTTGTTCTACATTTTGATATTTTTAATCACATATGTAGTACTGTGGTTGAGGAAAACCAAGAGACTTATACAATTTTTTAACGTTTTATTTGTTTATTTGCAGCAAAGTATGTATTTATAGTTTAAAGTTTAAATATACGCAAACTGATCATAATAAAATTCTGTCCTTCTCTATAATTTTTAATCTTTTTTAAATAAAGAGTTATAAGGTATGGTGGTGATGTTGTTTCATTTATGCTTGCATACATCTAGTTAATTATTAAAATATGAGTTTCTCTGGTCTTACATCCAACTGCCCCTAAAATCAAGTGTTAGTTTCTTTTTTAAATGTAGTATTTTTTTATTTTTTTTTAAGAAAACTTCACTTAGCAGTTTTTTGGGGCTAAAATCGGTGGCTGTGGGGTGTTAAAATGTGAACTGTGTGTTCCCAGTAAATATATATGTATATGCTTATGTACATATATATTTATGCGTTAATATGTGTATATATATTTACACTTTGCTGCCATCGTTGCCTTACTTACGCCCTTCGCTGCGCTAGTTCTTATGCGTGTCTCACGGCATGAGAACGAGGCTCCCATGAGCGCAATTCATATTTAGCGCTCCACTTGTACTCTGGCCCACAATGTATTATGGAGTTGGGCCTATTAAGCATCATCATAAAAAGAGATATTTTTTTAAGGGGACATGAAACCCAAACTTTAATTCTCTTGGTATCCTTTGTTAAAGAAGCAGCAATGCACTAGTGACAGCTAGCTGAACACATCGAATGAGCCAATAAAAACGTGCATAAATGTGCAACCACCAATCAGCAGCTATCTCCCAGTAGTACATTGCTGCGCCTAAGCCTACCTAGTTATACATTTCAACAATGGATACCAAGAGAACAAAGTAAATTAGAGAATAGAAGTAAGTTGAAAAGTTGTTTAAAATTGCAAGTTATATCTAAATTATGAAAGAAAAAAAAATTGGGTTTCATGTCCATTTAAATAAGTATAATTAGGGGACGCTTCCGGGCAGCGACCAAGATGGACAAATTACTTTAAAGCTGCATTAATGAGCTGGTTAATCCACCAAATATCAGCTAATAGATCCAACATCCAAACTTCATCTAGACACATTTGATTAGAGCAACACAAACTGCCAATTTTTAACCTAAGCTGTGTCGATCTGTACAACTTAAAAGTACCGGAACGGTGAGGCCTGTGGTCGTAGCACAATTGTGGCTGAGGCCTATACCTAAACCCCCCGGTCTATCCGGGTAAAGCAGCTGATGACAGCTGAAACTTACACAATGGACCCTACTGAACTGTCATTATTCAAGGCATTAGATAGCCTACTTTGTGAATATTCTTCAAGTCTTGCGGAGCACCTACAGGCAGCATGGAGGATTTCTGACGAGCCTGAGCCATCGGGAGACTCAAATCCCACAATACAAGGCGAGCTGATCCGACATTAATATACAAATTCCAAAGATTCTGAGCTATGGGAGATGCCAAAAACAGGGGCATATTTAGCAACTGCCTTACCTGTTATAGAAGGCTCATACCTGATTGGATCAGCCAATAGGATTGAAGTTCAATCCTATTGGCTGATTACATCAGCCAATAGGATTTTTTCTACCTTAATTCCGATTGGCTGATCCAATCTTTCTATCAGCCAATCTGAATCTAAGGGACGCCATCTTGGATGACGTCACGTAAAGGAACCGTCATTCAGTAAGAAGCCGTTGTTTGAAGAGGATGTTCCGCGTCGGATGTCTTGAAGATGGAGCCGCTCCGCGTCGGATGGATGAAAATAGAAGATGCCGTCTGGATAAAGACAACTGCCCATCTGGAGGACCACTTCGCCCTGGCTTGAATGAAGACTTCTCCCGGCTTCGTTGAGGACTTTGGCCCGGTTGGATGAAGACTTATGCCGCTTCCTTGAGGATGGATGTCGGGTCTTCAGAACTGTAAGTCGATCTTCAGGGGGTTAGTGTTAGGTTTTTTAAAGGGTGTATTGGGTGGGTTTTATTTTTTAGATTAGGGTTTGGGCCGCAAAAGAGCTAACTGCCCTTTTAAGGGTAATGCCCATCCAAATGCCCTTTTCAGGGCAATGGGGAGCTCAGGTTTTTTTAGATAGTATTTTATTTGGGGGGTTGGTTGTGTGGGTGGTGGGTTTTACTGTTGGGGGTTGTTTGTATTATTTTTTTTACAGGTAAAAGAGCTGAATACTTTGGGGCAATTCCCTGCAAAAGGTCCTTTTAAAGGCTATTGGTAGTTTAGTTTAGGCTAGGGTTTTTTTTATTTTGGGGGGCCTTTTTTTATTTTGACAGGGCTAGTAGATTAGGTGCAATTAGTTTAGATATCTGTAATTTGTTTATTATTTTCTGTAATTTAGTGTGTGTTTTTTTTTGTACTTTAGCTAATTTAATTTAATTTAGGTATTTGTATTTAATTTAGTTAATTTATGTAATTATAGTGTAGTGTTAGGTGTTATTGTAACTTAGGTTAGGTTTTATTTTACAAGTACTTTTGTATATATTTTAGCTAGGTAGTTATTCAATAGTTAATAACTATTTAATAACTATTCTACCTAGTAAAAATAAACACAAACTTGCCTGTAAAATAAAAATAAACCCTAAGATAGATACAATGTAACTATTAGTTATATTGTAGCTAGCTTAGGGATTATTTTATAGGTAAGTATTTAGTTTTAAATAGGAATAATTTAGTTAATTATAGTAATTTTTATTTAGATTTATTTAAATTATATTTAAGTTAGGGGGTGTTAGGGTTAGGGTTAGACTTAGGTTTATGGGTTAATACATTTAGTATAGTGGCGGCGACGTTGGGGGTGGCAGATTAGGGGTTAATAAATATATTGTAGGTGTCGGCGATGTTGGGGGCAGCAGATTAGGGGTTCATAACTATAATGTAGTTGGCGGCGGTGTCTGGAGCGGCAGATTAGGGGTTAAAAAATATAATGCAGGTGTCGGCGATGTTGGGGCGGCAGATTAGGGGTTAATAAGTGTAAGATTAGGGGTGTTTAGACTCGGGGTTCATGTTAGGGTTTTAGGTATAAACATAAAATGTATTTCCCCATAGGAATCAATGGGGCTGCGTTACTGAGTTTTACGCTGCTTTTTGGCAGGTGTTAGACTTTTAGTCAGCCGGCTCTCCCCGTTGATTCCTATGGGGAAATCGTGCACTAGCACGTACAACCAGCTCACTGCTGACTTATGCAGCGCTGGTATTGGAGTGCGGTAAGGAGCACAATTTTGCTCAATGCTCACTTCTTGTCTTTTAAGCCAGGTTTGTAAAAACCCGTGATGCCAGCGCTGCAGGTAAGTGAGCGGAGAGACACAGCTCACAGCTCAAAACGAAAAACTCGTAATCTAGCCGACTATTTTTAGGAAAATCAATGTCATAAATTTATATAAATGTATGTTTACAAAATGAATTAATCTGTACTCTTTTATGCTAGTTTTCTGTAATTTGTTGTTGTAAGGTACTGTGTGAAAGGTATAAGTAAACAAATGTAGACAATTTTTCTATATGTGTCACTGTATTTTCTTAATTGTTTACAATGTTCTCCAGCAAGCAGAAGGAGAACTTTTGCAACATGGTATTTTGAATACCTTTTCCAGACCAGACAAAATGACTGCTTGCGTGGGAAAACTGCAGATTGGCAATTGCAATAAAATTACATAAAAACTTAAATTTGAATGTTGGTGCCAATCTTTCATGTATTTCTCTCACAGTTTTCCTATATTATTCTTAGTTATTTGTAGAGCGCCAACTGATTCTGCACCGCTAAAAACATGGGTCTAATATGAAAGGTAACAATTATGGGAGAGAAAGGGATAGAGAGTCCTGGCAAGAGTTTCACTGTTGTAAACCAGCTCTCATGAAGGTGATCTACAAAGCAGCTGAGCTTGTAGACTTACATACTAAGGGCGCAATCCGATAAACGGCGTAGTTTGCGGCGCAAGCGAGGGAACCCCGGTCGCCCGCAGTTTCAGCTCGCAACTCGAGCTATCCCATATACGGCGCCATCAGATGCTAAAGTGCCGTAAGTCGGGTAAACCAGCGATGTCAAGTTCAATCTGATTGGCTGATTGGTTCAGCCAATCGGATTGAACTTGAATCTGATTGGCTGATTCAATCAGCCAATCAGATTTTTCTACCTTAATTCCGATTGGCTGATAGAATCCTATCAGCCAATCGGAATTCGACGGACGCCATCTTGGATGACGTCATTTAAAGGTACCTCATTCGTCATTCAGTCGTCGGCCGGGATGGATGCTCTGCGTCGGAGGAGCGACGATTGAAGATTGAAGATGCCGTTTGATGGAAGATGCTGCCGGATAGAAGAAGACTTTGCTGCCACTTGGATAAAGACATCGCCCGGATCGGATGAGGAGTTCGGCCCGGTGTGGTGAAGAAAAGGTAGGGAGATCTTCAGGGGGGTAGTGTTAGGTTTATTTAAGGGGGGTTTGGGTTAGATTAGGGGTATGTGGGTGGTGGGTTGTAATGTTGGGGGGTGGTATTGTGTTTTTTTTTTTCAGGTAAAAGAGCAGTTTTCTTTGGAGCATGCCCCCACAAAAGGCCCTTTTAAGGGCTGGTAAGGTAAAAGAGCTTTGAACTTTTTTTAATTTAGAATAGGGTAGGGAATTTTTTTTATTTTGGGGGGCTTTATTATTTTATTAGGGGGCTTAGAATAGGTGTAATTAGCTTAAAAATCTTGTAATCTTTTTTTTATTTTTTGTAATTTAGTGGGGGTTTTTTTTGTAATTTAGTTTAGTATAGTTTAATTGTATTTTTAGATAGATATTTGTAGTTTATTTAATTTATTGATAGTGTAGGTGTATTTGTAACTTAGCTTAAGATTTATTTTACAGGTAACTGGGTAATTATTTTAACTAGGTAGCTATTAAATAGGTAATAACTATTTAATAGCTATTATACCTAGTTAAAATAATTAACAATTTACCTGTAAAATAAATATAAACCCTAACATAGCTACAATGTAATTATTAATTATATTGTAGCTATCTTAGGGTTTATTTTATAGGTAAGTATTTAGATTTAAATAGGAATATTTTAGTTTATAATATAAATTAGATTTATTTCATAAGAATTTAGTTAGGGGTGCAGGTTATAGGGCAAAAGAGCTGTTAACTTTGGGGCAAAGCCCCGCAAAAGGCCCTTTTAAGGGCTGGTAATAGAGTTTATTACTTTATGTATATTAGATTAGGGGTTAATAATATTAATATAGCTGGCGGCGGTGTAAGGGGTCAGATTAGGGGATAGATCAGGTAGATGGCGGCGGTTTTAGGGGCTCACAGTAGGGGGTTAGTTTATGTAGATGGTGGCGGTTTAGGGGTTAAATACTTTATTAGGGATTGCGGCGGGGGATCGCGGTTGACAGGTAGATAGACATTGCGCATGCGTTAGGTGTTAGGTTTATTTAGCAGCTAGTTTAGAGAGTTACGGGGCTCCAATAGTCAGCGTTAGGCTTCTTACGGCTGCTTTTTGTGGCGAGGTGAAAATGGAGTAAGATTTCTCCATTTTCGCCACGTAAGTCCTTACGCTGTATATTGGATACCAAACTGCGTGGGTTTGGTATACTTGCCTATGGCCCAAAAAACTACGGCCGAAGGCAGAAATATACGCGCGTAACTTCTAGGTTACGCCGTATATAGGATACCAAACCCGCGCAAATATTGGCGTCGCCAGCTTTTGCGGGCGACGATTTTTATCGGATCGACCCCCTAGGGGTCAATTTATCAAGCTCTAAAGGCCGCTTCTCCATAACCTGTCCGCCTGCTCTGGTGCAGCGGACAGATATCAACCCGATCGAATACGATCGGGTTAAATGACACCCCCTGCTAGCGGTTGGCACAAGAACTGCTGGTGCAATGATAAATGCCGACAGCGTATGCAGCGGACATGATACGCTACATCGTATCATGTCTGCTCGCACATTAATAAATTGACACCTTAGGGTGTTCAAGGGGATAACTAAAGGAGGAGAGGAACTAAAATAAGAAAATGTTAGTGTATATTGTATGCTTCCCTGAACAGTAGAGTCTTTAAAAGGACAGTAACACCAATTTTCATATAACTACAATGTAATAGACACTACTAAAAAAGAAGAATATGCATAGATACTGATCTAAAAATCTGTATAAAACCTTTGAAAAACTTACTTAGAAGCTCCAAGTTTAGCTCTGTTGGTGAGATTAGCTGGAATACCAAGTGAAAGGGGCTGGGTGCAGATACTCCCCCCCCCCCCTTCTCTTCATATGAAAAGACAGATTAGACAAACAGGAGCCAGCAGTGGTCTGTAAACGCATGTATACACCTGACATTTTGGGGCTTGGTTAGGAGTCTGAAAAACAGCACAATGTTATTAAAAAATAAGCAAAGCTATACATTGTTAGACAAACTCCCAGATGGGCTATATAAATGGATCATCTAGAAAACATTTATGCAAAGAAAAATCTAGTGTATAATGTCCCTTTAAGGAGTGCTTCAAAGTTTGAAAACTAGGGGAGGGTCTTGTGGAGCAAGGCAGAGAGTTCCACAAAATAGAGGCCATTCTGGAGAGGACTTGTATATGGGAATGTGAGGAGATAACAAGAGAGAAGATAAGGAGGTCATAAGCAGAGTGAAGGGCATGGGAGGGAAAGTATCTGGAGGTCAGAGATATAGGGGAGAACAGTGTTGTTGAGAGCTTTGAAAGTTGGAGTCAGGATTTTGTATTATATTCTGAAGTTTAGAGGAAAACAGTGAAGGGATTGTCAGAGAGGTGCAGCAGCTGAGGAGTGACGTGTAAGGAAGATCAGCCTTGCAGAGGGCTTTATTATGGATTGTAAGGGAGATAGACGGCTGCTAGCGAGGCCAGAGAGGATGAAGTTGCAATAGTCAAGGAGGGAAATGATGAGAGAGTGGATTGAGGTCTTAGTTGTGTCTTGTGTGAGGAAGTGGCAAATTTTGCAGATGTTTTTAAGGTGGAAGCGGCAGGAATTGGCTAAAGGGGCATATTTATGTTTGTGCGAGCGGACATGATCCGATATTGCGGATCACGTCTGCTGCACATCGATAAATGCCGACAGCATACTCTCTTGGCATTTATCATTGCACCAGCAGTTCTTGTGAACTTCTGGTGCAAAGCCACCCCCTGCAGATTCACGGGCAATCGGCCGCAGCAGAGTGTTTCAATCAACCCGATCGTATTCGATCGGGTTGATTTCTGCCGATTTCTGTCCGCGGCCTCAGAGCAGGCGGACAGGTTATGAAGCAGCGGTCTTTAGACTGCTGCTTCATAACTACTGTTTCCGGCGAGCCTTCACGGGGTATCAAGCTCCGTACAGAGCTTCATAAATATGCCCCAAAGACTGGATGTGGGAAGTGAAAGATCTGAGTTAAGTGTGACCCCAAGACATCAGGCATGCAGAGTTGGGGAAATTATGTTTTTATTAACAGTTAAAGTTGGGGGGTATGGATTTTGGAATAAGGAGGGAAAATAATGAGCTCAGTTTTGTAGAGATTTGGCTTAAGGTAGTGAGAGGACATCCAGAATGAAATATTAGAAAGGCATAATTTACCATCACTTTAAGGTTTTTCAAATCAAGAGAATTTAAGGGATGCACCCCTTGAAAAGCCTTTTGGAATCCATATTCCTGATTTCCTTTGCTGTGGTCAGCAGATTACTGTGTAAAATGTTGCAGGCTCAGCTAAATACCACAATACTATATTATAAGTATAATGGAGATATTTCAGCCTCTATGGAAGGAGTGGCACAAGCACAATTTTCAAAGGTATTTTACTGCAAAAGTAGGCAAAATAGACAACGTATGAGTATGAATTCTGTTTTATTTCCCCTAAATAAACATTTATGGAAAGATTAAGGTCTAGATTACAAGTGGAGCACAAAACTATAAGCGCTATTCTGCATTAACATCACTCAAGCGCAATAAATAGTGCTTGCATTTCTGCACTCCCATTAAGTTTAATTTAATTTCGAGCCTTGGGCTAACATGTGCATGTTAGATAGCGCAGGTGCGCTACATCCCTCACATAATAGACTTATATGGTGAGGCACAGTTAAATTTATGTTGGATATCGATCGAACGCTAAGCCAATGTTGCTCAAATAGTCCTATTCTTCATATAGTTCCATGCCATACTATAATGGTGTACTTCAGCTCTTAAAAAGCCCTATATTTTACAGCAGTATTTTGAATTGTGCTTACTGTGCTAGCCATTAAAAGTTTAAGGCACGCTAAAAAATATTCAACCATGTTAAGGTCCTTTGGTTAATATATTTAAATCCATCCACTTGTTATACCAGATGATGCTTTATTCTTTGTGCACAGTCATGCAAAAGATAACACATCCTGCATTATTGATTGTGTTCCACTTGTTATCTAGCCCTAAATATTGATTTTTGTGTCCCCTTAACTGTACATAAATATGTCAGTGTATGTGATTATGTAGCGTGTAAGAAGACTGTGTAGAGACTGACTGAGAAGTGAAACTGTTGATCAGCAAAGTAGATGAGAAGTTATGGCAAAGTATTTCATGATGAATTCAATAAAGGGGTAACGGTTGTTGAGATGACCACTAAGGAGAAGGTTATCCAAGCAAGACATGAAAAGTCAGTGAATTAAAATGTTATCAATGATTTGGGTGGATGAAAGAGCAATTTATTATAAAGAGCTTGGATATGAGAATGCAGGAGTGTGCAGAATCAAGTGTAACCCCAAAACAACAGGCCATAAATGTTATTTCTGGAGTGGGACATATGGTAGTGGCGCAGGCCTCCAAACCATCCTGATTTCTTTGGGACAGTCCCAGATTCTGAGCTGTGTCCCACTGAGACAGCCATGTGTCCCCATTTGCAGGATTTCCATTAGCCTCCAGACCAACCTGACATGCCTATGAACCAACAGAGATGTTGGTTGATCCTGCCCAGTATATAAACACGACTATGCCCCTCCCAATTCAGCCCTGCCCAAAATGACAAAAGGCCCATCCTCAAGCTCCTGAGTCCCGAATAGTCAGTCACAAATGTAAAGTATGTCAGCAGTTCATTAGAGGCTTGTTAGGTAGTGTGAGCACAGCATCTATTTAACTGCCTTTCTATGTACTGTATCTATAATAATACATACATTGGCAAATGCCATATAAAAATCCTAATTTATTAAATAATTAAAATAGAGTGTAAATACAACTTACAGAAGGCCTGCAGGCTGGACTGTCTTATGTGTTTCGGCTTAGTCCAGCCTTAGGGGTAGTTTTATCATAGCCCAGACGGACATGATTCGCTATAGCAAATCATGTCAGCCCTGCATCTCTAAATGCAGACAGCATACACTGTCGACATTTAACATTGCACAAGCATTTTCTGGTTTCTTGGTTTATCTTCCCCATTATCATAGACATAGCTATGTATCTATAGCTGCTTACAATATTAAGTCAGAAATATTTCCTCACAAATATACAATGTAGAATGACAGAGACATTTGGTAGACAGAAGAAAGACAACCTTACCCAATTTTTCCCCTGATATTTTCAATCATATTTTTTACTTTAGCAGGCAGTGTATGTGTGTGTATATATATATTAATATACAGGGAGTGCAGAATTATTAGGCAAGTTGTATTTTTGAGGATTAATTTTATTATTGAACAACAACCATGTTCTCAATGAACCCAAAAAACTCATTAATATTAAAGCTGAATAGTTTTGGAAGTAGTTTTTAGTTTGTTTTTAGTTATAGCTATTTTAGGGGGATATCTGTGTGTGCAGGTGACTATTACTGTGCATAATTATTAGGCAACTTAACAAAAAACAAATATATACCCATTTCAATTATTTATTTTTACCAGTGAAACCAATATAACATCTCAACATTCACAAATATACATTTCTGACATTCAAAAACAAAACAAAAACAAATCAGTGACCAATATAGCCACCTTTCTTTGCAAGGACACTCAAAAGCCTGCCATCCATGGATTCTGTCAGTGTTTTGATCTGTTCACCATCAACATTGCGTGCAGCAGCAACCACAGCCTCCCAGACACTGTTCAGAGAGGTGTACTGTTTTCCCTCCTTGTAAATCTCACATTTGATGATGGACCACAGGTTCTCAATGGGGTTCAGATCAGGTGAACAAGGAGGCCATGTCATTAGATTTTCTTCTTTTATACCCTTTCTTGCCAGCCACACTGTGGAGTACTTGGAAGTGTGTGATGGAGCATTGTCCTGCATGAAAATCATGTTTTTCTTGAAGGATGCAGACTTCTTCCTGTACCACTGCTTGAAGAAGGTGTCTTCCAGAAACTGGCAGTAGGACTGGGAGTTGAGCTTGACTCCATCCTCAACCCGAAAAGGCCCCACAAGCTCATCTTTGATGATACCAGCCCAAACCAGTACTCCACCTCTACCTTGCTGGCGTCTGAGTCGGACTGGAGCTCTCTGCCCTTTACCAATCCAGCCACGGGCCCATCCATCTGGCCCATCAAGACTCACTCTCATTTCATCAGTCCATAAAACCTTAGAAAAATCAGTCTTGAGATATTTCTTGGCCCAGTCTTGATGTTTCAGCTTGTGTGTCTTGTTCAGTGGTGGTCGTCTTTCAGCCTTTCTTACCTTGGCCATGTCTCTGAGTATTGCACACCTTGTACTTTTGGGCCCTCCAGTGATGTTGCAGCTCTGAAATATGGCCAAACTGGTGGCAAGTGGCATCTTGGCAGCTGCACGCTTGACTTTTCTCAGTTCATGGGCGGTTATTTTGCGCCTTGGTTTTTCCACACGCTTCTTGCGACCCTGTTGACTATTTTGAATGAAACGCTTGATTGTTTGATGATCACGCTTCAGAAGCTTTGCAATTTTAAGAGTGCTGCATCCCTCTGCAAGATATCTCACTATTTTTTACTTTTCTGAGCCTGTCAAGTCCTTCTTTTGACCCATTTTGCCAAAGGAAAGGAAGTTGCCTAATAATTATGCACACCTGATATAGGGTGTTGATGTCATTAGACCACACCCCTTCTCATTACAGAGATGCACATCACCTAATATGCTTAATTGGTAGTAGGCTTTCGAGCCTATACAGCTTGGAGTAAGACAACATGCATAAAGAGGATGATGTGGTCAAAATACTCATTTGCCTAATAATTCTGCACTCCCTGTATATATATATATATATTATATATATATATATATATATATATATATATATATATATATATATATATATACTGTATATACATACACACACAGATACAAATACCAAAATCTGGTATTCCAAAGTCAAAACATTCTAAAATCCAAACTTTTTCATAAATTTTAAAAGAAAATTATAAAAACATTAGTTTTTTCCCCACCTGTAAGGCTTTGGTTTGGTTTGGTTTTGTGTGTCAAATGCAAATAACAGTCTATATTTATTTTTAAACAACAAATATTGCCTTTCTGATTACAGTACTATCTTTCTAATGGTACTATGTATAGAAAAAAAGTATTAACTATATAAAACTACCATTAGTTTACATGTTTAAGCTGTATTATGACCTGTAAATATTGCCTAAATGACACATGATATTGTTATTTTCATTTAGTTGAATCCCCTCTGTAAACTGTCCAATTATAAAAATGCAAAAATTACAAAATCCAAACATCCGAAATTCAAATCTTTTCCGATCCCCGGCAGTTTGGATGAAGGGTTTACTACACACACATATATATATATATATATATATATATATATATATTTTAATATATATATTTTTATTATTTTATATTTTTATTTATTTATAGACATGCCCACACACATAAATCTGTCTGTCTATCTATCTATCTATCTATCTATCTATCCTTACATTGCTCAGGCAGTAAAATTCTATTAAACAAATAAGAAGTGCAGAATGGTTGAGATACTTGGTAGACAGAACAACAACCCCCAACCAAAATTTTTACCCAGATATTTTCAAGCATTTTTTTTTAACTTGAAGATGCTTAATAAGACTTTCCTAAATTTCCCTCTGGAGTTTTCTGAGTTCCCTTTTCACTCCTAAAACCCCCTATATCAAAACCATTAAAATATGGGCACAAGGAATCTGCCCTTGGGTAATTCCATTTTTCCCTCAGATGTTTTTTTTCTCCATGCTGCATATTTTAGAGGTCTGGCTTTCTTTGGTGCTAATTCTTTGCAGACGGCAATTCAAAGTGGCATCTGCTGATTTATCTAACTGCCACTCAGAACTCTCCATTCTAGAGGACTGAACTCAAATCATCCAAAGCGAGTAATTTTAGAAATTGACATCTGTTTAAAATGATTTTTTTTTTCCACAGATGACAAAACCTCAAGGGAGGTACCATATATACGCACGTAAATTTGCAATATGTTAAAACTTTTCCCTTGAGACAAAAGCCTGAGAAGAAAATATGAAACCATAATTGTTTGGAATATTACACCAAGAGTTAATAGTCTCAACATCCCAACCCCCACTCAGAATATTGAATTTAGTTACTTATCCCAATCGCTATATCTTGACAGGACAATGCATGCTGTGCAAGCAATGTGAATGCACTTAGAGTGAACTTTGGTCCACACATCTGTTGTAGAAAAGAAACACATCTCACTAGCACAACTTCCAAAGCATGAATTGTACAGCATGTATTCGTATTTTTTGTCTGTTTGTTGTTTGAAGGCTGAATCAATTTCAGATCTATTCATATAGCTTGCTATAAGCATTCCTTTTTGTATTAGTGCAGAATAGATACTATGGGGTCAATTTATTATAGTGCGAGCGGACATGATACAATGTAGCGTATCATGTCCGCTGCACATCGATAAATGCTGACACTATACGCTGTTGGCATTTATAATTGCACCAGCAGTTCTTATGAACATTAGGAGGAAGTAGCGGAGGGGTCCATGACAATCCAGCAATATGTGGTATGTTTGGGAGCTCTGGAATTCTGATGGTTTGGGACTTGTGTCCCATTGACTCTACAGTTAAATTGGTTCCCTATAAACATCACATTTTCACAAAGTGAAAAGCAGGCCTGTGAACTGCTGGTGCAATGCCGCCCCCTGCAGATTTGCGGCCAATCTGCTGCTAGCAGGGGGTGTCAATCAACCCGATCATATTCGATCGGGTTGATTTCTGTCCGCTGCCTCAGAGCAGGCGGACAGGTTATAGAGCAGCGGTCTTTAGACTGCTGCTTCATAACTTCTGTTTCCGGCAAGCCTGAAGGCTCACCGGAAACACGGAGCATCAAGCTTCATATGGAGCTTAATAAATTGACCCCTATGGGTCACATCATTTAGAATGTTGGCGTTTATCTTGAGCTGTCAAAATGCAGATTTAAAAAATAAATTCTTAATTTCAAGTCATGTTTTTCAATTTATTTTGTATGCAGAATTTGGAAAATCTAGTTGAAACCAAAACAATTGGCATTATATTCCTATTATTAGGCCACAGCATTACAATGCCATATCAATATTTATAAATATATATATATTATTATTATCAGGTATTTGTAGAGCGCCAACAGATTCCACAGCGCTATAAACATAAGCGGTATACAAGATAACATTTATAGGGATCAAATGGGTAGAGGGCCCTGACGAAAGTTGCACTGTTGTAGTTGGCTCTTATAAAGGTGATCTACAAACAGCTGGGCTCATAGGCTAACATGCTAAGGGGTTCACAGGGATAACAATGGAGTAAGGACGGTTAGTGTAGGTTGTATGGATCCCTGAATAGTAGATTCTTTAGGGAACGCTTGAAGCTTACAAAACTAGGGGAGAGTCTTGTGGAGTGAGGAAGAGAGTTCCACAAGATGGGAGCCAGTCTGCAGAAGTCCTGTAAATGGGAATGTGAGGAGGTAACAAGAGAGGCGGAGAGTAGAGTAGGAGATTGTGATCAGAGCAAAGAGGACGGGAGGGAGAGTATCCCTTTTCTAGACCATAAAATCTATGGGTACTGACTGCAAAGCTAAATATCAAAGATAAGGTATTGAAGGGGAACCCCATTCTCTATTACCTATTCCTACCATGATCTGATTTTACATAACTATTTCTCTACTTTACCTTTCTCTTTACTCTGTGTTGAGCATTAGACATGTAATAAATAAGCACAAATTTGCTAATTCAGGGCAGCTCGCATTATTATAATGAATGAAGCATCATCATGGATGCATTCAAATTTAAAATAAATATATTTTTTTTATTTAATATGTAGGGCGATTGATTTTATTGTACACATTATTCTGCTTGCTAAATAGTCCCATAAAAAATGCACTAGAATGTTCCTTTAATTTCTAAAGACCTTCCCATTAGTAATGCCCCCACAACCGTAGTTGTTTGTTTCATACTAGTGACAGCAATGCTGGAGTTAGATGTGTAATTGTTCAGGAAATACTGAGCAGATGAATAACACAGGGCAGTTATTTCAGCCCTGGTACTATGAGAGCAAACTCAAAGGGAAGAGAAGCTTAATATTACCTGTAAAAAGATAATTTAATGGGATATTAAACTCAAAATGTAATTCCCCATTAAAAGTATTATTTAACAACAACTTTAATAACCCTTATAGAAATAAATAAAAATAGCTGCATACCTCCCATCTTTAACATAGTAACATAGTAGATGAGGTTGAAAAAAGACAAAAGTCCATTGAGTTCAACCTATACAAATACAACCTATTTATTCAGATAATATTTATGCCCAGACAGGTCAGGCTGAGTTAGAGAGACCCTTGGATAAAGTTAAGGCAACATGTATGTGTAATCAGTAATGTATGGGTGGGGGGGGGCGGAAAAAGCCCAGGCACGCCCACCAGCCAGATGCATCCACAATCCATTATCTACATGTGGCCCTGCCTCCTCTTGACCTGGCCTCTCCCACAAAACAGAACTGAGTCTCTAATAACCAGTCACAATTTTTTTGGAAGGTATGCAGACCTGTTGAGAAGATAGAGAACGATTTAGCATCCTGCAGATAGTAAAATAGCTACCCGTTGTCCTTTAATAAAATGCACACTCTGAATGTAACTACTTGCAAAATGTTTAACTAGGTGTAATTAAAAAAAAAGTTTGCTGTGTACATCCATTAATTATTCTGTAATTTAACTGACATATATCTGTAGTTTTAACTGCACCAAGAAAAGTTTAACATTACAGTTTAAAATCTTATAAACCAAGTTTTATGTAGTACTTAACCCCTTAAGGGCATTTCAGACTAAAACTTCCCCAAAAGACCAGAGCATTTTTGCCATCCCTACATTTAAACAGAAATAAAGCCTTTTTTATATTTACCTATGAAAAATAAATATATTTTTTAGTAGACAACACAAAGTATTGATTTAGGCCCATTTTGGTATATTTCATGCCACCCCGCCAAATGCGATAAAAAAAAATTGTTAACTTCTTCAAAAACTTTCGGTTTCTCACTGAAGTTATTTACAAACAGCTTGTGCAATTATGGCACAAATAGTTGTAAATGCTTCTCTGGGATCACCTTTGTTCAGAAATAGCAGATATATATGCCGTTGGCATCGCTTTTTGGTAATTAGAAGGCTGCTGATTGTAGCTGCGCACCACATTTGTATTATGCCCAACAGTGAAGGGGTTAATTAGGTAGCTTTTAGGGTAAATTTTTGATTTAGTGTATAGATTACCCTTCCACCTGACACCTCACCCCATGATCCCTCCCTGACCCCTCTCAAACAGCTCTCTTCCCTACCCCACCCCCCAATGGTCACCACCAAGTATTGGCAAAAAGTCTGCCATTATGAAAATAAAAGGCTTTTTTTTTTATATATATATATTTTCTGCAGTGTAGTATCCCCCTTACCCCCCAACCTCCCTGATCCCCCCCAAACAGCTCTCTAACCCTCCGTCTCTACCTATTAGCCGCCATCTTAGGTACTGGCAGCTGTCTGTCTGACAATACCAAGTTTACATTATTTATTACTTGTTTTTTTATTTTTATTTATTAAAAATATTTTTTTTTTCTGTAGTGTAGCTGCCCCCCCCCTCATTACCCTACCCCCCCATCCCAGATCACTTTCCTACCCTTTCCACCACTGGGTGACCTAGGCTGAGTGAGGAAGATTGGGACTGGGAGACCTAGGCTGAGTGAGGGAGACTGGGACTGGATGATCTAAGCTTCATGAAGTAGACTGGGATTGGGTGACCTAGGCTGAGTGAGGGAGACTGGGACTGGGAGATGTAGACTGAGTGAGGGAGACTGGGACTTGGTGACCTAGGCTGAGTGAGGGAGACTGGATGACCTAGGCTGAGTGAGGAGATCGGGATTGGAAGACCTAGGCTGAGTGAGGGAGACTGGGTCTGAGTGACCTAGGATGAGTGAGGGAGACTGGAACTGGGAGACCTAGACTGTATGAGTAAGACTGGCACTGGTAGACCTAAGCTGAGTGAGGGATACTGGCACTGGGAGACCTAGGCTGAGTGAGGGAGACTGGCACTGGGAGACTGGAACTTGGAGACCTAGGGGTCAATTTATGAAGCAGCGGATGCTGCTTCCGACCCACTTTGCTTCAGTTAAACCTGAAGCAGAAGTTAAGAAGCAGCGGTCCTAAGACCGCAGCTCCTTAACTCGTCCGCCGCCTCTGAGATGGCAAACAGCAATCAGCCCAATCGAATACGATCGGGTTGATTGACACCTCCTGCTAGCGGCCGATCGTATGTTGTCGGCATTTATCGATGTGCGGCAGACATGATTCGCTATAGCGGATCATGTCTGTCCGCACCATGATAAATTTACCCCCTAGGCTGAGTGAGGGAGACTGGAACTTGGAGACCAAGGCTGAGTAAGGAAGACTGGCACTGGTAGGCCTAGGCTGAGTGAGGGAGACTGGGACTGGGAGACCTAGGCTGAGTGAGGGAGACTGGAACTTGGAGACCTAGGCTGAGTGAGGGAGACTGGAACTTGGAGACCTAGGCTGAGTGAGGAAGACTGGCACTGGTAGACCTAGGCTGAGTGAGGGAGACTGGGACTGGGAGACAAAGGCTGAGTGAGGGAGACTGGCACTGGGAGACCTAGGCTGAGTGAGGGAGACTGGAACTTGGAGACCTAGGCTGAGTGAGGAAGACTGACACTGGTAGGCCTAGGCTGAGTGAGGGAGACTGGGACTGGGAGACAAAGGCTGAGTGAGGGAGACTGGGAGACCTAGGCTGAGTGAGAGGAGATAAGGACTGGGAGAACTAGGCTTAGTGAGGGAGACTGGGACTGGGTGACCTAGGCTGAGTGAAGGAGACTGGGACTGGGTGACTTAGGCTGAGTGAGGGAGACTGGAACTGGGTGACCTAGGCTGAGTAAAGGAGACTGGAATGGGGAGACCTAGACTGTGTGAGGAAGACTGGGACTGGGAGGCCTAGACTGAGTGAGGAAGACTGGCCCTGATCGACCTAGGCTGAGTGAGGGAGACTGGCATTGGGAGTCCTAGGCTGAGTGAGGGAGACTGGAACTTGGAGACCTAGGCTGAGCGAGGAAGACTGGCACTGGTAGGCCTAGGCTGAGTGAGGGAGACTGGGAGACCTAGGCTGAGTGAGGGAGATAAGGACTGGGAGACCTAGGCTGAGTGAGGGAGACTGGGACTGGGTGACCTAGGCTGAGAGAAAGAGACTGGGTGACCTAGGCTGAGTGAGGGAGACTGGGACTGGGAGACCTAGGCTGAGTGAGGGAGATAAGGACTGGGAGACCTAGGCTGAGTGAGGGAGACTGGGACTAGGTTACCTAGGCTGAGTGAAGGAGAATGGAACAGGGAGACCTAGACTGTGGGAGGAAGACTGGGACTGAGAGGCCTAGACTGAGTGAGGGAGACTAGGACTGGGAGACCGAGGCTGAGTGAAGGAGATGTGGATAAAGTCATGATGACAGGGGCAAAGTTTTGAGTGTTCAGTAGGTGGGGTTAGGTGTGTTTTGTATATTATTAGCAGGTGCCAATCAGAAAGAAAAGTGGGACTGGGTAAATAAGGCCCTTTCCTGCAAAATGAGAGCATAATGCAAGCTCACATGTTTTATAGATAATGAAGGGGCATTTAACTACCCTGTATGTCTTTCTGACTGCACCATACATGCCAGTCTGACTGCACCTATCATACCATTCTGACTGAACCATACATGTCATTCTGGCTGCACCCTACATGTGTTTCTCATTGCACCCTACATGTCATTTGTATTGCACCCTGCATGCATACAGAGGCAGGTGATATGTGTTTGGGCTGGAGCACTTACAGGTACAGCATGGGCTGCATACAGAGGCAGGTGATATGTGTTTAGGGCTGGAGCACTTACAGTTACAGCATGGGTTGCATATAGAGGCAGGTGATGTGTGTTTAGGGCTGGAGCACTTACAGCTACAGCATGGACTGGCATACAGAGGCATGTGATGTGTGTTTGGGGCTGGAGCACTTACAGTTACAGCATGTGCTGCATACAGAGGCAGGTGATGTGTGTTTGGGGCTGGAGCACTTACAGCTACAGCATGGACTGGCATACAGAGGCAGGTGATATGTGTTTGGGGCTGGAGCACTTACAGTTACAGCATGGACTGGCATACAGAGGCAGATGATATGTGTTTGGGGCTGGAGCACTTACAGTTACAGCATGTGCTGCATACAGAGAAAGTTTAGGGCTGGAGCACTTACAGCTACAGCATGGGCTGCATACAGAGGCAGGTGATATGTGTTTAGGGCTGGAGCACTTACAACTACAGCATGTGCTGCATACAGAGGCAGGTGATATGTGTTTAGGGCTGGAGCACTTACAGTTACAGCATGGGTTGCATATAGAGGCAGGTGATATGTGTTTAGGGCTAGAACACTTACAGTTACAGCATGTGCTGCATACAGAGGCAGGTGATATGTGTTTAGGGCTAGAACACTTACAGTTACAGCATGTGCTGCATACAGAGGCAGGTGATATGTGTTTAGGGCTGGAGCAATTACAGCTACAGCATGGGCTGCATACAGAGGCAGGTGATATGTGTTTAGGGCTGGAGCACTTACAGCTACAGCATGTGCTGCATACAGAGGCAGGTGATATGTGTTTAGGGTTGGAGCACTTACAGTTACAGCATGTGCTGCATACAGAGGCAGGTGATGTGTGTTTAGGGCTGGAGCACTTACAGTTACAGCATGTGCTGCATACAGAGGCAGGTGATGTGTGTTTAGGGCTGGAGCACTTACAGCTACAGCATGGGCTGCATACAGAGGCAGATGATGTGTGTTTAGGGCTGGAGCACTTACAGTTACAGCATGTGCTGCATACAGAGGCAGGTGATATGTGTTTAGGGCTGGAGCACTTACAGTTAGAGCATGTGCTGCATACAGAGGCAGGTGATATGTGTTTGGGCTGGAACACTTACAGCTACAGCATGGGCTGCATACAGAGGCAGATGATATGTGTTTGGGCTGGAGCACTTACAGTTACAGCATGGGTTGGAATACAGAGGCAGGTGATATGTGTTTGGGCTGGAGCAATTACAGCTACAGCATGGGCTGCAAACAGAGGCAGGTGATATGTGTTTAGGGCTGGAGCACTTACAGCTACAGCATGGGCTGGAATACAGAGGCAGGTGATATGTGTTTAGGGCTGGAGCACTTACAGCTACAGCATGGGCTGGAATACAGAGGCAGGTGATATGTGTTTAGGGCTGGAGCACTTACAGTTACAGCATGTGCTGCATACAGAGGCAGGTGATGTGTGTTTAGTGCTGGAGCACTTACAACTACAGCATGTGTTGCATACAGAGGCAGGTGATGTGTGTTTAGGGCTGGAGCACTTACAGTTATAGCATGTGTTGCATACAGAGTTAGGTGATATGTGTTTAGGGCTGGAGCACTTACAGCTACAGCATGTGCTGCATACAGAGGCAGGTGATGTGTGTTTGGGGCTGGAGCCCTTACAGCTACAGCATGGGCTGCATACAGAGGCAGGTGATGTGTGTTTAGGGCTGGAGCACTTACAGTCACAGCATGTGCTGTATACAGAGGCAGGTGATATGTGTTTAGGGCTGGAGCACTTACAGTTACAGCATGTGCTGCATACAGAGGCAGGTGATATGTGTTTAGGGCTGGAGCACTTACAGTTACAGCATGTGCTGCATACAGAGGCAGGTGTTATGTGTTTAGGGCTGGAGCACTTACAGTTACAGCATGTGCTGCATACAGAGGCAGGTGATATGTGTTTAGGGCTGGAGCACTTACAGTTAGAGCATGTGCTGCATACAGAGGCAGGTGATATGTGTTTAGGGCTGGAGCAATTACAGCTACAGCATGGGCTGCATACAGAGGCAGGTGATGTGTGTTTAGGGCTGGAGCACTTACAGCTACAGCATGGGCTGCATACAGAGGCAGGTGATGTGTGTTTAGGGCTGGAGCACTTACAGTTACAGCATGGGCTGCAAACAGAGGCAGGTGATATGCAGGGATAGGCACAGACAAAGGCTGTGGCGGACATTTTCCAAAGTACAGACCTTAGTGAAGGACACCAAGGTACATTTAAAATTAAAAACATTATTTTATAGTGCTTGGTGTTATTATACTGATGCAGATACCACTGATCCTATAATCAGCCCTCCTCTGGCTATACCCATGTGCCAGTGTCACTACTGTGTCATTATATAGCGCTGGGTGTTATTATACTGATGCAGATACCACTGATCCTATAATCAGCCCTCCTCTGGCTATACCCATGTGCCAGTGTCACTACTGTGTCTTTGTATAGTGCTGGGTGTTATTCTACAGATGCAGATACCACTGATCCTATAACCAGCCCTTCTCTGGCTATACCCATGTGCCAGTGTCACTACTGTGTCATCATATAGTGCTGGGTGATATACTGATGCAGATACCACTGATTCTATAACCAGCCCTCCTCTGGCTATACCCATGTGACAGTGTCACTACTGTGTCATTATATAGCGCTAGGTGTTATTATACTGATGCCGATACCACTGACCCTATAACCAGCCCTTGTCTGGCTATATGCATGTGCCAGTGTCACTACTGTGTCTTTGTATACTTAGAGCTGGATGTAATTATAAAGATGCAGATACACATCCAGTATTTCATTCAGGCTTTATATATTTCATAACTTATCACCCAATATTGCTAGCAGCCTCTTGACAAGCCACTAACTTTATTCACACTACATATTTTTTTATTCCTATTATTTAATCAGAAAGAAAAGATATACTAAGGTTATGGCGGACACTGCAAGGGCTAGTCACGGACACCAGTGTCCGTGTACGGACACCTTGCCTATCCCTGGTGATATGTGTTTAGAGCTGGAGCACTTACAGCTACAGCATGGGTTGGAATACAGAGGCAGGTGATATGTGTTTGGGCTGGGGCACTTAAAGCTACAGCATGGACTGGCATACAGAGGCAGGTGATGTGTGTTTAGGGCTGGAGCACTTACAGCTACAGCATGGGCTGCATACAGAGGCAGGTGATATGTGTTTGGGCTGGAGCACTTACAGTTACAGCATGGGTTGGAATACAGAGGCAGGTGATATGTGTTTAGGGCTGGAGCACTTACAGCTACAGCATGGGCTGGAATACAGAGGCAGGTGATATGTGTTTAGGGCTGGAGCACTTACAGCTACAGCATGGGCTGGAATACAGAGGCAGGTGATATGTGTTTAGGGCTGGAACACTTACAGCTACAGCATGGGCTGGAATACAGAGGCAGGTGATATGCGTTTAGGGCTGGAGCAATTACAGCTACAGCATGGGCTGCATACAGAGGCAGGTGATATGTGTTTAGGGCTGGAGCACTTACAGTTACAGCATGGGCTGCATACAGAGGCAGGTGATATGTGTTTAGGGCTGGAACACTTAGAGTTACAGCATGTGCTGCATACAGAGGCAGGTGATATGTGTTTAGGGCTGGAGCACTTACAGCTGCAGCATGGGCTGCATACAGAGGCAGGTAATGTGTGTTTGGGCTGGAGCACTTACAGCTACAGCATGGGCTGCATACAGAGGCAGGTGATGTGTGTTTGGGCTGGGGCACTTACAGCTACAGCATGGGCTGCATACAGAGGCAGGTGATGTGTGTTTGGGCTGGGGCACTTACAGCTACAGCATGGGCTGCATACAGAGGCAGGTGATGTGTGTATAGGGCTGGAGCACTTACAGCTACAGCATGGGCTGCATACAGAGGCAGATGCTATGTGTTTGGGCTGGGGCACTTACAGCTACAGCATGGGCTGGCATACAGAAAGGGAATCGCCTGCTCTTTTAAATGGTGGTGGTCTTGGAGCAGTAAAAAAAAAAGTTGATAATTTAAAATAAAGAGAAAAAAAAAACACAGGGAGTATAGATTATATGCACAATTGCGCTCAAGTGCAACACAATGCAGCCCATGTAATATGAGCAATAATAGTGCACCCTCCTCTATCCATTCAACATACAGGGTGATCTGAATGAATGTCGGCCACAATAAGATTGGTAAACCTTTTTTTACCATCCACTTGTAAAACCTGATTGTGTGTTATACTTAGTGCAGGGTCACACTAAGGATAACACACCCTGCTCTATCAGTTGTGCTCCACTTGTAATCTAGCCCACTATTATTTATGGTACTTTCAGGAGTGTGCATGTTTCTTCAACACTATACGGCAGCATTGTGTACAACAATGTTTGTAACAGATTTATACATATATTACTCAACACATGCACACTCCTTAAAGTATCTCTGTATGCTCTTGTGGAAAAGAGGTTCACTTCAACAAAGAATACCAAGAAAAAGAGGTAAATTTGACAACAGAAATACATTTATTTATTTTTAATTTGCATACTCTTTCTAAATTATGAAAGTTTAATTTTAACCTCTATGTACCTTTGATTATCCATGTTTTCTGTGATCATTTTCTGTAATTCTTCTCAGAAGTATGTAAACAAGAAATGACAGACCTATTTATAATAAATATTGTAATCATAATGTCGCTATATAGAGTCAGATAACAGTTTCTTAAATGTTAATATTAAAAAAAGAAACATAATGGAAACATTCTGATTTCACATAATTTTCCAAAAAAATATTCAACCAATTACAACAGAGGTCATGGTTTTTATCTGTAACAGATGATGTCAACCCCTGCACCACGGGTCTGGTATTAACCAATATGATTATTTGGTGACAACATGGATTAAGTAATCCTATATAATGATTTTATTTAGCCCCAAGGTTTCTAATTAATTCTTGGAAATATCAATGCTGGTATAAAACCCTTGTTTCAACTATTCAAATTTGCCAACATTACTATTTTGTATGAGTCAATCTTGACATGTACTGGAAGACTGCATTTCTTAGTAAACACTTGGACAATATGTTCCATGTGTCATTTAGTATGCTGAATTAAAACCCAATATTAACTGTCATTTTATGTTATTAAAATCTTATTCTAGAGACATAGAGGTAGATTTATTATACCCCGGGCGGACATGATTCGCTATAGCGAATCACGTCCACCCTGCATCGCTAAATGCCAACAGCATATGCTGTCGGCATTTAAAATTGCACAAGCAGTTCTGGCGAATACCTTGTGTAATGCAACCCTCTACTAATACGCAGCCAATCGGCCGCTAGCAGGGGTTGTCAACACGCTTGTATACGATTGGGCGGATTGATGTCCGCTGTCTCAGAGGCAGTGGAAATGGGTATTTGGACACATTCGGGCCATGATAAATCGCCCCCCTAGGATTAGAATGTACTAACCCTTGCAATTTAGAACTCTTAGTTTTCTTGTTTAATCTACCTAAGGACAGTGACTGAATGATAAATTGGCACCACTAAACTCAACATTTAAACTCCTCAAACAATGTTTAGTTAAACGGACACTAATTTCAAACTTCAACTTTTATGATTCAAACAGAGCACACAATTTTAAATGACTTTCCAATTCACTTCTATTATTAAAATGTGCACAGGTTTTTTTTACATGCACACTTTCTGAAGCACCAGCTGCTACTGAGCAAGTGATTGGATGGTGGCTGTCATACGATGTAGGGGAAAGGAAAATTTAGCAAAATTTTAGATTTGTCAGATAAAAATCTACTACTCATTTGAAATTCAGACTAGGGGCCTAATATTTAAAACCTCTTTTAGGAGAGATATTATAAGAAGTCTCTGTATGGCGACGCCCTTAAAACAATTTAGAAACACTCTTTATGTGAAACAAAAACTCCTACATTACATTACATTGCAAGGTCTTTTTATTATGCATTTTCTGATTATGTAATTCTAGTGTATTTAATAGTACTTTAAGGAAAATAAAACATTGCAATATACATTTGTTATTTATTTTACTTTCAATGCTGTAAAATAACACTGAAATGTGTGCTTGTTCTTCTCCCAAGAGCGCCCCTATTATACTTAAAGTGATGGTAAATCCTTGCATTTGTGAAACGCTAGGATTTACAAGAGCTATATATAAAGGAGACTTTCAGCCATGAAGCATTGCAAACGTCATACTTAAAGTTCCTTTATTTGTCTGCAGTTTATGCTGAGCTGAGAGCATCCGGTCACCCACAGCAACATATTATTTTATCAATCAGGTGGTGTTTCCACCTCTTAGCTAAAAGCATGCTAGCCACTCGGCATAATGCCAAACGGCAAGCACGGCTCTTGGCTAATCGGTGGAATCATCACCTCATTGAAAAAATTGCGTTTTGCCGTGGGCTGCTGGAGGCGCTCAGCTCAGCATAAACTGCATGGAAATAAAGAAACTTTCAGCATGAAGTTTTCCTCTTTATTTAGAGCACTGGCAAATCCTAGCTTTTCAACACTAGGATTTACCATCACTATAAGGAGACACAAAACCCATAATGTTTCTTCCATGGTTCAGACAGAGCATGCAATTTTTAACAACTTTCTAATTTACTTCTATAATCAAATTTGCTTTATTCTTATTGTATCCTTTGTTGAAAAGCTAGGTAAGCTCAGGAGCAACAGTGCACTACGGGGAGCTAGCTGCTGATCGGTGGCTGCACACATATACCTTGTGTTATTGGCTTGATTGATGTGTTCAGCTAGCTCTCAGTAGTGAAATGCGTCTTCTTCAACAAATGATACCAAGAGATTGAAGCACATTTGATAATAGAAGTAAATTGGAAAGTTATTTAAAATTGTATTCTCTATCTGAATTATGAAAGAATTTTGTTTAGATTTTTTTTGTTCCTTTAAGCATGGTGAAATGTGACCCTGCAATGTGCTACACAACGATTGGACAGATCACAGAGCAAACACATTTATCTGTTGTGTATTGGCCAAAGCAAAAGAGATGAGGTACATGGATTCCATCTGGCTTTTCAAGAGGCGTATAATATAACTAGAGAAACTACTACTACTATACTGATTTTCAAGACCTTGGAAATGATGAAACTATTACTATAAAATTATCTTAAAACATTTGTTTTGTAACACAGTGCATATTGCTGCTTTATGCTAGGACTTTATTGCCTTTATAAGAAACTGCTTAGAATAGAAAACAATTCAGCTTCTAGATTCTCCTTATTTACTGTATAAATGCTGGAGCAAAACTGGGTGACGTTTTGCTTTCTAGGTCAAATACCCAGCCCCTGCAAATAATGAAATCTTAATAAAAAAATCCAGAAGGTTCTGAGTGCAAATAAAAGTCTCCACTAAATTTAATGAAATCTTGGCATATGATTCTGAAAGGCCAAAGAATAATTGCACGACTTGCATCCAAAATGTTAAGCATTCAATTGATTAAATAGCTCTAGAGATAACAGAAAGCTGGATTTGCTGATAACAAATGACATAAAATGCATATTGGTAGCTGTTATTTTTACTTTTGGATAAAAGTTTAGATTATTTTTTTGTTAAAATTCAGTAAGAATTTGCCCTTTCTAGTTGTCCAAAGCAATTTTTTAATAATAATTAAACTACCATATGTAACAAATACCATTTAATTTGAGGAACAAAGACAAGAACAGTTCACACAGGAGCTTCCAACCATCTTTAATAAGCAACTGTTCTCAGAACTCCTAACTGTCCTGCATTTTGCAGGTTTGTCAATGGTTGGATGTTGTATCCTTGTGAACCTGATAGCCAGTTACCCTACCCAATATATATTTTGGGTTTACAAAGTGAGACTGGGACAATTAAAAGCCACTCATGAACCTCTTTGACTTTGCACCCAAACTATGCATGGAAAGCACAGATATGCCCTGCCACACCAACCTGCCACTCAGTCCAGGTGCAACCACAATGTCGGACTATGCACACTCTACCTGCCTGTTTGGATCTAGTTTTACGGATGATGGGATGTATGCAACCTTGATGTCTCTCTTTCTTCCATTAATGACCTTCAAAACTTGAGCCCTACAATGCACAACACCTACCCATGCTGTAAATCCTGTTCTATGATTTTTTAGACTTCCTCCCTAGACTACCTGCATATTATTCAAAGATAACAGCAGCACAAATGTACTTATTTTCTTTATTGATTAATATGTAGTATTTTTTTAGTATTGGGCAATAAACAAACTTTATGTAATTTGGTAGTTATGCTACCTTTGAAAAGTACACAGTGAATCAGAACCCTGATAGGTTGCACATATAGGTGCCGAAATTATTTAATCTCTATCCCTAGACCTCCTGACCATTACCCTCTGAAATCTAGATAAAGGTTATCATTTTAAAATGTTGGGAGAAATGCTACACACATTAATATACTTATTATGGAACAGGTACATAGATGACATACCTAGAGTATTTTGGCTTCTCTCTTTACACTTACATATTTCTGAACAAACATCCCTATTTTCTACTCACACATAACCCACAGAACAGGTTTACATGACATTTTTCTATATACATGGAAAGAAGAAAATCAACATTCTTTCTATTGACATGTGAGAGAAAGCAAAACTAAAAGCAAAGAATGTTGGAACTATTTTGACAGGACTTAACTGGGGAAATACGTGTTTCCCATTACAAGGAAGTAAGAAATAACTGGTATATTCCTAAAGAGAACCATTTAAAAAGATGTGTGAAATGCTGGAATTTTCTCATTACGGAGGGACTACCCTTCCAAAAAGAATAGCAGTTTAAGGTTAAGTGATGAGTCATATTGAATATGTAAAAGTTCAGTTTCAAAAAATAACCTAAAAGCCTTAAAGGACCAGTCAACACATTAGATTTGCATAATCAACAAATGCAAGATAACAAGACAATGCAATAGCACTTAGTCTGAACTTCAAATGAGTAGTAGATTTTTTTTATAACAAATTTCAAAGTTACGTCTATTTCCACTCCCCCTGTACCATGTGATAGCAATCAGCCAATCACAAATGCATATACGTATAGTCTGTGAATTCTTGCACGTGCTCAGTAGGATCTGGTGACTCAAAAATTGTAAATATAAAAGACTGTACACATTTTTTTAATGGAAGTACATTGGAAAGTTGTTTAAAATTACATGCTGTATCTGAATCATGAAAATTTTATTTAACCTGAGTGTCCCTTTAAATCTGATATACCTTGTTTGTTTCAAATAATATTATTTTTGTTGTTGAAAAGCAAATACAAATCTAACATAAGCAGGGGGGGTGGTTGCATTGTTTATTCAAATTCTGACATATTAAGACAACATTTATGCATTCTAAACTGTGTTTTTTAAGATAAGTACAAAATAATTTGAAACACTTAGGGGCAATACCATGGTCTACAGGTATTTCAGACTAATACACTTGCCATATATGTTCCAAATTTACAGGTTAAATCTTCGTCTAAAGTAAAAATAAAACGAGAGAACACGAAACTCTCATAATATAAACCTCAAACACGTGCTTGTAAGCTGCCATCTTAAAAAGTTAAAAAGATAAATCTTCACTTTGTCACTCAAATGTATACAGAATATTTAACCCAAATTAGACTGAAAATGAAAAAAAAGTTTTTCCCATTGTTTACAGCTTGGCATCTATTCAAAATGATTCAACAATAACTTTAGTTATGGCCATGGTTTTGCTGCTTGGTTTTGCTCTAGAATCAAGATTAATAGTATGGTATATTAATATCTTACAGACAAAACTATCTGTGACTTTCCAAGTTCACAATAATGTACTTATAACTGTTCTCACAATGTAAATCACAATTTTGTAAAATATGACACTTCTAACATTGAAACTATTCACAGTTTTATTAATGCAAAACTGTATATTACTATGCAGTATAGAGTCCTGCATGTTTTATATACTGAGAATTTACAGTTTTTGCGTGAGGCTCAGTAGCATCAAAATGATAAATTTCTCAATTTTTCAAAAGCATGATTTACAGTGTGTAAACAGCAGACACCTCACTACTGTAAACGGCAGCCACTTTTTTCTTTGAAGTATTAAAGTGCCCTAAAACATGTTGTGATCTGTGCATATCCTAAAACGGCTAATCTATTGAAAATAGTTTGCATAAAAAAGATGTTTAAAAATTGCTGACAAGTATTTTAAAATAATTTTCAAAAATAAGCAAAATTAATTACATAGTTAAACTGCTTGAAACAGCTAACTCCACTCCTCTTATCAGTGTTTAGACACAGGCATGGGGGCCTATTTATCAAACCATCACCCGCAAATACGCTGGAATTCCGCAGCGTAATTGTGCCGAGCCTGATTTCCCTTAGTTATCAAACCCTACAGACCGGCAAAAGTAGAATTTTGTGACGTAACATACAAATCGCCGGACTCAGTCCGACACAGATCAATGCTTACATCATTACAGATGTTCCGAATGCAAATTCGGCACAATCTGACTACTTTTGCTAGTTATCAATTTTCTACCAGGTATGCTCGCCACTATTACGGCCCAGCGTACCTGGTTTTCAATCCGCCGCCCTGGAGGCGGCGGATGCCATAGGAATCAATGGGAGTCTGAAAGCAGCGATTGAGCTAGAATTCTATTGGCTGATTGGAACAGCCAATAGAATGCGAGCTCAATCCTATTGGCTGATTAGATCAGCCAATAGGATTGAACTTAAATCCTATTGGCTGATTCTATCAGCCAATCGGAATTGAGCCAATCGGAATTGAAGGGACGCCATCTTGGATGACGTCACTTAAATCTACCTTCATTCAACAAGAAGACGTCGTCAGAAGAGGATGCTCCGCGTTGGATGTCTTGAAGATGGACCCGCTCCTCGCCGGATGGATGAAGATAGAAGATGTTGTCTGGATGAAGACTTCTGCCCATCTGGAGGACCACTTCTGCCCGTCTGGAGGACCACTTCTGCCGGATTTGTTGAGGACTTCGGCCCGGTTGGGTGAAGACTTCTCACGGTAAGGTGATCTTCAAGGGGTTAGTGTTAGGTTTTTTTAAGGGGGTATTGGGTGGGTTTTAGAGTAGGGTTGGTTGTGTGGGTGGTGGGTTTTAATCTTGGGGGGGTTGTAATTTTTTTTTACAGGTAAAAGAGCTGATTACTTTGGGGCAATGCCCCGCAAAAGGCCCTTTTAAGGGCTATTTGTAATTTAGTGTAGGGTAGGGCTTTTTATTTTGGGGGGGCTTTTTTATTTTGTTAGGGGGATTAGATTAGGTGTAATTAGCTTAAAAATCTTGTAATTTGTTTATTATTTTCTGTAATTTAGTGTTTTTTTTATACTTTAGATAATTTTATTTATAGTGTAGTGTTAGGTATAATTGTAACTTAGGTTAGGTTTTATTTTGCAGGTATATTTGTATTTATATTAACTAGGAAGTTATTAAATAGTTAATAACTATTTAATAACTATTGTACCTAGTTAAAATAAATACAAACTTGCCTGTAAAATAAAAATAAACCCTAAGATAGCTACAATGTAACTATTAGTTATATTGTAGCTAGCTTAGGGTTTATTTTACAGGTAAGTATTTAGTTTTAAATAGGAATAATTTATTTAATGATAGGAATATTTATTTAGATTTATTTAAATTATATTTAAGTTAGTGGGTGTTGGGGTTAGACTTAGGTTTAGGGGTTAATAAATTTAATATAGTGGCGGCGGTGTAGGGGGTGGCAGATTAGGGGTTAATAAGTTTAATGTAGGTGGCAGCTGTGTAGGGGGGGCAGATTAGGGGCTAATAACTTTATGTAGGTGGCGGCACTGTCGGGCCGCAGATTAGGGGTTTAATAAGTATAATGTAGGTGGCGGCCGTGTAGGGGGGCAGATTAGGGGTTAGTAACTTTATGTAGGTGACGGCGGTGTCGGGCTGCAGATTAGGGGTTTAATAAGTGTAATGTAGGTGGCGACGGTGTAGGGGGGCACATTAGGGGTTAATAAATATAATGTAGGTGGCAGCGGTGTAGGGGGGCAGATCAGGGGTTAATAAATATAATGTAGGTGGCAGCGGTGTAGGGGCGGCAGATTAGGGGTTAATAAGTATTATGTAGGTGGCGGTGGTGTAGGGGGCGGCAGATTAAGGGTTAATAAGTATAATGTAGGTGGAGTGGTGGTTTAGGGGTTAAACACTTTATTTAGTTGTGGCGGGGTCCATGGGTGGCGGTTTAGGGGTTAATACATTTATTAGAGTTGCAGTGGGCTCTGGGAGCGGCGGTATAGGGAGTAAACAGTATAGTATAGTGTGGGTGTTTAGTGACAGGGTACCAATAAAGCTGGGAAAAAGCTGAAGAACAACAGTCTGCTACTCATCGCCCTGTACTTGGTGCGTGGCTTTTTGACAGCTTTTTTGGTAACTTTGGAGAACGTATTCAGGTCCGCGGCAGCGATGCTAGGCAATCTTAGGCGAGCGTATTGGTGCCGGCGAATGCAAGTAAGTTGACGGGTTGATAAATAGGGGCCATGGTATTTCAACTGAGTTAACAACTTCTAGGCATGATCCAGCAGGTAATCCCAATTCACTTTTGTATTCTAGTAAAATTACAATAAACATAGATACAGCCATAAAAGGAATTGTGTGGGGGGAGTTAGAGCTGTACAGAAACTAAAACGAAAGGGTTAATGGCGAGGTACTGCAGTATAAATTTGCAGGTAAAGTAATTAAAGTACATATTATATTATTTTGTCTTTATCATAACTTGTTTTATGTCCCTTTAATATCCCATACTATTAATCTTAATTCTAGAGCAAAAACTTGCAATGTTAAAATACCTTTGTTTTTTTTACAATAAACAAAGTTTGGAAGATTGTATAATGATCTATTTTAAATAATAATACATACAAATGAATGACACCCCCTACACATATATGCACATTATACCCATATTGACCCATCTCAAAAAGACAAATAATTCACTTAATGATTCAAACACCTGCAATGTCAGGGAGAGACCTGCTGTATGACAATTGTATTAGTAATTAGCATTTGTTTAAAGGGACAGTCTAATACAGATTTTTTTTGCTTCACTTTTAATGTATGCCTTAAAGGAATAGTCTAGTCAAAATTAAACTTTCATGATTCAGATAGAGTATGTAATTTTAAGCAACTGTCTTATTTACTCCTATTATCAAATTTTCTTTGTTCTCTCAGTATCTTTTTTTTTTTAAATCTGGAATGTAAGCTTAGAAGCCGGCCCATTTTTGGTTTAGCACCTAGGTAGTGCTTGCTGATTTGTGTCTAAACGTAGCGTTCCAATCAGCAAGCGCTACCCAGGTGCTGACCTATAAATGGGCCGTCTCGTAAGCTTACTTTCCAGATTTTTAAAATAAAGACACCAAGAGAATGAAGAAAAATGTATAATAGAAGTAAATGAGAAAGTTGCTTAAAATTGTATGCTCTATCTCGAATCATGAAAGTTTATTTTTGACTATACTGTCCCTTTAATGTCTAAAAAAAAATCCAATTTTTTTTAATTAATTGAGAAAACGTCTTTTTCCAGTGCAAGAAATTATTTTTCTGTATGAAGAAAGTGGGAGCAACATATCTTCTATAACAGGATTTTAACAGTTCTTATGCAATAAATCATGAAACCGCTAAGTAATGAGGTTTAAAATATCACCAAAGTTCCAAACCTCACTGTACAGAACGAGGTTTGTCTTTGCCAAATTTCTATTACTGTAAGAAGATGGTGACATGAGGTTCTAGATAGTCTGTAAAGCACAATTTTTATACAGACAATTTTGCAGAGTTTTGTTTACTGTAAAAACCTAGGCAACTGGGCTACGTTGCTAATAAACTAGACAGAATGGAACATGGTGAAATACCCATGACAAACTTGCGATTGCTGATAGAAATCCTGTTTAATAAGATGAAATTGCTGTAACTTACAATCATTAAAATGTGAGTATAAAATAAAAAGAATGAATGTAGGAATTGTGGTCTTGATTTTGTTTTTCCTATTGTTTCTGAAAGATCTCATGTTCTTTGCAAGATATTACATAAACGTCTATTAAAAACATATGTAAATGTCTGTCCTGCCCACTACATATGGGCCTCTATTTATCAAGGTCTGGCGGACCTGATCTGACAGTGCGGATCAGGTCCGCCAGACCTCGCTGAATACGGAGAGCAATACGCTCTCCGTAGTCAGCATTGCACCAGTATTGCAACGCCGCCCCCTGCAGAATCACGGCCAATCGGCCGCCAGCAGGGGGGTGTCAATCAACCAGATCGTACTCGATCGGGTTGAATTGCGGCGATGTCTGTCCGTCTGCTCAGAGCAGGCAGACAGGGTTATGGAGAAGCGGTCTTTAGACCGCGGCTTCATAACTGGTGTTTCTGGCGAGTCTGAAGACTCGCCAGAAACAGAGGCCCACAAGCTCCTTACGGTAATGATAAATGGGCCCCATGGACTCTACAATAGTGCTGACTACAGGTTTAAGGAATCAAGAGCATATATGTATCTATACATCTAAAATAGAGTCAGTGGACATAATATAATTAATCTAAATTACCTTGGAATACCCTCAAACATTCCAAAAGGACATTTTGCACCATATTAATAGCCTTTGGCTGTTGAACTCTATTTGCCACATTTCATAAAACCTGGACGGACAAGGTTCGCTTCCACTAATCTGTCCTCCCTCAGATCGCAGAAAGCGGGCAGAAATATGTTGTCTGTATTTAACATTGCACAAGTGTATGCTTGTGTAATGCCAATCCCTGATCGTGCTAGCCCAATGGCGCATGAGTAGGGTCAGTCAATCACCACGGAGGAACGTGTCCGGGGTGATTTTAATCCGCCAGCTAAGAGCGGGCATAAAGCACCAGCACCACTCATTTAATTATACCCCCAACTGGGTCTCTTTTATTAGGGAGTACAAAAGTAATGCATTACTTTTGTACTCCCCAATAAAAAAAGACCTGGATGGAGGACTTTTAAATGAGTGGTGCTGGTGCTTTATTGAAGATTGCATCTAATTTTGGGGTAGTAGAGTCCTACAAACTTCATGCACAATCAAAAAGACTGTATAAGTTGGAGCTGTCCTTAGAATTAGTTATAAACTAATATGTGTATAGTCACCAATCCCCAGCTAGCTCCCAGTAGCACATTGCTGCTATTGAGCCTACCTAGGTATGCTTTTCAACAAAGGATACCAAAGGAACAAAGTAAGTTTGATACAATAAGTAAATTGAAAAATGTCCCAAGTTTCATTTTGACTTTTACATCACTTTTATTACTGGCACAATCTGAGAATGGGAATATTCCAACCCAAATGTTTCCAAATCTTCAGATGACAAAGATTTCTATTCTGTCGCACTATGAAGTAACCTGCTTGTTTTCTAAAGATTTTGCACATCAGCATTTATACTTTTCATTTTCCATGACCTCATCAAAAATTAGCCATCATTGATGATTTAATTATACGTTCATCTAATGCTTTTAAAGCACATACACCCTAATGTGTCTGCAGTATCCTTGTATTTTCACTTTGTATCGTTTGCTTTCCTGTACACATTGTCTGCAATTACTTTGCTCTAGTGAATTACTGTGACGGTTGGAATACTTCCAATACTGCAACAAGATCAGCTGCTGATTTATAGGTATAATGCTGCATATCCCTATAACCCTTTCATTTCTACACACCTGGAAGGATTGGAGAGTAATTGCAGTCCTCACTACAAGTGTGGGTAGTAATTTCTTATATACAAGGGGCTCTGACTAGGGATGGGCGAATGTGTAAATTTTTGAATTTCGAATGTTAGAACGAATGTTATTACCGAATTTGAATTATAAATCTGAATGTTAAAAATGAATAGTCTTAAAAATTCTATAATCGAATGCTATTTACAGTTTTCGAATGTCACTTTCGAATTTGAATGTTTATAATTATATCGAATGTCCACATTCGAAATTTCGAATTTAACATTCTATTTAACAAATAATATTCGGAAGTTCAATAGTTCATGTGGTAGGGAGGGAATCTAGTAAATTGATACATAATAGATACAAATATATAATTTCAAATGTTTCTATATAGAATATTGCATAATTCGAATATTACATTTAAAGAAAGCATTAGAAATACTATTACAAACATATAAATTCAAATTTTTCGAATTCGAATATTGCATAATTCGAATATTACATTTAAAGAAAGCATTAGAAATACTATTACAAACATATAAATTCGATTTTTTTTCGAATTCGAATATTGCATAATTCAAATATTACATTTAAAGAAAGCATTAGAAATACTATTACAAATATAAATTCGAATTTTTTTGAATGTAATCATAAAATTTGAAAACGAACATTTGAAAATCGAATGTTAGAATGTTATGTATACATTCAAAATTCGTTTCGTTTTTCGAATGTTGCGAAACATTCACCCATCCCTACTGAAAGGGCATTTGTATGGGCATTTCCCTTAAACTTTAAAGGGCATTAAGCTCTTTTTCTGCCCATTAAAAAAAAAAAAAGAAAAACCTAATCTATAAAAAGAATATATACAGTATATAAAATCCTAACACTAACCTCTGAATCAGTACTCACCATTCCTGAAGAGCGGCGCTCCATCTTCATCCCAGAGGACAAAGGTCTTCTCCCGGTGGAGCGATCGGACAAAGGTCTTCTCCCGGTGGAGCGATTGATGGCGGTGGCGGCATTCCAACATGAAGTCTCTTCTTAATGCGATTTCCGCCGCACACTGAAGATTGAATGCAAGGCATCCCTTTTATATTGGGATACCTTGCATTCCTATTTGCTGAAATTTTCAAATCAGCCAATAGGATGAGAGCTGCTTACATCCTAATGGCTGTTCAAATTTAGATATTTACAGTAAACTAGGCTCTTAAAAACCCCCAATAATTATTGAAAAACACCATTGTGGATAGTTCTTTTAGCAAAGTTGGTTGTGTTTAGGAGGCCTACTTATCAAGCCGTCAACTTTCTTGCATTCAACGGCACCAGTACGCTCGCCTGACATCGCCTAACATTGCGGCGGCGGACCTGAATACGCTCTCCATATTTAACAAAAAAGCTGTCAAAAAGCCGAGCACAAAGTACGAGGCGATGAGCAGCAGACTATTGTTAACTAACAGTCATCAATCTCGCTGCTATTCGGCTTAATCCCAGCTTTATTTATATCCTGTCACTAAACACTGCCACTATACTAAAATGTTTAGCCCCTATCCCGCTGCTCCCTGACCCCTCTGCAACTAAAATAAACTTATTAACCCCTATCCCGCCGCTCCCGGACCCCGCCGCAACTAAATAAACTTATTAACCCCTATTCCGCCGCTCCCCGACACCGCCGCAACTAACTTAATGTGTTAACCCCTATCCCTCCGCAACTCTAATAAAGGTATTAACCCCTATCTCTCCGCTCCCGGACCACACCACAACTAAATAAATGTATTAACCCCTAAATCCCTGGCCTCCAACATCGCCAACACTAACTAAACCTATTAAGCCCTAAACCGCTATTCCCAAACATTGCTGACACTAACTAAACCTATTAACCCCTAAACCTAACAACCCACTACATTTATATTAAAATTACCTCATCCCTATCTTATAATAAATTTAAACACCTTTAGAATTAAATTAAACTATATTAAACTATTAATTAACCTACCATAACTGTTATACTAAAATTACATTAAACTATATTAAACTATAATTTAACCTACCCTAACTATTATACTAAAATTACATTAAACTATATTAAACTATTCATTAACCTATCCTAACTATTATACTAAAATTACATTAAACTACAAATTAAATTAACTAAATTACATATTTAAAAACCTAACCCTACTCAAGTTATTTAAATCTACAATAAAGAATTACTAAGTTACTAAAAACTAACAACTAAGTTACACAAAATAACAAACACTAAGTTACAAAAAAATAAACACTAAGGCCTAGATTTGGAGTTTGGCGTTAGCCGTGAAAACCAGCGTTAGAGGCTCCTAACGCTGGTTTTATGCTACCTCCGGTATTTGGAGTCACTCAAAATAGGGTCTAACGCTCACTTTTCAGCCGCGACTTTTCCATACCGCAGATCCCCTTACGTCAATTGCGTATCCTATCTTTTCAATGGGATTTTTCTAACTCCGGTATTTAGAGTTGTGTCTGAAGTGAGCGTTAAAATTCTAACGACAAAACTCCAGCCGCAGGAAAAAAGTCAGTAGTTAAGAGCTTTCTGGGCTAACGCCGGTTTATAAAGCTCTTAACTACTGTACTCTAAAGTACACTAACACCCATAAACTACCTATGTACCCCTAAACCGAGGTCCCCCCACATCGCCGACGCTCAAATAATTTTTTTTAACCCCTAATCTGCCGACCGCCACCTACGTTATACTTATGTACCCCTAATCTGCTGCCCCTAACACCGCCGAACCCTATATTATATTTATTAACCCCTAACCTGCCCCCCACAACGTCGCAGCCAGCTACCTACAATAATTAACCCCTAATCTGCCGACCGCAAAGCGCCGCCACCTACGTTATACTTATGTACCCCTAATCTGCTGCCCCTAACACCGCCGACCCCTATATTATATTTATTAACCCCTAATCTGACACCCTCAACGTCGCATCCACCTGCCTACACTTATTAACCCCTAATCTGCCAAGCGGACCGCACCGCTATTATTATAAAGTTATTAACCCCTAATCCGCATCACTAACCCTATAATAAATAGTATTAACCCCTAATCTGCCCTCCCTAACATCGCCGACACCTAACTTCAAACATTAACCCCTAATCTGCCGACTGGAGCTCACCGCTATTCTAATAAATGTATTAACCCCTAAAGCGAAGTCTAACCCTAACACTAACACCCCCCTAAATTAAATATAATTTAAATCTAACGAAATAAATTAACTCTTATTAAATAAATTATTCCTATTTAAAGCTAAATACTTACCTGTAAAATAAATCCTAATATAGCTACAATATAAATTATAATTATATTATAGCTATTTTAGGATTTATATTTATTTTACAGGCAACTTTGTATTTATTTTAACCAGGTACAATAGCTATTAAATAGTTAAGAACTATTTAATAGCTAAAATAGTTAAATTAATTACAAAATTACCTGTAAAATAAATCCTAACCTAAGTTACAATTAAACCTAACACTACACTATCAATAAATTAATTAAATACAATTCCTACAAATAAATACAATTAAATAAACTAGCTAAAGTACAAAAAATAAAAAAGAACTAAGTTACAAAAAATAAAAAAATATTTACAAACATAAGAAAAATATTACAACAATTTTAAACTAATTACACCTACTCTAAGCCCCCTAATAAAATAACAAAGCCCCCCAAAATAAAAAAATGCCCTACCCTATTCTAAATTACTAAAGTTCAAAGCTCTTTTACCTTACCAGCCCTGAACAGGGCCCTTTGCGGGGCATGCCCCAAGAAGTTCAGCTCTTTTGCCTGTAAAAAAAACCATACAATACCCAAGCCCCCCAACATTACAACCCACCACCCACATACCCCTAATCTAACCCAAACCCCCCTTAAATAAACCTAACACTAAGCCCCTGAAGATCTTCCTACCTTGTCTTCACCTCACCGGGTTCACCGATCTGTCCAGAAGAGCTCCTCCGATGTCCTGATCCAAGCCCAAGCGGGGGGCTGAAGAGGTCCATGATCCGGCTGAAGTCTTCATCCAAGCGGGGCAGAAGAGGTCTTCCATCCGATTGAAGTCTTCATCCAAGCGGGATCTTCTATGGTCATCCATCCGGAGCGGCAGGATCCTGAAGACCTCCGACGCGGAACATCCATCCTGGCCAACGACTGAACGACGAATGACGGTTCCTTTAAATGACGTCATCCAAGATGGCGTCCCTCGAATTCCGATTGGCTGATAGGATTCTATCAGCCAATCGGAATTAAGGTAGGAATATTCTGATTGGCTGATGGAGTCAGCCAATCAGAATCAAGTTCAATCCGATTGGCTGATCCGATCAGCCAATCAGATTGAGCTCGCATTCTATTGGCTGATCGGAACAGCCAATAGAATGCAAGCTCAATCTGATTGGCTGATTGGATCAGCCAATTGGATTGAACTTGATTCTGATTGGCTGATTCCATCAGCCAATCAGAATATTCCTACCTTAATTCCGATTGGCTGATAGAATCCTATCAGCCAATCGGAATTCGAGGGACGCCATCTTGGATGATGTCATTTAAAGGAACCGTCATTCGTCGTTCAGTCGTCGGCCAGGATGGATGTTCCGCGTCAGAGGTCTTCAGGATGCTGCCGCTCCGGATGGATGCCGCTTGGATGAAGACTTCAATCGGATGGAAGACCTCTTCTGCCCCGCTTGGATGAAGACTTCAGCCGGATCATGGACCTCTTCAGCCCCCCGCTTGGGCTTGGATCAGGACATCGGAGGAGCTCTTCTGGACAGATCGGTGAACCCGGTGAGGTGAAGACAAGGTAGGAAGATCTTCAGGGGCTTAGTGTTAGGTTTATTTAAGTGGAGTTTGGGTTAGATTAGGGGTATGTGGGTGGTGGGTTGTAATGTTGGGGGGGGGTATTGTATGGGTTTTTTTACAGGCAAAAGAGCTGAACTTCTTGGGGCATACCCCGCAAAGGGCCCTGTTCAGGGCTGGTAAGGTAAAAGAGCTTTGAACTTTAGTAATTTAGAATAGGGTAGGGCATTTTTTTATTTTGGGGGGCTTTGTTATTTTATTAGGGGGCTTAGAGTAGGTGTAATTAGTTTAAAATTGTTGTAATATTTTTCTTATGTTTGTAAATATTTTTTTATTTTTTGTAACTTAGTTCTTTATTTTTTGTACTTTAGCAAGTTTATTTAATTGTATTTATTTGTAGGAATTGTATTTAATTAATTTATTGATAGTGTAGTGTTAGGTTAATTGTAGGTAATTGTAGGTAGTTTATTTAATTAATTTATTGATAGTGTAGTGTTAGGTTTAATTGTAACTTAGGTTAGGATTTATTTTACAGGTAAATTTGTAATTGTTTTAACTATTTTAGCTATTAAATAGTTCTTAACTATTTAATAGCTATTGTACCTGGTTAAAATAAATACAAAGTTACATGTAAAATAAATATAAATCCTAAAATAGCTATAATATAATTATAATTTATATTGTAGCTATATTAGGATTTATTTTACAGGTAAGTATTTAGCTTTAAATAGGAATAATTTATTTAATAAGAGTTAATTAATTTTGTTAGATGTAAATTATATTTAACTTAGGGGGGTGTTAGTGTTAGGGTTAGACTTAGCTTTAGGGGTTAATACATTTATTAGAATAGCGGTGAGCTCCAGTCGGCAGATTAGGGGTTAATAATTGAAGTTAGGTGTCGGCGATGTTAGGGAGGGCGGATTAGGGGTTAATAACTTTATTATAGTAGCGCTCAGGTCCGGTCGGCAGATTAGGGGTTAATAAGTGTAGGCAGGTGGAGGCGACGTTGTGGGGGGCAGATTAGGGGTTAATAAATATAATATAGGGGTCGGCGGTGTTAGGGGCAGCAGATTAGGGGTACATAGGGATAATGTAAGTAGCGGCGGTATACGGAGCGGCAGATTAGGGGTTAATAATATGCAGGGGTCAGCGATAGCGGGGGCGGCAGATTAGGGGTTAATAAGTGTAAGGTTAGGGGTCTTTAGACTCGGGGTACATGTTAGAGTGTTAGGTGCAGACGTAGGAAGTGTTTCCGCATAGCAAACAATGGGGCTGCGTTAGGAGCTGAACGCGGCTTTTTTGCAGGTGTTAGGTTTTTTTTCAGCTCAAACAGCTCCATTGTTTCCTATGGGGGAATCGTGCACGAGCACGTTTTTGAGGCTGGCCGCTTGCGTAAGCAACTCTGGTATCGAGAGTTGAAGCTGCGTTAAAAATGCTCTACGCTCCTTTTTTGGAGCCTAACGCAGCCTTTATGTGGACTCTCAATACCAGAGTTATTTTTATGGTGCGGCCAGAAAAAAGCCAGCGTTAGTTTTTCGGGTCGTTACCGACAAAACTCCAAATCTAGCCGTAAGTTACACAAAATAAAAACTAAATGATCAAATATTTTAACTAATTACACCTAATCTAAGAGCCCTATGAAAATAAAATACCCCCCCCAAATAAAAAAAAAACCCTAGCCTACAATAAACTACCAATGGCCCTTAAAAGGGCCTTTTGCGGGGCATTGCCCCAAAGAAATCAGCTTTTTTACCTGTAAAAAAAAATACAAACACCCCCCAACAGTAAAACCCACCACCCACACAACTAAACCCCCCAAATAAAAACCTAATCTAAAAAACCTAAGCTCCCCATTGCCCGGAAAAGGGCATTTGGATGGGCATTGCCCTTAGAAGGGCATTTAGCTCTTTTTCCGCCCAAATTCACTAATCTAAAAATAAAACTCACACAATAAACCCTTAAAAAAACCGCTAACCCCTGAAGATCCACTTACAGTTTTGAAGACCAGACATCCATCCTCAACAAAGCGGCAGAAGTCCTCATCAAAGCCGGCAGTAGTCTTCATCTAAGCGGGCCAACGTCTTCATCCAATCCGGCAGGAGTCTTCATTCAGACGGTATCTTCATCCATCCGGCACGGAGCAGCTCCATCTTCAAGACATCCGGCGTGGAGCATCCTCTTCAATCGACGTCTTCTTCCAAATGAAGTTTCCCTTTAAATGACATCCCTTAGATGGCGTCCCTTAGGATTGAGCTTGCATTCTATTGGCTGATTGGATCAGCCAATAGGATGAAATCTCAATCCTATTGGCTGATTGCAACAGCCAATAGGATTTTTTCAACCTTAATTCCGATTGGCTGATAGAAATCTATCAGGCAATCGGAATCTAAGGGACGCCATCTTGGATGACGTCATTTAAAGGGAAACTTCATTCGGAAGAGGATGCTCTGCGCCGGATGTCTTGAAGATGGAGCTGCTCCGCGCCGGATGGATGAAGATAGAAGATGCCGGCCCGCTTGGATGAAGACTTCTGCCGGCTTCGATGAGGACTTCTGCCGCTTCATTAAGGATGGATGTCCGGTCTTCAAAACTGTAAGTGGATCTTCGGGGGTTAGTGTTAGGTTTTTTTAAGGGTTTATTGGGTAGGTTTTATTTTTAGATTAGGGACTTTGGGCGGAAAAAGAGCTAAATGCCCTTTTAAGGGCAATGCCCATCCAAATGCGCTTTTCAGGGGAATTGGGAGCTTAGGTTTTTTAGATTAAGTTTTTATTTGGGGGGTTGGTTGTGTGGGTGGTGGGTTTTACTGTTGGGGGGGGTATTTGTATTTTTTTTTACAGGTAAAAGAGCTGATTTCTTTGGGGCAATGCCCCGCAAAAGGCCCTTTTAAGGGCCATTGGTAGTTTATTGTAGGCTAGGGTTTTTTTTATTTTGGGTGGGGGGTTATTTTCATAAGGCTCTTAGATTAGGTGTAATTAGTTTAAATATTTGATAATTTATTTTTTATTTTGTGTAACTTAGTTGTTAGTTTTTTGTAACTTTGTAATTTTTAATAGTAGATTTAAATTATTTGAGTAGGGTTAGGTTTTTAAATATGTAATTTAGTTAATTGAATTTGTAGTCTAATGTAATTTTAGTATAACAGGGTAGATTAATTGTTAGTTTAATATAGTGTAATGTAATTTTAGTATAACAGTTAGGGTAGGTTAATTAATAGTTTAATATAGTTTAATGTAATTTAAGTATAATAGTTATGGTAGGTTAATTATTAGTTTAATTTAAATCTAAAGGTAAGTTTAAATTTATTATAAGATAGGGATGAGGAAATTTTAATATAAAGTTAGCAGGCTGTTAGGTTTAGGGATTAATAGGTTTAATAAGTGGTAGTGATGTGGGAGGCCAGGGGTTTAGGGGTTAATACATTTATTTAGTTGCGGTGGGCTCCGGGAGTGGCGGGATAGGGGTTAATATATTTATTTAGGTGGCGGCGGGGTCCGGGAGTGGTGGAATAGGGGTTAATAACTTTATTTAGTTGTGGTGGGCTTCGGGAGCAGCGGAATAGGGGTTAATAACTTTATTTAGTTGCGGCGGGGCTGGGAGCAGTGGGATAGGGGTTAACAACATTATGTAGGTGGCGGCGGGGTCCGGGAGCGGCGGGATAGGGGTTAATAACATTATGTAGGTGGCGGCGGGGTCCGGGAGTGGCGGGATAGGGGTTAATAACTTTATTTAGTTGCGGCGGGGTCCGGGAGCGGCGGAATAGGGGTTAATATATATTATGTAGGTGGCAGCGATGTAGGGGGTGGCAGATTAGGGGTGTTTAGACTCGGGGCTTATGTTAGGGTGTTAGGTGTAAACATAACTTTTATTGTCCCATTAGAATTAATGGGATATTGGGCAGCAACGAACATAAGCTTTTGCTGCTTTCAGACTCCCATTGATTCCTATGGCATCCGCGGCCTCCAGGGCGGCGGATTAAAAACCAGGTACGCTGGGCCGGAGTAGTGGCGATCGTACCTGTTAGCAGTTTGATAACTTTCAAAAGTTGTCAGATAGTGTCGAATTTGTATTCCGAACATCTGTAATAACGTAAGCATTAATCTGTGTCGGACTGAGACCGGCAGATCGTATGTTACGTCACAGATTTCAACTTTTGCCGGTCTGTAGGCTTTGATAAATAAGGGGAATCAGGCTCTCCACAATTATGCTGCGGAATTCCAGCGTATTTGCGGTTAACGGCTTGATAAATAGGCCTCTAGGAATCAAAGCAACATACTGGGTTCAGCTGTGCTAGAGTATGGAACAAACAAAATTAATGAAACAAAAAATATATAAAATGCTATAATTTAAAAAGGCTAATTAATCATTAAAAACCCTTTTGCAGCGTTTTAAGATGGCGACTGATTCCTGAAGCTCCGTGAAGCTTGGAGTTACAAGAGGCTATACATATCGCCATCCTTCTCTCCCTTGGCAACACTTGTGCCCGGGAACCCTCCTGGATCAAGGCATTCTAACCCTTGGCCTCCAAGAAGCAAATTGAAATTGAAAAGGCTATCTGGCACAGTAGTAGGCTGATTGCCGCCACGTTGCACTTAGCACTGCTTTAATCTAGCATCTGCCGACACTTATTTCTGATCTTGTATAATGGAGATACTCTTCACAGAGGAACACTTCAATGATACCTTCATCATAGCTGAGCTGAAAGCCGCACTTCTGCCTAAAATAGACTGTCTTCTAACATCCTGAGCTAGTCTATGCAACATGGTGAGAGCAACGGAACAAGCTTGTCAGCAAAAAAAGCACACCTCCAACCCTACCCCTCAGGATACAGCACACAGCTCAACATCATACCCGGGGGTGGATGGAGACCCAGAGTCTTCGGATTCTCATGGCGGAGAGAAGAGGCAGTTACAAAGACGACTGGAGCAACTCCATCCTGCACGAGCCTACCGACACCCACCAGGGAGCAAATTTTAAGATCAGAGAAAGGCTCACTGACATCTCTGCTGGCACACCCGGTATTCAATACAGCTCCGGACATAGTTCCTAAACCGACTCTTAAAGGAGAAGCCGCTCACGTCTCTACTACTAGTATCGCAATAACTAAGGGAGAGCCACTGAATTCCCAGTATAGGTCCAGTACTGCACCTGAAAACCAGTATATCTACCCTACTTGCCAAATAAAAAGCATGCCTACACGATTAGCCAACAACTCTAGCAATGTCAGGCTTCTCAATAGGAACAAGGAACATACAAAGCAAGAACCGCAAGATGTGTGTGTGTGCGGGGTTTGCTCAACAACCGTTCAATAGGAATATATGTTGCTCCTCTGAAGCACCGTTATCTGTCTCTAGCCTGTATGGGACTAGGATGATTCTTCTATCTGGCCTTACTCAGTGGATTCTGGGTTACAGTTACACAATATGGACCCGTTTGAGCAATGTCCATAACCCACTTGAATAGCTTCTTACATATGAAAAGCTCTTATTTATTTTTATCTGAACTTTTTCTGAACAGATTAAGACTTTGTGTACAGCATATGCATAGTGCTATGTTACTTGCTTTCTTTTTCTTTTTGTTTGTGTTTTCTTAGCGCTTTATTTAGGGTGTGCCCCTCAGGGAAAGTGGGGAATGAATAAAAGAAATTAAAAAAAGGGATATAAGGCCACAAGTAAGTCTCTGGTACCGGTGAAACGTGTCACAAGGCACCTAATTGTTCCTCTTTCTCTTCCTAAATGGGTGAGCTATATATTACGTTAGATATGTGACATGCTATGTTTTATGACAATCCGACTGTATACCTGCACTAACCCCTGATAACACATTTAGAAAAGGATAAGGCTGTAAACACCTAAAGATTGGAACAACTCCTTATCAAAGATGATAGATTTCGTTTTATATGGCATGTATAAACCTCTAATGGATCTTTAAAAAGGAAGGATTATTAAGTGTACTACTTGCTATAGTAAACCTCTGTTTTATATTTATTCAACTGAATTAAATTACTTGCGATACATAGGATTGAAGGATACTAGATCATCACGCCTTTAATCATTATTGTCATCTACTCGTATTATGATTTGTAAGATATTCCCTAAATTGAGTGAGTTTAACCTGTCTGCTTACTCATAATAATGTCACTTCTCCAAAGCAACCCTGCCGGTTTCATGTTAACTATACGTCAATTAGATTTATCTCTACGTCCTGCGATATGCTCTACCAATATCAATTTATAGCAAGATAATATTATCTATCAGTCACTTGCTGCTATGGGCTGATTCTGCTCAATTTCCCATATCATTGTTGTTAATCCAGTCCTCCAGTAGTACAGTATATCATAATACATTGGACATACTAAGTTTCCAATTACCCTGCACCACCTTCTTCTCTTAGTCTACAATCTGTACTCTTATAATTTTTTTTTTTTTTTTTTTTTTTATTAACTTAGAAATTTTGTAATAAAATGGAACATATCCTAACGTCAATCATTTGAATGCTGAACTCGAGAACTATATTCTTAAAAATTGTCTGACTATTAGATGTGGCATGTACTCATCTACGCCTTCCAGAAAAGTTGACTTGCAAAGAGGGCTATCTATACCCAACTCTGATAGAAAATGCTCATTCCCTGGGGGTCTACATTTTTGTTTTGGTTTTCTGTTTCTTGTGTGTTTTGTGTGTTGTTATAAAGTTAAAAACTGAGAAACTGTCATACCTTATGCCTAAAAATGGGATTCATATAATTCTCCACTCAACACCTTATATACAGATTGCAATCCCACTATGTTACTCCTATCCAGATATGTACTGCAATGGCTCTGACACTTTACTTGATAGATAACCATCAATATACTGTATTTTATCTAGCTTATGTTTTTGCTATTATACATTTAACTGTATTGATATCTTATGTTTCTCAATAAAAGGATATTAAAAACAAACAAACCCTTTTTGCAATTAAGTTAGCACACCTGAAAACTGTTGTGCTGATTAAAGAAGCAATAAAGCTGGCCTTCATTAGACTAGTTGAGTATCTGGAGCACCAGCAATTGTAGGTTTGAATACAGGTTCAGAATGCCCAGAAACAAAAAAACTTTCTTCTGAAACTCATCAGTCTATTCTTGTTCTGAAAAATGAAGGCTATTCCATGCGAGAAACTGCCAAGAAACTGAAGATCTCATTCAACGCTGTGTACTACTCTCTTCACAGAAAAGCGCAAACTAGCTGTAGGCAGAATAGAAAGAGGAGTGGGAGTCCCCGGGGCACAACTAAGCAAGAGGAAAAATACATTAGAGTGTCTACTTTGAGAAACAGACGCCTCACAGGTAGTCAACTGGCGGCTTCATTAAAAACTATCCTCAAAATATCAGTCCCAAGGTCAACAATGAAGAGGTGACTCTGTGATGCTGGCCTTCTAGACAGGGTTGCAAAGAAACTCAGACTGGCCAATAAAAGGAAAAGATTAAGATGTGCAAAAGAACATAGACACTAGACAGAGGAAGACTGGAAATAAAACGTGTCATGGACAGGCAAATCTAAGTTTGAGGTGTGCAGTTCACAAAGAAGGACATTTGTGAGATGCAGACCAATTGATAAGATACTGGTGGACTGCTTGACATCATCTTTCAAGCATGGTGGAGGCAATGTGATGGTTTTGGGGTGCTTTGGTGATGGTGGTGAAGTGGTAGATTTATACAGGGTAAAAGAGATCTTGAAGAAGAAAGGCTATCACTCCATTTTGCAACGCCATACCATACCCTGAGGACAGCGCTTCATTGGAGCCAATTTCCCCCTACAACAGTACAATGACTCAAAGCACAGCTCCAAACTATGTAAGAACTATTTAGTGAAGAAGCAGTCAGTTGGTATTATGTCTTTAATGGAGTGTCCAGCATAGTCACCAGATCTCAATCCTGTTGAGCTTGAATGGAAGCTTTGCGCTCACGAGATTGAGCTTCTGTAGGCTCTAATGGGAGCCTCATTCTGATGACACAGAAAAGAACCTAGCGCAGTGCAGGGGGGTAAGTCGCAGAGCGTTGGGCAGCAAATATAAAATATATATGTATATCAGTATATACATATATATTTGTGTTTATATGTGTGTATATACAAATATTAAAACATAAATATATTTGTATATAAGCATATACATAAATATTTACAGTGAAATCACAGTCCCCATAGACTGCAATGCAAAGGCACTTTTCAGTGCTGTATTTTTCTAACACCCCACATCCCCTCACTTTAACCCCTTATAACTGCTTTGTGCAGCTATTTTAATAAAAAAAAAAAAGATGCTCATATTTTTTTTTCTTTTTATAAATTAACTCTCCACTTTATTTTGAGGGAAATTGGGGGACAATTTTTTTTCATTAACCAGAGAGCTGATCTCTGGTTAATGAATTCTAGCGCAAAGTGCTACTGCTAGCTCACTGTTGTATTAACCAGCCACTTGTAATCACTGGTTATTTAGCATGCGCCCATAAACGGGCTGATTTGCCCATTTACGGGCTCACGTTAAAATAGCGCTTCACTTGTAATCTAGCCCAAAATTGTAAATAAACATCTATTAATATGCCTCCTCCCCAGTCCCCTCTACTGACATTCACAGTCATCTGGTGTTAAAACCTTGTGACACTTGTGAGATAGAATTGTTTATTTCTAGTCACAAGCAGAGGGCTTTTAATTATTGGACCCGATTTGTCTTGTATAATTCTAGGGGCATGGTGAGAGTTTTGTTGATAAAGAAACAGAAAGGCAGGTAAGCAGGCCGACGAGACATTTACACACATATACATACATTTGCACCAGCACAATATACATTTGTTACAAAAATAATATCTATCTTATCTTTTCTATAGTATCACAGCTAATAGTTGTTAAGACTTTAGCTGAAAGGTTTAAAAACAGATGATCCTGATTTTAGGCATTTCCTTCAGCTTCAAAATCTATTGCAAATCCTTAATGAAGAATAATTGAAACTCAAGAGAATGGATAAGGATAAGTTCCCAGTGAAAGGTTCAAGCAAAGCTGGTTGTGTTTTCAAAATTGTAGTAGAACGTAGCAGCACCACAGGTGTTGACCGAAATGTGCTATGTGTTCCGTGTGATGTCTCAAATAAACAGATATTGAAGATTACCAAGTGGTGCTACTACTTTCTACTACTGGACTCTTTTTCTGGGGTATGTGTAGGACCCCGGTAGCGTGCAATAAGTGCTGGGCCTTCTCTCTTCTGGATAATGTGTTTTCAAAACTACAGGTTGGCTCACCTAAAGTGGACAATAGTGCAATTTAAACCATGCAAAAAAAAAAAAAATATAATAATTATATTCATTTGCTAGCATTACATTTTTTTGTGCTTGGTATTCAAGTTACATAAAATGCTGAAATATATAACTAGCAAATATGGCCTCCAATGCACCTATTGTGATGTCACCTCACCTTTACATTACATTTTTTTGTGCTTGGTATTCAATTTACATAAAATGCTGAAATATATAACTAGCAAATATGGCCTCCAATGCACCTATTGTGATGTCACCTCACCTTTACATCACTTCATTCTAAGTGTTGCTCTGTGTGTTACTAGAATGACAGCAGCCATTATGACATAATAAAGGCTTGCTATAGAATGCCAGCGATTGGTAGCTTCTGTGCCATTTCAACTGCAAGGCGTTTATCGGCTGCAGCTGGAGAACTTGGAGGAGCCAAAGAGCTTTATTTTTTTGGTGACTACAATTTGGTTTTATTTTCATCCAGTTCCTTGAAGTTGCTTATAACATCTGAGTGTGCACTCATAGCTGCTCAAGGGTACTGGTGTGCCCTACAGTGAGTTTCTCACTTCATTGAAGGACACAAAACTTTATTAGTAGCTCAAACTGATTCAGGATGAGTGAAAGGAGAAGGCAACGGCGTCAAAATAACCGCTTTGACCCATATGCCACCAACAATGATCGTGAAAGAGATGACGCAGGTAGGTTACACACAATTTAAGAAACACTTATCTCACCTGCAAGTCACTAATTCTGTCTTTATAATCAATAAAAAAAAAAAAATGAACACATATGAATGTATTTAGTGATAGGTCTTTTTCTAAAAATCTGAGCGCCATCACATGAAGTCCTACTTAAATGGATATTAAACAGTATGAGATAGTAGAATAACATGCTTAATTATGTGTAGTTAAAAAACTTTGCATTATAATTGCATTATTTATTTTGTCCCATTTCCTGTAATTTAGCTCTGATAATTGTTGTTTTCTTACATTTAAATAGTGTGCAAACAAAGCTGTTTGGAACATAGGATTGTTAAAGTAATAATCTAATCGACTTTCTACACTGCCTTGTTTGCACAATCTTTTTATTTCCTATTTTACATCTGTCCCTATTTGTCTTCAGAAGTTTAAGTTTAAACATGGTGGCACCGTTTACTTTATAGAAACTAAATTACCTAATAGAAACTAAACCTTTATCCTTATATATTCAATACTTAAACAACTAATATAATTGTGCAAACAAAAAAGATTTATATTGTATTCTAAGAATATTCATTGCTTTGAATACCTCATTATGTCTAGAATGTATTTACTGTTTAATATTACTTTATGGAAACACTGCCCAGATGTTGTTGCTGGGGCTTATTATGCCATTCCTTTCACTCTTCTACAAAATGGGTAAATAGTCATTTGAGTGTGACAGGAGAAAACATTATGGAAAAGGGTGACAGAAAACGTATCCATTTCATGTTGAAAAACAACAAATAAATCACCTGTACTGGCTTATTACTGTAAATTGTCACAAGAATTCTAATAAATATATTCTGTCCTTAAAATCTTGTATTATGAATGAAGTTTACTAACATATCCATTCATTGTGGTGGTGCATATTTTTAGCAACATCTAGACAGGAGCGTAGGAATAGACGTGATAGGAGAAGTCAGCCTAATGTTCCTGTGGAAAGACAGATACAACCACCAAGGCCTGAGGAAGCTAGCCAGCATATTAGTGATGAAAACCCACCAGAGACATGCCCCATCTGTCTTGTGGAATACGAGGACCAGGACTCCCTAACCATTCTGCCTTGCCAGCATACTTTCCACTTTGCATGCATTCATAGGTGGGAGCAGGAAAGCACCCGGTGCCCACTCTGTAGAGCAGAGATGCATAGCAACGAGGCTGTTCTTATAGAAGAACTAACACTAGAGTTACCAGCAGGAGTTAATGCTTCTATAGAAATAGATGTTTCATGGGGAGCAGATATCACCATCGAAATAAATGTTGCTGAATGGGAAGTAGAAGTCATCATAGAGTAATTATCAGGCCCCATTTAACAACAACGTAACACCTAATGTCCTATGTAACATCGAATGCCCTAAGTAACATCTAATGTCCTATGTAACATCTAATGTCCTATGTAACATCGAATGCCCTAAGTAACATCTAATGTCCTAAGTAACATCTAATGTCCTATGTAACACCTATTGTCCTATGTAACATCGAATGCCCTAAGTAACATCTAATGTCCTAAGTAACATCTAATGTCCTACGTAACATCTAAAGTCCTATGTAACATCAAATGCCCTAATTAACATCTAATGTCCTATGTAACATCATTATAAGGATTATAACACCTCTTTACCATCTTTTTATAGGACTATACCACCAAATATCCTATTTTACCAACTTTATATAGGACTATACCACCAAATATCCTATTTACCAACTTTATATAGGACTATACCACCAAATGTCCTATTTACCAATTGTATTATTTTAAAAAGATCACAATGAGATAATTAATATCTTCATCTACAGCCACCAAATTTGGCTGTTTTTCGTCACCATTTCCTTAGAAGACAATTTTTTCCAAAGCAGATATATCCTGAGCTGCTCTTAGACTGTTTAGCAGCTGAGCACTTCAGTCAACAGCAAATATGATATACAATCACCAATTTTGAATTACAATTTTTTCCATCTAGAATTAAAAATGAAATAAATAAATAAAAAGTTATCGTTATTGTTTTGTGTTTTGCTTTTTCATTCTTCTTTCCTGGGGGCTGATTATATTAGACTTTCTTATATTGTCAAATAATGCAAATTGAACACCTGATTGTTAATATCATGAGTATATACATATATTTCCAATATTAAATTAATGTTAATATCTAAATATTTCTAACATACATGTGAAAAATAATTTTTAAACAAATATTTTTTACACAATGAAATAGCTAAAGCGATATTAAACAGTAGAAAAACATATGTTAACCTTTTAGAGCCATTATGGTGTTGTATTCCGTCCAAACGGCGCTGGGCTTTAGCACCATTAGGACTGAATACAATGCCATAGCCGTTTGGCTGTCCTGAAGCCAACGGCGCTTCCTGGATGTGATCGCGGTCTGGAGGGCGTGCCTAGCGTCATAGGGACGCCCCCCTGACCAGATCCCATAATTGAAATCTCACGATCGCAGGATTTCAATTTGTCTACATTGGAACATTGTTCAGATGTAGACATTATGGCCCCTATTTATTAAAGGTTTTGCGGACCTGATCCAACACTGCGGATCAGGTCCGCAAGACCTCGCTGAATGCGGAGAGCAATAGGCTCTCCGCATTTACCATTGCACAAGCAGCTCACAAGAGATGCTGGTGCAACGCCGCCCCCTGCAGACTCGCGGCCAATCGGCCGCCAGCAAGGGGTGTCAATTAACCCTATTGTACTCGATCGGGTTGATTTCTGGCGATTCCTGTCCGCCTGCTCAGAGCAGGCGGACAGCGTTATGGAGCAGCGGTCTTTGTGACCGCTGCTTCATAACTGCTGTTTCTGGCGAGTCTGAAGGCTCACCAGAAACACGGGCCCACAAGCTCCATACGGAGCTTGTTAAATGGGCCCCTATGACCCTGTCATAAAAGGGTTAAGTCAAAGTAAACATAAAAATAAACAGATTGTTTTAAAAACAGCAAATAACTTGCTTGTTTTCTAACTAAATGAACTTAGACATTCTCAGTGTAGCCACTGCTTATAGCTATATAAGTAAGCATAATTTGCAGAACTTAGGTTCCATTTTCACATGATTTTTGCAACTAAAGCCCTCTACTAAACATGAGTAATAAACTGATTTCAGCTAGATTAAATGTCTCCCATCAACACTTCAAAGGAAAAAACTGCTATCTTTCATTTTTGTAGAGACCCTAGCCCTCGCATGGTGCTGTGAAAAAGTGAAAGAAAGTAATGGACACTGCTCAAACTAAAGGGATGTTAAACAGTCAGTTTCATTGTTGTATTTAAAAAAGCACTAAGCAGTTGCTTATACTTAAAGGGATACTAAACCCAATTTTTTTCTTTAATGATTCAGATAGAGCATACAAATTTAAGATACTTTCAAATATACACCTATTATCAATTTTTCTTCATTCTCTTGCTATCTTTATTTAAAAAGCATGAATGTTAAGCGTAGGAGCCGGTCCATTTTAGGTTCGGCATCCTGAGTTATGCTTGCTTATTGGTGGCTTAATGTAGCCACCAATAAGCAAGTGCTATCCGGGGTGCTGAACCTAAAATGGCCCGGCACCTAAGCTTTACATTCCTGCTTTTTATATAAAGATAGCAAGAGAACGAAGAAAAAATGATACTAGGAGTAAATAAGAAAGTTGCCTAAAATTGCATGCTCTATCTGAATCATGAAAAAATAATTGGGCTTAGTATCCCTTTAATAGAAAACATAACAATAGTATTATGTGGATTTTACCTCTTATTTTTTACACTATATTTGTGTAGTGTCTTTTACTTTCTGTCACAGCCCTACAAGGAGGAGAAGTCTTTGCAGGAAGGTTTATCTTAGCCTAATGTCATCAAACCTCTAGGTTAGTGAATAGACTAGATAACAGGGAGATAGATTTGCTCATGCCCAGAAATGACAGAGTAAAAACGTAGGTTTTCAAAATTCTCTACTCTTCGATCTTTAGGGGGTTAGTGTTTTTTAAGGGTGTATTGGGTGGGGGTTTTTTTTAGGTTAGGGCTTTGGGCCGCAAAAGAGCTAACTGCCCTTTTAAGGACAATGCCCAACCAAATGCCCTTTTCAGGGCAATGGGGAGCTTAGGTTTCTTTAGTTAGTAATTTATTTGGGGGTTGGTTGTGTGAGTGGTGGGTTTTACTGTTGGGGGTTTGTTTTGTTTTTACAGGTAAAAGAGCTGATTACTTTGGGGCAATGCCCCGCAAAAGGCCCTTTTAAGGGCTATTGGTAGTTTAGTTTAGGCTAGGTTTTTTTTTATTTTTTGGGGGGGCTTTTTTATTTTGATAGGGCTATTAGATTAGGTGTAATTAGTTTAAATATCTGTAATTTGTTTATCATTTTCTGTAATTTAGTGGGGGGGTTTTGTACTTTAGCTAATTTAATTTAATTTAGGTAATTGTATTTAATTTATTTAATTATAGTGTAGCGTTAGGTGTTATTGTAACTTAGGTTAGGTTTTATTTTACAGGTAACTTTCGCCTAGATTACGAGTTTTGTCGGGAAAGACTTGCGGTGCTAACGAGCCTTTTTTTCCAGCGCTCACTTTAAACAACGCTGGTATTACTATAATTAAATAAATTTATCCTATTTAAAACTAAATACTTACCTATAAAATAAACCCTAATATAGCTACAATATAACTAATAGTTGCATTATAGCTATTTTAGGATTTATTTTTATTTTACAGGCAACTTTGTATTTATTTTAACTAGGTACAATAGTTATTAAATAGTTATTAACTATTTAATAACTACCTAGCTAAAATAAATACAAATATACCTGTAAAATAAATCCTAACCTAAGTTACAATTACACCTAACACTACTCTATAAATAAATAAATTAACTAAATTAAATTAAACTAATTTCAATTAAATTAACTAAATTACGGACCCCCCCCCCCACTAAATTACAGAAAATAAAAAAGAAATTACAATTTTTTAAACTAATTACACCTAATCTAATCCCCTTAATAAAATAAAAAAGCCCCCCAAAATAATAAAGTTCCCTACTCTATACTACATTACAAATAGCCCTTAAAAGGGCCTTTTGCGGGGCATTGCCCCAAAGTAATCAGCTCTTTTACCTGTTAAAAAAAAAATACAATACCCCCCACAACATTACAACCCACTACCCACATACCCCTACTCTAAAACCCACCCAATCCCCCCTTAAAAAAACACTAACCCCCTGAAGATCACCCTACCTTGAGCCGTCTTCGCCCAGCCGGGGCGAAGTCTTCATCCAATCCGGGCAGAAGAGGTCCTCCAGACGGCAGTCTTCATCCAGGCTGCATCTTCTATCTTCATGTTCCAATCAGCCAATAGAATGCGAGCTCAATCCTATTGGCTGATTGGATCAGCCAAGTGGATTGAACTTCAATCCGATTGGCTGATTGTATCAGCCAATCGGATTTTTCCTACCTTAATTCCGATTGGCTGATAGGATTCTATCAGCCAATCGGAATTCAAGGGACGCCATCTTGGATGACGTCACTTAAAGGAACCGTCATTCGTTGTTAGTCCGTCGGAAGAAGAGGATGCTCCGCGTCGGATGTCTTGAAGATGGACCCGCTCCGCGTCGGAAGGATGAAGATAGAAGATGCAGCCTGGATGAAGACTTGTGCCATCTGGAGGACCTCTTCTGCCCCAATCGGATGAAGACTTCTGCCCAGATTGGATGAAGACTTTGGCCCGGCTGGGTGAAGACGGCTCAAGGTAGGGTGATCTTCAGGGGGTTAGTGTTAGGTTTTTTTAAGGGGGGATTGGGTGGGTTTTAGAGTAGGGGTATGTGGGTGGTGGGTTGCAATGTTGGGGGGAGTATTGTATTTTTTTTTACAGGTAAAAGAGCTAATTACTTTGGGGCAATGCCCCGCAAAAGGCCCTTTTAAGGGCTATTTGTAATTTAGTATAGGGTAGGGAATTTTATTATTTTTTTTTTTAATTTTATTAGGGGGATTAGATTAGGTGTAATTAGTTTTAAAAAATGTAATTTCTTTTTTATTTTCTGTAATTTAGTTTTTTTTTTTCGTAATTTAGTTTAATTGTAATTAGTTTAATTTATTTAGTTAATTAATTTATTTATAGAGTAGTGTTAGGTGTACTTGTAACTTAGGTTAGGATTTATTTTACAGGTAAATTTGTATTTATTTTAGCTAGGTAGTTATTAAATAGTTAATAACTATTTAATAACTATTGTACCTAGTTAAAATAAATACAAAGTTGCCTGTAAAATAAAAATAAATCCTAAAATAGCTATAATGTAACTATTAGTTATATTGTAGCTATATTAGGGCTTATTTTATAGGTATTTAGTTTTAAATAGGAATAATTTAGTTAATAATAGTAATTTTATTTAGATTTATTTAAATTAGATTTAAGTTAGGGGGGTTAGGGTTAGGGTTAGGCTTAGGTTTAGGGGTTAATACATTTAATATAGTAGCGGCGACGTTGGGGGCGGCAGATTAGGGGTTAATAATTGTAGGTAGGTGGCGGCGATATTAGGGACGGCAGATTAGGGGTTAATAAAATGTAACTAGTGTTTGCAAGGTGGGAGTGCGGCGGTTTAGGGGTTAATACATTTATTAAAGTGGCGGCGATGTCCGGTCGGCAGATTAGGGGTTAAAACATTTTATTATAGGGTTTGCGATGTGGGGGGGCCTCGGTTTAGGGGTTCATAGGTAGTTTATGGCTGTTAGTGTACTTTGTAGCACTTTAGTAAAGAGTTTTATGTCCCGGCGTTAGCCCATAAAACTCTTAACTACTGACTTTAAATGCGGTAGAAGTCTTGACAGGAGAGAGTGTACCGCTCACTTCTTCCAAGACTTGTAATACCGGCGTTAGGCAAATCCCATTAAAAAGATAGGATACGCAATTGACGTAAGGGGATTTGCGGTAGCCAAAAGTCGTGGAAGAAAAGTGAGCGGTACACCTGTACCTGCCAGACTTGCAATATTAGCGGGCGTTAAAAAGCAGCGTTGGGACCTCTCAACACTGCTTTTTAAGGCTAACGCAGAACTCGTAATCTAGCCGTTTGTATTTATTTTAGCTAGGTGGTTAGTAAATAGTTAATAACTATTTAGTAACTATTCTACCTAGTTAAAATAAATACAAACTTGCCTGTAAAAAACCCCCCAAAAAAACCTAAGCTATATACAGTGTAACTATTAGTTATATTGTAGCTAGCTTAGGGTTTATTTTATAGGTAAGTATTTAGTTTTAAATAGGAATAATTTAGGTAATGATAGGAATTTTATTTAGATTTATTTAAATTATATTTAAGTTAGGGGGTGTTAGGGTTAGGGTTAGAGTTAGGTTTAGGGGTTAATCCTTTTTTTTTTTTTTTTTTTAAATCAAAGTTTTTTATTAAGGTAGTTGGCGATACAAAGTATAATGTATAACAACCAATAGATCGACATACAAATATAACAAGTCTATAGAATTACACATCTAGTACATCATTTAAGCTATTTTCATGGTACCTTAGGTTTTATTTTATATATTAAGTTTACTGTGATACCTCTATATGCAATTAAGCTAATAACTAGCATGATACGCACAGTTAAGATATTCAGCATAATACCATATGTTCATAAATGAGAGGTAAAGTTTGAACGTTAAAGGACAACTATAGTATAATATAATGTAACACCTCCTAGCTTAAGCCGGGTCACTTTTGTACCCTGAAGAAAAAATCTCAAACTAGAGAGGGTCTCAACTAACACATATGGTCTCTCTGGGACCCAGACAATGTTTATACAAGTATTGAAATTAACTAATGATACGACATGTAGGTGAAAAATGCCTGGAACCTTTTCTTTATATGGAAGTGATGAGGTGCCACAAAAATATACAGAAGACGTAGGAGATTTTTACAAAATATCTATATTCCTAGGTGGTAACCTGTTTAGCTGGTAAATTTAAGATGAGCACACCGGATACCTTATATTGGAATAATTGGGGACAGGCAAGCTCCTACTGGAGTAAGATAAAAGTTAACACTATTAGTATTCCCATGACAGGATAACGTATAAAAAGGGGATATTCCATTAGAAATGTATCGCCCGAGACTAGTAACTGCAGTCTGTCTCTGTGATCTCGGGACTCCATAATAATACCCCTTCAGTATGCTAAGTGAGGTCTGCAAACTGTATTAGTGACAATCCTAGGCTCATATATAGCGCCATACATCACTTGCTCTATGTTAACATTAACTTGCTGCGGTTCATCGGCATATGACAACTTATTACCTATCACATTTTTCGCATCAAAAGTATATAATGGTTATAAAGATTAGTAGAAGAAAGTTGATTAATACCACAACAACAATTCACCAGATTGGGTGAGTACCTAAAAAGTAGGTTAGATGGGGGGGGGGGGGAGGGGTCAAAATGGAGCAGTACTTAACATACCTTTTAATGAAATAGCAATTTTACAATAAAACATACTGCGTTAGCTACACTGCTTGCATGAGTGAGGTGCTGAATTTTTAATTTGCAACTAAACGAAAAGTTATGGATTATTAACTGGGGGATCATAAAATATTATAACAAAGTATACTTATTCAACTTTCTAAGTCTGGATATTACTGAACCCCATATCCTCAGAAGCAAGAGTTCATATAGTTATAGTAAAGTAATTCTCTGAAGAGCCCAAAATATATCAATATTAGAGGAAAGATAACATTTAGTACCTCATTATTATGAACTGCCTAGAGGCGAACTAGTATGTCACGCTGAGCTCAAATGTGTAAAGGAGGGCCTATGAAACACCATGTGTAATAGACCACATGAAACCATACAGTGTGGTCCAATAGCTGGAGGTAGAATGTATGTCTCGTACACTAACGATATTAGTAACCTATGTAACTAACAGTACCTCATGAGGGGACAACCCTGGTCCCAAACCTAACCGGGTTTGTTTCTCTGAAATTATAGGGGTGAATTTCCTTGCAAAGCTAGAATAAAAATGAACTTGTGAGAATGCTGGATTGTATAGTGAAGTAGCAAATATTTCAGTGAAAGCATGTCATTAATATCTTGCTGAATTACAAGGACATTGAGTGCAAAAATTATGTAAAGAAGACAAATAACATGTAAAAGTAACCATAACATCTATAGGCAATATATACAATATATAAACTTAAATCCAACTTCAGAGTGGCTCAAATGTATTTGTCCTTTTATAAGCAAGCTGAGGTCCTGGTGAGATATCTCTAATGTCACCGGTGTAGGAATCCAGGGTTATACAATAGAGGGGTATCTAAGAGTTAGAGGGAGAAGCAATTGCAGCTTACTTTAATACCCTGCCAGATCATATGCCAAACCCTCCATCCTAGCCTACCCCTAAACGGGGCAAGCCCTGTGTGTTATGTTGGGGATCCCAACCACCATGCATAAACCTCTTGGAAAAAGAGGTAAACCCCCGCAAGGTCTCTCCTGCTTGGAATTCTGCTGGGCTATCGGGTGCAATAGTAAACAGCTCCATCGGCAAACATTTTTCAAATGCAGGCTCAGAACACTCAGTAATATGACCACGGGAGTCGGCCGTACCTCCCGCGGGATACAACTGATATGCAGCTACGCTTCCTCCAGCTCTACTCCGTAGAGAAGCTAATGCCCGCTGATTCTGGTAAGCTGTGTGTGGGCATTTCAGGTCACAGCTGCGTTGCGGTCCCCGTGGTGTTAGTGAAGAAGAGCCGGCTGGAGGTATGTGATCAGGGCTGTTCTTAACCTGTGGTCTCCCCACGCTAAGTCCGCTCTCCTCCCCAGCTGGATCCCAGCCAGAAGTAAGCTCTGCCCGCAGTGAAAAGAGTTGGGCGTCAAGCTTGTCTCCCAGCTGCTGAAGAAACAAAGTGATCTCCGCCATTTTAGGTTTAATTTCGCTCCACGATGGTAATAGATCCACTGAATAGTAACTTGATGGGTATTTGCGCTGAGTAGTATGATAGTTGAAAAGGGTAGAGCTGCTCCTTAACACAATCAGTGCTGCTTAAGATCCACGCTGTTTCATAGTATCCCAGGGCATAATTTACAATGCCGCGTGGTATTCCGACGATCGAGAAGCTGAATCTCCTATATGTTTCTGCGTTTCCAGCTATCTCTTAGCTCACCAAGTGGTGTTATCCCCTTCTGGAACATAGGTCCTAAATCATTTTGTGAGGAATTTTAGACATAAAAGTTGTTTTAAATGATATAAAATCAGGAGCTCTATCAGGGCACGTCTTGCTCCCTTGATGGCTAGCTCCGCCCCCGGGGTTAATACTTTTAATATAGTGGCAGTGACGTTGAGGATTCTTTTGTCCTCGCACTGCAAACATTCCATTGAGGATGCGTGCGCAACTGCCGACGGCGACGGACATTACAAATGCAATTATAGTATAGATTGGATCAAATTGACTTAATTCAATCTTTTAAGGGATAGTAAAGTCCGAATTAAACTTTTATGATTTAGATAGAGCATGCAATTTCAAACAACTTTCTAAACCTAGGTAGGCTCATATGCTAATTTCTAAACCCTTGAAGAGTGCCTCTTATACGAATGCATTTGACAGTTTTTCACATCTAGAGGGCGTTAGTTCATGTATTTGATATGGATAACGTGCTCATGCACGTGAAGTTACTTAAGAGTCAGCACTAATTGCCTGAAATGCAAGTCTATCAAAAGATCTGAGATAAGGAGGCAGTCTGCAGAAGCTTAGATACAAGGTAATTACAGAGGTAAAAAGTATATTATTATAACTGTGTTGGTTGTGCAAAACTGGGGAATGGTAAATAAAGGGATTATCTATCTTTTTAAACAATAACATTTTTGGAGTTTACTATCCCTATAAGCAGGTGGACACTATTAATCCCTTTAACCTTAAAAACAATAATCGCTTTACAAAACTCTTAGATGCAAATATGCCCCATTTAAAAGGACATTAAATTGCTGGGTACAACTATAGTAGAATGATTAGTTACCAGCGGCTATTCTATGGTTTACAAGAGCTGGTTAGAGAAGCTCTGCACCTTCACACTTGGCACCGCTTCATTGGAGTTTAAAGGGCCATAATAGTTGAAAAATCACATGCTGAGTTGTGTGACTAGCGCTGCTGATTGGATCAGCAGGAGTTTTTGCGTTGGACCAGCAGTGCTCTGCAGGTTCGGAGTAACACTTCTGCAGTATGTTTAACCCCTACGCAGGGTTAAACACACAGTAGTGTAGGGTCGATAGTCTTAGAATTACATGCTCTGTGATACAAGTAGTGCATACTCACAGATCAGTGATATTGTTGTCTTTTTGCAATGCTTATTGTGCACTTCAGTTTAAAATGTACAATAAAGAGAAGAAGCTAAACAGTTTTTGTAATGGCTGCGTTGCTCTTTATTATTCCTGAGGGCTTTTTTATATTTGTTTTATATTTTTTTGTACTGTGTAAAAAATGCAGATATCTACAGCTTAGCACAAGGTACAGTTATTAAACAGCCAGTAACACCGCTGATCTGTCAAACTGCTTCTATCACAGGATGCAATAATACTCGGGTTACAAGATGGCGGAGCCCAGAGCTTTACCCACTGGCTTCTGTAATGAGTTAAAATAAGAGAACAACTTCAGGTACGGGGGGGAGACACTAGCATAGTGAGTAGTTATCATATTAGTGTAGTTGTCACTTTAAACTGTAGCCTATAGGTTGTTATTATTATTTACCTAGATTACTAATTTTGCGTTCGTGTTTTAACGCTGAAAAAATGGTCATTTCAGCATTAAAACAGCAACGCAGCCATTACAAGTCTTGTCGGTATAAATGTACCGCAAGCCTTTTAGCTTGTAATGCAACGTCAGTTCCGCACTCTTAAAAATGACATTTTTTCATGGGACTTGCATAGCGCCAGTATTACAAGTTTTGCGGTGAGGCTAAAAAGCTTGTGTTACAGCCTATACCGTCAAGATCTGTTTCGCAATCTAAAAGCAGTAGTTATGAGTTTTACGCTACAAAACTGTTACATAAAACTCATAACTAAACTGTCACAAAGTACACTAAACACCCATAAACTACCTATTAACCCCTAAACCGAAAGCCCCCACATCACAATAAACTAATTTAAACTAGTAACCCCTAAACCTAATGCCCCCTAACTTTATATTAAAATTACAATTTCTTAAATTAAATTAAAACTTATCTGTCAAATTAAAAAAACTAAGTTTAAACTAACAATTAAACTAATATAACTATTAAACTAAAATTAAACTAACTACCAATTAAATAAACTAAATTACACATTACAAAAATCCTAACACTACTTTAAAAATTACAAACTATCTAATTACAAAAAATAAAAAATACTAAATTACAAAAAATAACAAACATTAAATTACAAAAAATAACAAACAAAATTATCAAAAATAAAAAAGAATTGCACCTAATCTAATAGCCATATAAAAATAAAAAGCCCCCCCCAAAATAAAAAAAAAACATAAACTACAAATAGCACTTAAAGGGCCTTTTGTAGGGCATTGCCCTAAATTAAACTGCTATTTTACCTGTAAAAAAATAAATACAAAGATCCCCCCAACAGTAAAACCCACCACCCAACCAACTCCCCAAAATAAAAAACCTAACTCTAACAAAAACCTAAGCTATCTATTGCCCTGAAAAGGGCATTTGTATGGGCATTGACCTTAACAGGGCATTAAGCTCTTTTGCATTGCCCTGAAAAGGGCATTTAGCTAGTTTACGAATAGCCCAAACCCTAAACTAAAAAAAAAAAACACCCAAAAACCCTTAAAAAAAGGTTAGCGAAGTCCTCAGCCAGGCGGCGAGAAGTCTTCATCCAGGCGGCCTCTTCTATCTTCATCCAGACGAGAAGTCTTCATCCAGGTGGCCTCTTCTATCTTTATCTAGGCGGCATCTTCTACCTTCATCCCGGCGGTGCAGAGTGGGTCCATCCTGAAGACATCCGGCTCGGAGCATCCTCTTCATACGGTCGCCGACGTATACTGAATCTTCAATGCAAGGGAGCCTATTCAAAATGGCGTCCCTTGCATTCCTATTGGCTGATTTGATTTTGGAAATTCAAATCAGCCAATTGTATGAGAGCAAATAGGATTTCAGTAGCTATCATCCGATTGGCTGATTTAAATTTCCAAAATCGACCATATAAAGAGGATGCTCCGCACAGGATATCTTCAGGATGCCGCCTGGATGAAGATAGAAGAGGCCGCCTGGATGAGGACTTCGCCGCCTGGATGAAGATCGTTCAAGCGGGACTTCAAAAACTGTAAGTGGATCTTGGGGGTTAGTTGTTTTAAGGGTTTTTGGGTGGGGGTATTTTTAGTCTAGGATTTGGGCTATTCGTAAATGAGCTAAATGCCCTTTTCAGGGCAATGCAAAAGAGCTAAATGCCCTTTTAAGGGCAATTCCCATACAAATGCTCTTTTCAGGGCAATGGGTAGCTTAGGTTTTTTAGATAGTTTTTTTTATTTTGTAGGTTTGGGGGGTGGGGGTTTGTAATGTTAGTGGGTCTTTGTGTGTTTTTTTCATGTAAAAGAGCTGTTTAACTTAGGGCAATTCCATACAAAAAGCACTTTTAAGGGCTATTGGTAATTTATTCCAGATTAGGTTTTTATTTTGGGGTGTTTTTTTTTTAATAGATATAAGAATAGGAATAATTTTTATTATTTTTGATAATTTGTTATATTGTGCAATGTATTTTTTTCGTTTTGGGGTGGGATTTTATTATTAGATTAGGGCTTGGGCATTTCATAAAAGAGCTGAATGATCTTTTAGGGCAGGAAAAAGATCTTAATAACTATTTACTAACTAGTCTACCTAGTTAAAATAAATACAATCTTACCTGTGAAAAAAAATAAAACCTAAGCTAGCTACAATGTAACTATTAGTTATATTGTAGCTAGCTTAGGTTTTATTTCACAGGTAAGTATGTATTTAGTTTTAAATAGGAATTATTTAGTTAATAATTGTAAGTTTAATTTAGCTCTATTTTAATTATTTTAAAGTTAGGGGGGTTAGGTTTAGGGTTAGGTTTAGGGTTACGTTAGGGTTAGGTTTAGGGGTTAATATAGTTTAATTTGGGTTGTTGCGATGTAGGGGGCTGGCAGTTTAGGGGTTAATAGATTTATTTAGTGGTAGTGATGTGGGAGGCCAGAGGTTTAGGGGTTAATAGCTTTATTTAGTGACGGTGATGTCGGGGAGTGGTGAAATAGGGTTAATATATTTATTATAGGGTGGGCGATGTTGGGGGCAGGAGAATAGGGGTTAATAACTTTAGTATAGTGGTGGCGATATCGAGAGTGGCATATTAGGGGTTAATAGCTTTATTTCGGTGGCGGCAATATCGGGAGCAGCAGATTAGGGGTTAATAACATTATGTAGGTGTCGGCGATGTCGGGGGCGGCAGATTAGGGGTTAATAACATTATGCAGGTGTCGGCAATGTCGGGGGCGGCAGATTAGGGGTGTTTAGACTTAGGGTTTATGTTAGGGTGTTAGGTTTAAATGTAACTTTTTTCCCCCATAGAAATCAATGGGGCTGCGTTACGGAGCTTTTCATTCTGCACTTCAGGTCTTAGGTTTTTCTCTAACCCCTCCCCTTTGATGTCTATGGGGAAAGCGTGCACGAGCATGTCAAAACAGCGCTTAAATTGTGTGCGGTATGGAGCTTAAAACTACCACATCGCACGCACAAGCCGGCTGTTTGAAAACTTGTAATGGCTGCGCTATAGGGGGTTAAATAACGCAACTTTTGTTGTGTTCTTTAATTTCCCTATAGCGCGCATAACTCGTATTCTAGCTTAATGTGATTAACAAATTCTTGTAACACAATATGAAGAACTTTCACGTGGGTGTAGATACATACCTGTATTTTGCCTCATATATGCTGCACCTGATTATAGGCCGCACCCTTAACCCCTTAGTGACCAGACCACTTTTCCATTTTCTGACCGTTTGGGACCAGGGCTATTTAAACATTTCTGTGGTGTTTGTGTTTAGCTGTAATTTTCCTCTTACTCATTTACTGTACCCACACATATTATATATGGTTGTTCTCGCCATTAAATGGACTTTCTAAAGATACCATTATTTTCATCATTTCTTATAAATTACTATAAAAATATTTATAAAATATTATGAAAAAAATGGAAAAAAACACACTTTTTCTAACTTTGACCCCCAAAATCTGGTACACATCTACAACCACCAAAAAACAACCATGCTAAATAGTTTCTAAATTTTGTCCTGAATTTAGAAATACCCAATGTTTACATTTTCTTTGCTTTTTAGGCAAGTTATAGGGCAATAAATACAAGTAGCACTTCGCTATTTCCAAACCATTTTTTTTTTTCAAAATTAGCGATAGTTCCGTTATAACACTGATATCTGTCAGGAATCCCTGAATATCCCTTGACATGTATATATTTTTGTTTAGTAGACAACCCAAAGTATTGATCTAGGCCCATTTTGGTATATTTCATGCCACCATTTCACCGAAAATGCGATCAAATAAAAAAAATCACTAACTTTTTCACAAACTTTAGGTTTCTCACTGACATTATTTACAAACAGCTTGTGCAATTATGGCACAAATGGTTGTAAATGTTTCTCTGGGATCCCTTTTTTTCAGAAATAGCAGATATATATGGCTTTGGTGTTGCTTTTTGGTAATTAGAAGGCCGCTAAATGACGCTGTGCACCACACTTGTATTATGCCCAGCAGTGAAGGGGTAATTAGGTAGCTTGTAGGATTAATTTTAGCTTTAGTGTAGAGATCAGTCCCCCACCTGACACGTCCCACCCCCTGATCCCTCCCTGACCCCTCACAAACAGCTCTCTTCCCTCCCCCATCCCACAATCATCACCGCCATTTTAAGTACTGGCAGAAAGTCTGCCAGTACTAAAATAAAAGCCTTTTTCTTTTAAGCATTTTTAAAAAATGTATAAATAGTTTCTGCAGGTTCTCCCAAACCCCCCAACCTCCATGATCCCCCCCAAACAGCTCTCTTAAACTACCCCCCTCTTCCTATTTGTGACCATTTTAGGGACTGGTAGCTGCCTGCCAGTACCCAGTTTCTTAACAAATTTGCTAATTTTTTTAAAATTATTTTTATTTTACCCCATTTTTCCATTGTGTAGCTGCCCCCCTAAATATTCTACCCCCTCCCCCTCACAGATCTCATTCCAAAAATTATTTTTCTCCTCCCTCTCCTTCTGGCACAGATCGATCTCACGCTCGCATGCGTCCCGTCCCCCTTGTGCGCTCCCATCCCCCTTCCTGGAACAGCGGCCGGATCTAGTCCAGCGATGGGCCACCCACCCGCCTCCCTGCAGCTGCTCCCACCCACCATCGCTGACCGATGCAGAGAGTGTGCAAAAAAAGGTATTGCAGGGATGCCTCAATATCGAGGCATGACGGCATTACCTTGAAAGCGTCTGGAAGCGATCAGGATCGCTTCCTCCGCTTGAAACTCCTGACAACGTACAGGGTACGTCGTTGGTCGTTAACGACAATTTTTTGTAGGACGTACCCTGAACGTCGTTGGTCGTTAAGGGGTTAAAGTTTGCTGCCATTTTGAAGAAATTTAATTTTTATGTAAAGAAGAAACAGATTACATCATAATGCTTAGAAAAAGTCCCAACAGTTTGCACGATAATCACGACAATGGTGAGTGGTAATTATGCTACTGCAGGTGTACTCAGTAATTTAATTGCACCTTTTAGCAAACTGCATTCTGCCTCATTTCCTTTTAGGCACATAACTTATTTCCATATTTCCCCTCCAAGATACAGACCGCTGGCACACAGGACATTACACTATAACCACTATCAAACAAATAGGACGCAGCACTTTAAACCTCATATCCTTTTAGGCACATAACTTATTTACATATTTCCCCTGCAAGATACAGACTGCTCGCACACAGCACATTACACTATAGGATGCAACACTTAAAATGGCAAGTTACCTGCAAAGAGCTGCTCCTTGGTTATTGTCCAAAGCACTCGTGCATATCCCCCACCTACAAACTAACCTCCTACCCAACTCCGGCGGACTACAACACCCATAAGGCCACACAGGGTGCACTGGAAGTTAGGCTGTACTGCGCATGTACGATATTGCCAAAAGCACCCGATTATAGGCCGCTTTCCGCATATAGGCCACACTGCAAATTAAAAACTACAAATCAAGGGGAAAAAGTGCGGCCTATATGCGGAACAATACAGTAAATATGATTTAAGAGGAACAGATTCTTTAGTTAATAGTTTGCATGTATATATAAGTTACCATGGGTGTGCGCAGCATATTTCATTAGGGTGTGCACTGACACTCAGGGATTTATTTTTTTATGTGACAAAATACATGAAAAGAAAGGACATTCATGTTAATTCATTAAAATTAAAATAAAACCAAACTTAATTTAAATAAAGAACTTTAATTAAAGATGAACAAAAATGACACAAAATACCAACATTTTCTAGTAGTGAAAACCAGGCACAAAAAAATAGTATATATATTTATAACCAGAGAGCTAAAACCCTCTGCATGCAGATGTGAAGCAATGACTCCCAGCTAGGGATGGGCGAATGTGTACATTTTCGAATTCGAATGTTAGAATGAATGTTATTACTGAAATTCAAATTATAAATCCGAATGTTGATAAGAACGAATATTCTTAAAAATTCTATAATCAAATGCTATTTACAGTTTTCGAATGTCACTTTCAAATTCGAATGTTTATAATTATATCGAATGTCCACATTCGAAATTTCGAATTTAACATTCTATTTAACAAATACTATTCAGAAGTTCAATAGTTCATGTGGTAGGGAGGGAATCTAGTAAATTGATACAAATATATAATTTCAAATGTTTCTATATAGAATATTGCATAATTCGAATATTCGAAGAAAGCATTAGAAATACTATTACAAATATAAATTTGAATTTTTCAAAACGAATATGTAATCGTAAAATTCGAAACCGAACATTCGAAAATCGAATGTTAGAATGTAATATAAACATTCGAAATTCGATTCGAACAAACGAATGTGTTAAAATTCGTTTCATTTTTCGAATGTTGCGAAACATTCGCCCATCCCTAGCTCTGACATTCAAAAAATGGTGGTAGAGCTAATGGTTCCCTTGAAATAGCCCATCAGTGTATCAGCTAATTCATTGTCACAGTACAAATGAGACTGCTGCTTGAAAATTACAGCTGTACAGAAGCTCAGGGAATACATGGTAGACTAACAGCAACTAATATTTTTCTCTCTGGTCCCATTGTGAAGCTTCATTTATTTGTTTGAAATGTGTTTTACAAAGACAGATACACACAGAGGAACATTAGGTTTTCAAGTATATCCTGGGGAGTATTTTAGAGTCTTTATACAGGCAAACAATGCAATACACAGAGAAGCTACTTACAGGCACTAAAGTAAGACAGTGAAGGGAAGGGCTACATTTTTTCATGGTGCCAGAGGCTTTGAGGGAATCTTGGCATGAGCTCATAAATTGGCAGGCGTGCATGAAAATGAAGAATGGCCAATGTCTGTACAACTCATAGAAAGAAAATAAAAAGAATCATATACTGCCATACAGTTAAATAATACATGTCTGACAGTGTTAACGTGAACCCTTTAGTGGCCAGAGAGGAACTCCTATCACAGTACTTGGAAATAAACACACACACACACATATATACTGTATATATAGACAGATAGACAGACAGACAGCTAGATAGATAGAATATTTATATTATTATTAATTTGACTTGCAAGTTTTGTAAATAATGTGTCGTGTGTTATATGTCTTCTCTGGTTATAGTGGATCCTGCAGAATTTGTATTTTACACTGTGATTGCCCCTAATTGCTAGCAGAATATAGGATATAAGATAAAGATACTCCTGAGGTTTTTGACAGTGATGGTGAATGTTCCTGGGTTGCAAAATGATGCAAATTGTTCTACAAATATGACAGTTTTAAATTATTTTAAAACCTTTATTTTGTATGCAAATCTATTGCAATGCAGAGCTGATATAACGATACATATTATATATATTTATTATTATTATTATTATTATTATTATTATTATTATTATTATTATTATTTTTATCTCTTCCTTATAGGGGCTTTCATTTTTCCCTGTGATGGAAAAGAGTCCTTCTACTTTAAAGTCTTTTGCCTTATTTGGAGGAGCCAATCTGGAGTTTAGTCCACAGACAACAAGGCTAACTACGGTCATAATGTTTGTATAAAGTGCATTGTTTGGAAGTTGTTCTCAACTGAAGTGAATAACGGACAGATATGTAGTAGAGTTAGCCTTGATAAGTCAGCAGGGTGCATTTGAAGTTCTGAGAATTAACAAATCCTCAAATTTCAGAGATATTTTACATGAAAATTAAGAATGAAAGTATACTGCAAAGTTGTTTCTTTATAAATAACTAAAAAATGTATATACAAATCTCAAGACATTTACTGTCCTTTTTACACTCATGTGACAGCCATCAGCCAATCACAGACTCATATAGGTATATACTGTGAACTCTTACACATGCTCAGTAGCAGCTGGTGTCTCAGTAAATGTGTATATAAAATGACTGTGCACTATTTTATAAGTGAATTGGAAAGTCTCTTAAAGGGACAGTCTACCATAGAATTGTTATTGTTTTAAAAGAAAGATAATCCCTTTATTACCCATTCCCCAGTTTTGCATAAACAACACAGTCATATTAATATACTTTTTACCTCTGTGATTACCTTGTATCTAGGAACCTTCTTCCAGCCCCCTGATCACATGACTGTGACTGTTTATTATCTATTGTCTTGCATTTAGCATTGTTTTGTGCTAAATCTTAAATAACCCCCTGTGCTTGAACACAGTGTTATCTATATGGCCCACGTGTACTTTGTCTCTTTGTGTTGAAAAGAGATTTAAAAAGCATGTGATAAGAGGCAGCCCTCAAAGGCTTAGAAATTAGCATATGAGCCTACCTATGTTTAGTTTAAACTAAGAATACCAAGAGAAAAAAGCAAATTTGATGATAAAAGTAAATTGGAAAGATGATTAAAATTGAAAGTCCTATCTGAATAATGAAAGTTTTATTTATCCTAGACTGTCCCTTTAAAACTGCATCCTCTATCTAAATCATGAACGTTTAATGACTTGAGTGTCCGTTTAGCAAGAAATTATTTCACAATGTATTTCATGTTTGTACATTTTTGTGTTTCAGTGTATAATTGAAGTTGACTTAGAATTTATTTTTAACCCTTTGATTGCATTATTACATAGTACACATCAGCTTATTCTTGTAAACACTGTCTAAAGTGCTAAAGATAAATATCTCTTTGTATTTATTTTGCTTGTATTAATTTTCAGGCAACAGCTATACCACCAGCTTGTTCTACTTTGTAATGCCTTCAGTTCCAAAAGGTCCATTACAGGACCGTGGCTCTTATACTAAATGGAATTTCCAAGGAACGGCATGTCATGATGTCATGATGTCATACTCGTATCATATGGGCATGACAGAGAAGTACTGCCAGGAAAATAATGCTAAGTATGGCATTTAATGATACATTAGTTATTTATATAATATAAAATAAAATGGAAAACAAGCATCATAAAAGCATAACCTTGTGCTAAGTCTAAATTATGTTTAATTTTTCATTGGTTATCTCTTTTTTCGGGTTCATTAAATTTATTAAATTGCCTATACAAGTCTAAATTACGAGTGGAGGGCTATTTAGTGCTTTTGCTCTCACGCTAACTGCACTAGAAGTAAGCTTTTTGCGTGGGTCGGGTTGTGCTCGTATTACAAGTTGAAAGTAAACAGTTTTTTCACTTGCACGGTAACTCAGAAAGTGCAAAAAGACGAATTTAGAATATTGCACGTTCGTTAACGTATACCTTCATAGAAGTCAATGGAGTAAAAAAGTGGAAAAACCTCAAACACCCACTACTGAGCTAACCCGATCCCATATTCTCAAGTGCGCTAAACTGACATGAAAATATGAATATTTCACATTCCAAAGTTCTTCCATAGAAGAATATGTTCTATTTATTCATAAATACATATGTCTATATATATAGGTTAATGTCTCCGCACTTAACTACACAAAAAGAAGACAAATGACACAAAGCTGTAGAGAGCCAAAAAAATAATTAGTGTATTAAGCAAATGTTAGAAATATATACATAAAATCCTAAATAAAGAGACATACTAAAAAAATACATATAAAACAAAGAAACTAAAGCATGCTGGGCGTCCCCAGAATCAATTCAGAGCCAGTCCAGATAATACTGAATGTATATGCTTATAAGCAAAACAAGGGGTTAAAGCAAGATGAGATGCAAGCGGTGATTAGGAGCAGTTCATGCAGGTGTCACAGTTAGTGGCAGTTTGGAAAATGCAGCACTTTATGCAGTGTAATTCATGCCCATAACAGCGTAATAAGCAACAAATGAAAGCAGGGATAATGCCAATGTAAAGCTTAGACAGTTCCTGTTAAGTATTTAGCCTCTCAATCCGGGTAAACTCAAGGGGTAAAGACTCTCTCCTATGTACGTATGAAAACTTAAACAGCGCCAGCACTCCAGGACCGAAGTCCGCTGGTAACACACAGGGAGTCCCCTAAAGTTGCGCTCTATGAGCGATCTCACCCACTCCGTCCGGATATGAAAGATGACTTGGCAGCAATCCAGCTGATAGAATCTCCAATGAGATAGAATACTTGAACCAGGATACTCCCGCAGAGATTAAAAAACAACCCGCTTGCATCGGCTTCGGTCTGGCATCTGACGTCACAAACAGGCCAATAGGATTTTTCCTACCTTAATTCCGATTGGCTGATAGGATTCTATCAGCCAATCGGAATTGAAGGGACGCCATCTTGGATGACGTCACTTAAAGGAACCTTCATTCTTCAGTCGCCGTCGGATGGAAGAGGATGCTCCGCTTCGGATGTCTTCAAGATGGACCCACTCCGCTCCGGATGGAAGAAGATAGAAGATGCCGCCTGGATGAAGACTTCTGCCTGTCTGGAGGTCCTCTTCTGGCCGGATCGGATGAAGACTTCTGCCCCTCTGGACGTCCACTTGTGCCCAGCTGGGTGAAGACTGTTCAAGGTAGGGTGATCTTCAAGGGGGTAGTGTTAGGTTTTTTAAGGGGGGATTGGGTGGGTTTTAGAGTACGGTTGGGTGTGTGGGTGGTGGGTTTTAATGTTGGGGGGGTATTGTATTTTTTTTTACAGGTAAAAGAGCTGATTACTTTGGGGCAATGCCCCGCAAAAGGCCCTTTTAAGGGCTATTTGTAATTTAGTATAGGGTAGGGAATTTTATTTTAGGGGAGGGGGCTTTTTTATTTTATTAGGGGGATTAGATTAGTTGTAATTAGTTTAAGAAAATTGTAATTCTTTTTTATTTTCTATAATTTAGTGTTTTGTTGTTTTTTGTACCTTAGTTTATTTAATTTAATTGTAGTTAATTGTAGGTCATTTATGTAATTAATTAGGTGTAATTGTAATTTAGGTTAGGATTTATTTTACAGGTAAATTTGTACTTATTTTAACTAGGAAGTTATTAAATAGTTAATAACTATTTAATAACTATTCTACCTAGTTAAAATAAATACAAAGTTGCCTGTAAAATAAATATAAATCCTAAGCTAGCTACAATGTAACTATTAGCTATATTGTAGCTAGCTTAGGGTTTATTTTATTGGATTGGCCTGTTGTATTATAGGTGGGACCCAATCATATAGGAGTAGATACACACCCACCAATTGATTGGTATTACGTACTCCTACACGCATGCGCCCTTGATGGGTATAGATGCAGTGTTAGGCTATTTCAAGCTGTGAATGTTAAATGGGTTTATACACCTGAGGAAGCGGTCTGGAAGACCGGGAAACACGTTGTGGCTTTTATCTGTTTTTAATAAACATTGTTTTATACCTTTATACATTACGGCTTGAGAATTCATTGCAGTATATTCTCCCGGGGTGACCAGCTGTTATCCCACTTACACCTAGCTGTGAAGCTGTTATCAAAGAACGGCTAATCCGGTGGAGGGAGTGAAAAGATAAACAGTTACGGGATCCTACACACTGCTTACAAGCAGGAGAGTTGTTGTACCAAGAGGGAAAATTGCTGTTAATGCTCCAGAAGGCGGTTGTGGCACTTATCAAGTGCTTTACTTCTTGTGAGTACGTTATATACTGTGCGTGGGGATTGTTTTTTGTATGCTGATACACACTATGTTGGCGCCTTCTTCTTTTTCATCCTCTCTACAGATCTGTTTTGCTTGAACTGCCTTCAAGTTTTGGAAGAAGATTTTGCAGCCGGAATACGAACAATATTTATCAGTGGACTATAAGGTTAAAATAATTCAAAGGGGGGTTTTGAAGAGATGCAGGCTGCACAAAAAATGGATTTTTCGTAAAAAACAAGACTTTATTTCATCCTTTAAAATATATACAAGCACAATCCATGGTAGTTACCCATACACACAGGGAGAAAAAAGGCTGCTTCCGACGCGTTTCCTGCTCACAGGGAGCACTTCATCAGGGACTATAAGGTTACATGTGATAAAACCAATAGGATATTTTTGACCTTATATTTATATATAACCATATGCACGTGTTTTTAGGGTTATACCATTGCAGTTAATCCTTTATTTCTGTTTTATATATCACCATAACATTGGTATATCCTTCTTATATTGCTGATGCGGATATATTTGTTTATCAACTTATATATGTGCATTGAATGAATTATCTGTTTTTCTTTTTTCTTTTTGTGCACAGTATATATATATATATATATATATATATATATATATATATATATATATATATATATATATATATATATATACAATGTATACATATACTAAAATATTTATCAATATTTGAGTAGGAGGCGCATCTGACATTCACTCTGTTTATATTGCACATTTATTTTATCGGTTAGTATTTAGTTTTAAATAGGATTAATTTATTTAATTGTAATAAATTTATTTAGATGTATTTAAATTATATTTAAGTTAGGGGGGTGTTAGGGTTAGACTTAGGTTTAGGGGTTAATAAATTTATTATAGTGGTGGCGACGTTGGCGGCGGCAGATTAGGGATTAATAAATTTAATATAGTTGCAGCGACGTTGGGGGGGGCAGATTAGGGGTTAATAAATATAATGTAGGGTTCAGCGATGTTGGGGGCAGTAGATTAGGGGTTCGTAGGGATAATGTAGGTGGCGGCGGTGTCCGGAGCGGCAGATTAGGGGTTAATAATATAATGTAGGTGGCGATGATGTCGGGGGCAGCAGATTAGGGGTTAATAATATAATGTAGGTGGCGACAATGTCGGGGGCGGCAGATTAGGGGTTAATAAGTATAAGATTAGAGGTGTTTAGACTCGGGGTTCATGTTAGGGTGTTAGGTGCAGACATAAAATTCATTTCCCCATAGGAAACAATGGGGCTGCGTTAGGAGCTGAACGCTGCTTTTTTGCAGGTTTTTTTTTCAGCCAGCTCAGACCCATTGTTTCCTATGGGGAAATCGTGCACAAGCACGTTTTGCCAGCTTACTGCTACCATAAGCAGCGCTGGTATTACAGTGAGATGTGGAGCTAAATTTTGCTCAACACTCACTTTTCTGAGGCTAACGCCGGCTTGAAGAAAACCTGTAATACCAGCGCTGGCTTAAGTGAGCGGTAAGAAAAAAAAGGCTCATTAGCACCGCACAGCCTTACTGACAAAAACTCGTAATCTAACCGAGTGTTAGACTAGAAATACTATTTTGAATTTGAGTCTTGCATTCGAATTCGAAATAGTGACATTCGAATTTGAATATTAAATTAAAAAAACACAGTATTAGACTAGAAATACTATTCGAATTTGAATGTGACATTCGAATTCGAATGTAGCATTCAAATTTGAATATTACATTTATTAAACACAGTTGTAGACTAGAAATACTACTATTACATTTCGAAATTGAAAGAATACATAGCTAAACATTCTATTGATCGAACAAATATTTTCGAATATTATTAAAAAGTTCGAAACCGAAAAATCGAAAATAGAATTTTAGAATGTTATATAAATATTCAAAATTCGATTCGACTGAAAGAATATATCAAAATTAGTTTTAAATTTTGAATTTTTAGAATCATTCGCCCGTCCCTACTTAGAACTATGACCCTACAACATGCTACAGTGATTGGAAAATTTAGAAAAACACTAATGACACTACTTGGGGTGTGTTCAGGAATTACCTTGTATTATATACTTCTGATAAGATTTTTTATTTGATCTTAATATTACATTTCAGATAGTAATAAATGTTTAAGGTGACGATGCTGTGTACTTGGTAATTAAGGAGTTTACATTTTCAGTTCTAGACTGGTTATGTACACTTGGGTAGCACTCGTGTTCCTTATAGGCTATATAAGTATAGAGTAATGAGATTAGGGCAGAGTGGTGTTGTATTTATTAAAAAATAACCTTTATTGAAATTGTTAAAAAAAAAAAGGAACAATACACACACTTAAAAAAAACACAAATGAGTTTTAGCTGGGAAAATAAATCTTATAACTGCGGTCCTCAAGAACAGTAGGAGTGATTTACAATTCCATGATATACATATGAGCACAGGCCTAAGATGTCGATTTTAATCCATAGTCTGGTATTGTCAGGGTTTTTTCCCTGTTTTGTTTGCCATGTGCTGCTGGCAGCCATTTTACTCACCTCTCTTGCTGACTATGGTGCATTGTGGGGGATGCTGCTCATTTCCTGCACTTCCTTTTATGGCCAGACTGGTGTGCATCATCTGTGTGAGACAGGATGCAGTCTCAGAATTGTGATTTCATCACTTATTATTTAAAGGGCCTCTGTTCAGTATGCTTTGCCTTTGCGTTGTCTCAGACCTGTTTGTGAGAGTTCCTGTGTATTACCTGGCTGTCTGATGTCCTTCCTGGTTCCTGATCCCTGACTTGTTCCTGACTCTGCTGTTTTCAATGTTCCTGATTCCGGCTCGTCTGACTATTCGCTTTGGCTCCTGACTTGGCTCTTCTGACTACCATCTCTGGTTTTGACTCCTGACTTGTTGTTTGAATTGTGGACTTTTTATTATTTTTTTGTTATTAATAAAGGTGTGATTATTTTTGCACTTCTCGTCTCAGTCTGATTCCTGGCACCCTAATATTACACAAAAGATCATGAATCCTAATGGTGCTAATAATCCACCTTTACCTGCCATCATTTCCAGGATGGATGAACAGGATCACCACTTGGATCAATTTGCACTAGCCCTGCAAACCCTGCTGACTCGCACTGCACATTTGGACCAAAGTGTCCCACAAGTTATGGCTGCTCCTGTTTCCGCTGCTGCACTGAGTACTACAAGGAGCATATCCGGTTCTGAACCTCTACCTCAGCGATATGGAGGCGATCCTATTCAGTGCAGAGGATTTTTGAACCAGGTGGGATTTACTTTGAGATGTCACCTCAGGCGTTTCCCTCTGACAGAGCTAAGGTGGGATTTCTCATCTCGTTACTCTCTGACACAGCTCTTGCCTGGGCAAATCCCTTGTGGGAGACTAATAAACCTGTGATTTCAAATTACCCTGAATTTGTTGCCTCCTTTCGAAGGGTATTTGATGTTCCGGTTCGCTCCTCCTCTGCTGCTAAACGACTCATTTCCATTCAGCAAGGTACAAGATCTGTTGCTCAGTATGCTATTGAGTTCCGTACGCTTGCCGCAGAGGTTGGTTGGAACAATAAAGCCCTTGTTGCCGCCTTCTTTCATGGGCTCTCTGATGCGATTAAAGACGAAGTTGCTGCCAGAGATTTACCAGATGATCTCGAGGCATTGGTGTCTTTTTTGATCCTAATTGACATCAGACTCAAAGAGGCCCTCTTTCAAGGAGCGCTTGTGGAAGCCTCCTATTCCGTTGTCCCCTACGTGTTCGTACCCACCCATGCCTCCCTCTCCTCCCATGCCTCCTGGTCCCGAGTCACCAGGTACTGCTGAGCCGATGCAGTTGGGATTCCCGCGTCTCTCCGTGGCGGAGAGGGCCTTTAGGAGGAAGGAGGGGCTCTGCCTCTATTGTGGGTTACAGGGCCATCTTTTGAAGTCTTGTCCTACACAGCCGGGAAACACCCACACCTAAGGTCCTGTCGGGGGCAAATCTTGGGTGGTTTATCCTCGTCCCCAGAACCGCTTAAGGAGAAACCTTTGGTCATGGTTGTCCTTTCCTGGGTGGACTCCTCCATAGTCACCCAGGCTCTTGTTGACTCCGGTGCTGTGGGCTATTTCATTGACAGTGCTTTTGTATCAAAGCACTTCATTCATGTTTTGCCTCGGTCCGTTCCGCTTGCTATTGAGGCCATTGACGGCAGGCCCACTCGTTACTCACGAAATCGCTCCGTTGTCCATGGCTGTTGGGGCTCTCCATTTTGAAACCCTCCAGTTTCAGGTGATAAACTCTCCACATTTTCCGGTTGTTCTGGGTTATCCCTGGCTCCAAAAGCACAATCCCAGTCTTGACTGGCGCAGGTCCAAAATTTTGTCGTGGTCCCCGCAATGTATTTCCACTTGTCTTCGGAAACCAGTTAAAGTCTTGTGCACTTTTTCGGTATCTCAATTGCCAGAGGAGTATCGAGAGTTCCTAGACATTTTAGACAAGGTGCGTGCCAGTACGTTGCCTCCTTACCGGTCTTATGATTGTGCCATAGATCTGCAACCCGGAGCCATTCCTCCTCGGGGCCGGGTTTACCCTCTGTCTGTTGCAGAGAATTGTGCTATGGAGGAGTATGTTGCCAATGCTCTGTCGCGGGGGAACATCCACAAATCCTGCTCTCCTGCAGGGTCTGGCTTCTTCTTTGTGAAGAAAAAGGGTGGCGAGTTAAGACCATGCATCGATTATAGGGGTCTTAATCGTCTTACTATTAAGAATGCTTACCCTACGCCGCTAATTACGGAACTCTTTAACTGCCTCAAGGGAGCTACGGTCTTTACTAAACTTGATTTGAGAGGAGCGTACAATCTCGTTAGGATCAAGGAGGGCCACGAATGGAAAACAGCGTTTAACACCAGGAGCGGGCATTATAGCGGCTAGATTTAGAGTTTTGTCGGTAACGACCCCCGTAGCTAACGCTGGCTTTTTTCTGGCCGCACCTTTAAAATAACTCTGGTATTGAGAGTCCACAGAATGGCTGCGTTAGGCTCCAAAAAAGGAGCGTAGAGCATATTTAACGCAACTTCAACTCTCGATACCAGAGTTGCTTACAGACGCGGCCAGCCTCAAAAACGTGCTTGTGCACGATTCCCCCATAGGAAAAAATGGGGCTGTTTGAGCTGAAAAAAAACCTGCAAAAAAGCCACGTTCAGCTCCTAACGCAGCCCCATTGTTTCCTGTGGGGAAACACTTCCTACGTCTGCACCGAACACTCTAACATGTACCCCGAGTCTAAACACCCCTAACCTTACACTTATTAACCCCTATTCTGCCGCCCCCGCTATCGCTGACCCCTGTATATTATTTTTAACCCCTAATCTGCCGCTCCGTAAACCGCCGCTACTTACATTATCCCTATGTATCCCTAATCTGCTGCCCCTAACACCGCCGACCCCTATATTATATTTATCAACCCCTAATCTGCCCCCCACAACGTCGCCTCCACCTGCCTACACTTATTAACCCCTAATCTGCCGACCGGACCTGAGCGCTACTATAATAAAGTTATTAACCCCTAATCCGCCTCACTAACCCTATAATAAATAGTATTAACCCCTAATCTGCCCTCCCTAACATCGCCGACACCTAACTTCAATTATTAACCCCTAATCTGCCGACTGGAGCTCACCGCTATTCTAATAAATGTATTAACCCCTAAAGCTAAGTCTAACCCTAACACTAACACCCCCCTAAATTAAATATAATTTTAATCTAACAAATTAATTAACTCTTCTTAAATAAATTATTCCTATTTAAAGCTAAATACTTACCTGTAAAATAAATCCTAATATAGCTACAATATAAATTATAATGATATTATAGCTATTTTAGGATTAATATTTATTTTACAGGTAACTTTGTATTTATTTTAACCAGGTACAATAGCTATTAAATAGTTGAGAACTATTTAATAGCTAAAATAGTTAAAATAATTACAAATTTACCTGTAAAATAAATCTTAACCTAAGTTACAATTAAACCTAACACTACACTATCAATAAATAAATTAAATACAATTCCTACAAATAAATACAATGAAATAAACTAACTAAAGTACAAAAAATAAAAAAGAACTAAGTTACAAAAAATAAAAAATATTTGCAAACATTAGAAATATATTACAACAATTTTAAACTAATTACACCTACTCTAAGCCCCCTAATAAAATAACAAAGCCCCCCAAAATAAAAAAAATGCCCTACCCTATTCTAAATTACTAAAGTTCAAAGCTCTTTTACCTTACCAGCCCTGAACAGGGCCCTTTGCGGGGCATGCCCCAAGAAGTTCAGCTCTTTTGCCTGTAAAAAAAAACATACAATACCCCCCCCCAACATTACAACCCACCACCCACATACCCCTAATCTAACCCAAACCCCCCTTAAATAAACCTAACACTAAGCCCCTGAAGATCTCCCTACCTTGAGTCGTCTTCACCCAGCCGAGCCAAATTCTTCATCCAAGCGGAGCAAGAAGAGGTCCTCCATCCGGTAGAAGTCTTCATCCAAGTGGGGCAGAAGAGGTCTTCCATCCGATTGAAGTCTTCATCCAAGCGGAATCTTCTATCGTCATCCATCCGGAGCGGAGCGGCAGCATCTGAATACCTCCAACGCGGAACATCCATCCTGGCCGACGACTGAACGACGAATGACGGTTCCTTTAAATGACGTCATCCAAGATGGCGTCCCTCGAATTCCGATTGGCTGATAGGATTCTATTAAGGTAGGAATATTCTGATTGGCTGATGGAATCAGCCAATCAGAATCAAGTTCAATCCGATTGGCTGATTAGATGATGGTATTTCCAAGAAAAAACAACTCTGTGAATTAGAGTTGGTCTCAACCACCTTACCTACTACTTAATTTCACAAGTTTCACAAGTTATGAGCAAATTTCTACGCGTTTCAGCCTAGTCAGGCCTTTATCATTTGATAAAGGCCTGACTAGGCTGAAACGCGTAGAAATTTGCAACTCTAATTCACAGAGTTGTTTTTTTCTTGGAAATACCATCATACCCATGATCTACTTTCTTCTGTCCAGCACTGGAATCTGAATAATATGGACGCTGTTACAAACTTCACTTGCAATACAACTGCTTGACTTACATATGCGGTAGGTGCGGTGCATTGAGCCTCTTTAATATATGAATTGACTCTATATGCGTAATTCCCACCCATGACCCACATTTGTTAAAAGCAGTCTGATTCATTTTTACTTCAAAGAAACAAAGTCTGTCGTTGCTTATCATTACTCATGCACTTTGACCTCCTGACCGGAACCGGTCCACAGCACGGGACATCCCGCAAATACGGCTGTGAATGTGTCTTTGAATTTTAACTCAGTCATTGGACACAAGCCAGAAGATTCTGCAAGCTTTTCGCTGTTTTAAAAACAACGCAGAGGGAATTTTCCAAGTCATACTTGCATTCATATAAACAGCTGGATCAGACACTCTAATCACTGGCCTGATTGTGAAAGGACGGTAACATTGACTCTGTTTCAATTTTAACATTGTGTTACTTTGCAACATATTATTATTATTTTTATAGTTACTTACAGCACTACACACTGATGTTTTATATTTTATGTTGATTCTTATCCTATTTTAATTGTACTATTTTACTTTGTATCAGATGCCGGCATTGCTTATTGTAATACAATTATAAACAAATATAAACTTTTTATTATACTCTTGTGTAATCCACATTTCTTATATAGTTCTTTACCTCTCATATGCTGTTGTTTACAGCGCGTTCCCATATCCCCTTGTTCTTTGTCTATTTTGGTTTGATGTTAGGAGGTGCACTTACCTTTTGGGAATAGCATTTGAGATTTGAGCGTTGTGTCTTATACCTACCCTGTTGTCTTTGTTCTGATGTTGCTGCGTATGTTGCCTCCTGCTCAGTTTGTGCACAGAATAAGACTCCTCAATGTCTTCCTATGGGTCTTCTTCAACCTATTGCTAATGGTGAGTGTCCTTGGACACATCTTTCCATGGACTTCATTGTCGAGCTCCCTGTTTCCAATGGCAATACTGTTATCCTTATGGTAGTTGACAGTTTTTCAAAAATGTCACATTGCATTCCCTTGATGAAGTTGCCTACCGCTCAGGAGCTTGCTTAAATTTTTACCCAGGAGGTCTTCCGTTTACATGGGTTACCCAAGGAGATAGTGTTGGACCGGAGTAGCCAGTTTGTCTCCAGATTTTGGCGTTCCTTTTGTGCTCAAATGGGGATCCAGCTTTCCTTCTCCTCGGCATATCACCCTCAATTCAATGGGGCTGCGGAACGGTCTAATCAAGCTTTGGAACAGTTCCTCCATTGCTATGTCTCAGATCACCACAATAATTGGTCTGAACTGTTACCTTGGGCAAAGTTTGCTCGTAATAGTGCTATTAATGCTTCCTCCAAGTTATCCCCGTTTATGGCGAATTATGGGTTTCAACCATCCTTGTTGCCTGATTCATTCATGTCTCAGGGTATTCCGACTTTGGAGGAGCATCTCCGGCAACTCCGTTCCACGTGGGTGCAGATTCAGGATTGCCTTCATCGTTCTAAGCAGTGCCAAAAGTTCCAGGCTGATTGCCTTCCTACCAGGTCGGTGAGAGAGTTTGGCTGTCCTCTCGCAACTTGAACCTTCGTGTGCCTTCCAATAAACTGGCTCCCCGTTATGTTGGTCCTTTTTGAATACTCCGACGGGTCAATCCTGTGGCCTACGCTCTTGACCTTCCTCCTGCAATGCGCATCTCCAATGTTTTTCATGTCTCCCTCTTGAAACCATTGGTTTGTAATCGGTTTACCACTGTGTTGCCTAATCCCCGTCCTATCTTTGTTGACAACCATGAGGAGTATGAGGTCAGCAGCATTATTGACTCTCGTATGTCCAGGGACCGTGTACAGTATTTTGTTCACTGGAGGGGCTACGGTCCGGAGGAGCGTTCTTGGGTTCCCTCCTCTGATGTTCATGCTCCCGCTCTCCTCCGTGCCTTCCATACCCATTTCCCCAATAAGCCTTTTGTCCTCCCGCAGGGGAGGGGTCGTTGAGGAGAGGGTACTGTCAGGGTTTTTTCCCTGTTTTGTTTGCCATGTGCTGCTGGCAGCCATTTTACTCACCTCTCTTGCTGACTATGGTGCATTGTGGGGGATGCTGCTCATTTCCTGCACTTCCTTTTATGGCCAGACTGGTGTGCATCATCTGTGTGAGACAGGATGCAGTCTCAGAATTGTGATGTCATCACTTATTATTTAAAGGGCCTCTGTTCAGTATACTATGCCTTTGCGTTGTCTCAGACCTGTTTGTGAGAGTTCCTGTGTATTACCTGGCTGTCTGACGTCCTTCCTGGTTCCTGGCTTGTTCCTGACTCTGCTGTTTTCCTTGTTCCTGATTCCGGCTCTTCTGACTATTCGCTTTGGCTCCTGACTCAGCTCGTCTGACTACCATCTCTGGTTTTGACTCATGGCTTGTTGTTTGACTTGTGGACTTTTTATTATTTTTTTGTTATTAATAAAGGTGTGATTATTTTTTCACTTCTCGTCTCTGTCTGATTCCAGGCACCCTGACAGGTATCAATTGTTCTCTTGTGCAGGTCTCTCTGCTTGTATAATGCCTAGATTGCATTATAGATTACAGTTAAATAGCACGCTTTAATACTGATCGTATCTTTCTATTATGGCAGAATAGGTGAATATGGTTTACTCTTGTATACCCTTAAGTTGATGTAATCACATTAAATAGTAATAAAGGTGAGGATATATTGAGAGGTTGTATAGCGTCTGCTAAGTCTTGCTTTCTAGGCACACATTAAACGGTTGTTGAACTAACCTGCTATATTGCTGCCGGGAGTTAAAATTAGGTGCAGTTAAATACCGCATTTAACTACTGTTCATATCTTTGTATTATTGCTGATTAGGTAAATATTGTTTACTCTTGTATATCCTTAAGTTAAAGTAATTGTGTTAAATAGCAATAATGGTGAGGATATATCAAGTGGTCATATTGCGTTAGCTAAATCTTGCTTTCTAGGCACATATTGAAAGGCTGTAGAACAGACCTGCCAGATCTCCCCTTGTTCAGCTGAGGGCTTTATATCAGATAATCCGTACACAAGCTAACATATCTTATGTTTGGTTAGAGTAGACATGCGCATACATTCGCAGCGTGCCCACACAAATTCTAGTTATCACTGTTAGCCTGCGTATTCTAAATTACCAGCTACTCACTACAAAAACATTAAAATGCTATTTGCAAACACTCCCACCAATCACCCTGACATGTTTCGCCATTCACTGGCTTTATCTGTACACTTAGGTATTGCTATGGTGGGCTCCTTTCATAAAGGCAGCCACTTAAGTTAACAAACTTCACACACTTGTGATTTTATGAAAGAAGCTCACTATAGCAGTACCTAAATGTACAGAAGGAGTCTCAAAAGTTTCATTTGGATGTTGCAGTCTCTTCTGCGTATGTGCTCTGGCTGAAAAATGGATCCTTACATAAGGTGTGAAAATGTCATGTGTTTGCACATCTAAAGAAATAAGGTCTTCTCAACGCGTTTCAGCTAGTAGAAGGTTCTTGCATGGCTAAACATGAACAGACTCAAGCAAAAAGAAAATGTGTATATGTAGGGGTGAGATCTAACCCATAAGACTTCTGAAAGATGTTTCTGCCTACTCCAGAGAGGTAATCGTACATATATTTTTTTTGGATACAACAGATCTTTAATTGTTACTTTTTTGTGGGGGGAGGGGGGGGACACTACTTCAGGATACTTTTTTTATCTTCTTAAAACATTTTTTGGAGACATACAATTTCAGACACCATCACAAAGGACACTTCTCACAGACATTTTGAAAATTGACAATATTGTTGTTTTCTTTTATAGGATTCATAAACTGTTACACAATATTTGCATAATTGTATTATTTGTATTATTTGTTCTTATATGGTACACTAATGCTTTGTATCATATAATAAATGTTAATTTTTAATTTTTAAATATACACACTGGTTGGTTCACTTTAGCCTTTTTTGGCGCTCTCTACATTTGTAATATTGTTACTAGCTTTGAGTTTGTTAGGGATCTCTTTTGGGAGTTTGTGTCAATATATGTGTAGGCGCTGTATATCTTTTCTATACTGTATATATGTGCATAGATATAAATATATATATATATATATATATAATGCCATAAACATTTATTGTTATTTGCAACAAAAGAAGAGAAAAGAGAAAAAAACACTGGGTCGATCAGAGGTGGTTGCTTCGGAGACCTTGCTGTGCCAAGCCTGCTAAATGCAAGTTATGAAGCAGCAGTTAAAGGACTACTGCTTCCTAAATTCTTCACTCTTCATCCAGGGAGATTGACAAGCTTTGCTTTCACATGATTGGTTGTGCAAGAACAGAAGGTGTGCTACACAATCAATTGTACAGTAAGAATTGTGGGCAGCAGATGATCTGTGACTACAAACACTGGTGGGAAGGTTCTTTAGCTGGGAACATTTTCTACACACTCAATAATAAATTGGGCCCAATGTGTAAAGTACTGGAATCACCACATAAGACAAAAATATACTGTCTACAAGACAAATAATACACCTGTTTATTTAGCTATTCAATCCTATTGTTTAAATTATTATGAATATGATGATTATTATAATAGTTACTGATTATATGAAAGCTTTGTAACATAACATAATCAATAGAGCTATTTATATATCCCTTGTGGTTCATATTTTACAGCTAAATATTTAGCAGTTAATTATAATCATATTCCCAAATAGGCAAAGTAAGCAGTTGGCCAGAGACAACCGGCAGACAGACGGTGCCTCTTGGGAGCAGTTAAAAAACTTGAATCACACTTCTTGTTTTCCCGGCTCCCTCAGAATAAAACTAATATAGAAAGTTTGATGTTCCTAGACTCATGAATCTTACCTGCAGTGTGCTGACAATCTGTATGCCCCTAACCCTGACTGAATTTAGGGAGTTGCAATCAGGTTTTGTTTTAATGATAAACCAATTAAGTCCAGACTACATGTCCCAGAATCCTTGTGATTTCAAAACAAAATGCTGAGGTAAGTCATGCATGCTAGACACTAGTCATATAACATATACCGAGTATGCAAAGAGCACATGATGCATTTAAGATGAGTACTGCACTAATGAGATAGTATATTAGCACAACAGTGAATATGACAATATTCTTTATAGTTGCACTTAAAGGGACTGTAAAGTTAAAAAAACATACTAACAATATAAAACAGCACAATTTAAAAATGTCAAATATTTTTAAATCTCTATAAAAAAAAATGGTAACAGAAAATAGGATTAAATTGGTTTAGAAACTTAGAAAAACTGTGTATTTCTGCACAATATATACCTTATGGACAACTACAACAGATTTATGGATGGACAATGGATTTACATAAAAAAATAATAAATAAAAACTAATACATTTTAAAATGCCATATAGGATTTAATTGACACAATTTTATGCAGATTAACTTTTTACTACTGTAAACAATAATTTTCTAGTAAATGCAAAAAACATATCTACTATGCTGTAGAAATGCAAGTCACTAAATTTACTCTCCAAAAACAAACTAAAAGCGTTTACAAACTCCATATTAAAGGGATAGGAAAGTCAAAATTAAACTTGCATGATTCAGATAGAGCAGGTCATTTTAAAACACTTTTAAATTCATTTATATTTTCAAATTTGCTTTGTTCTCTTAGTATCCCTTGTTGAAAAAGAATACACACATATCATACACTAGCGGAGCTAGCTGCTGATTGGTGCCTGCACACATTTGTCTCTTGTGATTGGCTAAATAGATGTGTTCAGCTAGCTGCCAATGTTCCTTCAGCAAAGAATAGCAAGAGAATGAAGCAAATTTGATAATAGAAATAAATTGGAAAGTTGATTAAAATTGTATGTTCTAACCGATTCACTAAAGAAAATGTTGGGGTGTCCTGTCCCTTTAATTGAAACACGGCCGGTGCTAGGATTTTTGACTACCCAGGCAAAGACTCATTTTGCAGCCCCCCCCCAAACCAAAGAAATTATATACCTTGACATTACTGCTTCTTAACAGAATGTTCTAATCATGTGTTTAGCAGCTATAGATAACTATTTTATCTATAATGATAGAAAAAAATAGATTTCCATTATCACATAAAATTATTGAGTGTTAATCTGATTTATTACAACTAAAATAGCTATAATTTAATGTCTGCATCACATAACTTACCAAAGTGGTGGCTCTGTACAACCTAGCAAATCAGTGGTGGCTCTGTATAACCTAGCAAATCAGTGGTGGCTCTGTATAACCTAGCAAATCAGTGGTGGCTCTGTATAACCTAGCAAATCAGTGGTGGCTCTGTATAACCTAGCAAATCAGTGGTGGCTCTGTATAACCTAGCAAATCAGTGGTGGCTCTGTATAACCTAGCAAATCAGTGGTGGCTCTGTATAACCTAGCAAATCAGTGGTGGCTCTGTATAACCTAGCAAATCAGTGGTGGCTCTGTATAACCTAGCAAATCAGTGGTGGCTCTGTACAACCTAGCAAATCAGTGGTGGCTCTGTACAACCTAGCAAATCAGTGGTGGCTCTGTATAACCTAGCAAATCAGTGGTGGCTCTGTATAACCTAGCAAATCAGTGGTGGCTCTCTATAACCTAGCAAATCAGTGGTGGCTCTGTACAACCTAGCAAATCAGTGGTGGCTCTGTACAACCTAGCAAATCAGTGGTGGCTCTGTATAACCTAGCAAATCAGTGGTGGCTCTGTATAACCTAGCAAATCAGTGGTGGCTCTGTACAACCTAGCAAATCAGTGGTGGCTCTGTATAACCTAGCAAATCAGTGGTGGCTCTGTATAACCTAGCAAATCAGTGGTGGCTCTGTATAACCTAGCAAATCAGTGGTGGCTCTGTATAACCTAGAAAATCAGTGGTGGCTCTGTATAACCTAGCAAATCAGTGGTGGCTCTGTATAACCTAGCAAATCAGTGGTGGCTCTGTACAACCTAGCAAATCAGTGGTGGCTCTGTACAACCTAGCAAATCAGTGGTGGCTCTGTATAACCTAGCAAATCAGTGGTGGCTCTGTATAACCTAGCAAATCAGTGGTGGCTCTGTATAACCTAGCAAATTGGTGGTGGCTCTGTATAACCTAGCAAATCAGTGGTGGCTCTGTACAACCTAGCAAATCAGTGGTGGCTCTGTACAACCTAGCAAATCAGTGGTGGCTCTGTATAACCTAGCAAATCAGTGGTGGCTCTGTATAACCTAGCAAATCAGTGGTGGCTCTGTATAACCTAGCAAATCAGCGGTGGCTCTGTACAACCTAGCAAATCAGCGGTGGCTCTGTATAACCTAGCAAATCAGCGGTGGCTCTGTATAACCTAGCAAATCAGTGGTGGCTCTGTACAACCTAGCAAATCAGTGGTGGCTCTGTACAACCTAGCAAATCAGTGGTGGCTCTGTATAACCTAGCAAATCAGTGGTGGCTCTGTATAACCTAGCAAATCAGTGGTGGCTCTGTATAACCTAGCAAATCAGTGGTGGCTCATTACAACCTAGCAAATCAGTGGTGGCTCTGTATAACCTAGCAAATCAGTGGTGGCTCTGTATAATTAATCAAACAGTGGTTTAAAAAAAAAAAAAAAAATCTGGAGGCGGGATTACTGATTTTTCTTTTTTCACAGTTATACCTACACTGATACTAGCATGTCAAACAGAAAAAATGTATCAGGCTGCAGAGAACCTCTTCACCTGCAATTGCCACTTGGCAAAATTTAAGAGCTCTGATGTTCAATCCTGCCCCCTCCTCTTGGGCAAGGCAACCAATTGGGTGAGTGCAGGGCCTGCCATTCACCCCCAAACAAGCAAGTTTAATGTGATTTATCTCTGCCATCAAGGATAATAAACAGAGACTGGTTGTGGTTGCAAACTAACTCTTCAAGTTCAGCTTCAAGTTCTTAGAAACTGCAAAGGCATCTTGATACATTTCCCATAAGTATACATTTTTAAAGCACTACAATGGATCGCATTGACTTGCAATGAAGTACTGGCAAGTTTTGACCAGGGTATCGGTACAATTCACACTTATTTTGGAGAAAAAAAATCACTGTATATTCATTGTATGTTCACTGTATGGTGAACATTCATAAACTAATACAAACAACACTCTGCACTATAATGCAAAGCATCTATTCACTAATACACATGCTGCACTGTATAATAATGAAGAGTATCTATATACTGATAATAGATAACAAGCTAAAGATGGGTGCACAATGCAGGGCAGCGGCTTCAAAAGCTAATAAGATACTAGCATGTATTAAAAGAGGCATTGATTCAAGGGAGGAAAGCATAATTCTGTCACTATATAAAGCTCTGGTAAGACCTCGCCTTGAGTTTGGAGTGCAGTTCTGGGCACCGATCGCTAAAAAAGATATTGCAGAACTAGAAAAAGTTCAGAGAAGGGCCACAAAGCTAATAAGGGGATTGGAGAAATTAACCTATGAGAGGCTAGACAAACTGGGTCTGTTTTCTTTAGATAAAAGGCGCTTGAGAGGTGACATGATTACTTTATATAAATATATTCAAGGCCCATATACAGAGATGGCAGAAGCTCTGTTTATTCCAAGAAAATGGTTTATGACAAGAGGTCATAATTTTACGGTTGGAGGAAAGGAGATTTAATCTCCTGCAACGGAAACGTTTTTTCACTGTAAGAGCAATGGAACTCATTACCAAAGGAGGTAGTGAATGCCAATACCATAGATACATTTAAAAATAGTCTGGATACATTTCTGTATATAAACAAAATTCATGGATATGATTGCTAGTATTAAATGGGTCACCTTTTAGTGGGGTTATTTAATCTTAACTGGAGCTTTTTTGTAAGTATTTTAGATTTGTATAGGTTGAACTCGTTGGACTATGTTACTATGTTATGTAGATATCGGGAGAGGAAAGATAGATTTGGGTATCATCAGCATACAAGTGGTACTGGAATCCAAAGGAGGCTATAAGTTTTCCAAGACAGGATGTATAGAGAGAGAAAAGCAAGGGGCCCAAGAAAGAGCCTTGCTGTACTCCAACTGAGAGAGGCATAGGATCACAAGATATGTTGTTAAAGGAAACTGAAAACGAGCAGTTTGACAGATATGATCCAACCAGGAGAGGGCTGTGTCTCGGATGCCAAATGAAAGTAGTATTTTTAGGAGGAGAGGATGGTCAACTGGTGTCAAAAGCTGCAGACAGGTTAAGAAGAATTAGTAAGGTGTAATGGCCTTTTGCTTTAGCTGATAACAGGTCATTTGTTACTCAGGCAAGAGCAGTTTCTGTTGACTGTTTAGGGCGGAAACCAGATTGTAGTGGATCACGTAAAGAGTTAGTTGTGAGAAACTGAGTTAGCTGATTATAGACTAGACGTTCCAAAAATTTTGAAGCAAAGGGAAGTAAGGAGACCGGTCGATAGTTAGAAGGGGTGGAGGGGTCAAGCGAGGGCTTTTTTAGGATTGGCATGATTGACGCATGCTTGAATGTGTCAGGAAATGTACCAGCGGTGAGAGATTGGTTAAAGAGATGAGTTAGGGTAGGGGTTAGTTAAGCAGAGAGAGAGGGAATAAGTCATAAAAGAATAGGGTAAAGTGGGCAGGTTGTGAGATAAACCAAGGATAGGAGTACAGAGACTTCTTCCTCTGTTACAGGAGGGAAGTAGCATAGATTTTTGTTAATAGAATGGGTGGGTAGGATTGCTGGGTTTGAGGAGTGTGAGGTGCAGATCTCTTTTCTAATGGTGTCAATTTTATTTTTTAAAGTGATCATCAATAATTGAGCAGTGAGGTTGGTAGTGGGCGGGGGGCAGGTGGACGTAGAAGGGAGTTAAAGGTTGAGAACAGCTTTCTGGGATTGGATGCGTGAGATGACACAAGGGAGGAGAAATAGACTTGTTTGGCCAGGCTGAGCGCAGAGTTGTAGGACTTAAGGGTGAATTTATAATGCTGGAAATCAGCACAGGTTTCCACTGCCATTCAGCAGTCTGTGATCATCGCTGAATATATCTGGTCTGTTTAGTGTGCCATGGTTGCCGTCACTTCACCTCTTGAGAAAGACCGCACGTTGGCGGTTGAAACGCGTTGAGGCTAATTTTGAACTTCCAGAGGATCCGTAGTGCCCCACAGTGACGTCATCGGCATCGGAACTTCCAAACACAGCTATTGCCATCAGAGTCACGGGTACGGATGCCTGCAAGAAACTGAATTACTGTGTCCCGGCACTATTACCTTGAGGGACTCCTTTAGTATTTGTAAGGACTTATTCCGCATTCAATCGTTTATGGATGATTTCCTCTGGTTACTGAAAAAATTTGTAACAAACGCCTGATTAAATTTTTATCTTGTAAGTGCAATCTTAACAGCGTGGTGTGTTTGTTGTATTTACCTACACTTGAGTCTGTTTGCGCTTGTGTGTTTTACAGATTTTGGGATTCTATTTTACTCCGGGAGGCACGCAGGACACCCTCGGTCTAGCAGCTGCAGCAGGTCTCGTATATTATTATTTTTTATTCTTGTATTTTATTGCATAGTCCTCCTTTTTAGGATACTGTTTGCTTCATATATTATAGGTTCAGTAGCCTTTTCCTATTACATTTTGCTTTGTATGCATGTCTTTTAATAATTGATTGTTATGTATGCCTTTTATGTATGCTTTTTAATATATGCTTTTTAATATATATACTTACTTTGAAGTGGTTCTATTAAGGATTTTTTATTCTTTTTATTTTTGATTATTGTGTGTTGATTGCTTTTTATCATAGAGATATTGAATCTTCCCTAGCAGTTAGCGCTGTTTAATTAGTGTGTATTGTTTTTTGGTTGCCGTCATGTGATTGATGTACATCGAAGAGTGGAGGGTGCAGTTGATTTTAGTGCCGAATTATACTGTAGAGTCACAAGGTTTAGACAAGAAAGGGATGAAATGTCAGAGAGCAGAGGACTCAGTTGAGGGGAAAAGTCTGTGAGATCCAAGTCATTTAAATTCCTGTAAGGTAGCAGTTTTTTGGGGGCTTGCAAAGATGTAGCAGGTAGAGTAAGAGAGAAAGTTAGTAGATGGTGGTCAGAGAGAGGGAAGGGGAGGTTAAGGGAGTTGGAAACAGCACAGAGATTTGTGAAGACCAGGTCTATGGAGTTGCCTTCACAGTGTGTTGGAGATGTTGTCCATTGGGACAGGCCTAAAGAGGTGGTAAGGGATAGATCACCAAAAAACTGAAATGTGTAAATGGAGTTAATGGAGTTTATGGTTGTGCTTTTCCTTTGGATACAGACAGGGCCGCTACAAGAAATTTTGGGGCCTCTTACTAAACTATTGGTCAGTCCCCTCCCCTACATTTTTAAACTTTAACATTTTTGACCAAATGGCTATATTGTGTGTCCACTTTATGCTTGAGTTTGGTCAAACTGTTTCTGTAAAGGTAGTAATACACATACACAAACACAGAAACATTCACAGGCACAGAAACATGTGCACAATCAAACACACACAGAAACACATTCAAAATGTCTTCCAACTAAAAAATCTAATTTCTATAGCACCATCAACTTATAATGCCAATGATGTAAAGACAAATTCTGTGACAAATTCTCAGCACACACAGACATAATATTACTTTCTGAAGCAAAGTAGGATGCTCGGCTGACTAAGCTGCATTGTCAGGGTAAGGCCGCAGGTGTGGATATTAATTTGACATTGACAAAAATAAAAAGCAAAACAATTCTGGTTTACTGGGGTGGTGTTGAGGTCTGGTGGTACTTTCTATAGATTTTGGGTTTCATAAAAGGCTGATCAGTGTGGCACTGGTTAGAAGTGTATTTTTTAATTATAAATGTGCTGCAGTTCCTGCAGTAATAAACTGGGGTTTGAGAATCAATACTGGAAGTGGAATTACTAGAACAGTGGCAAGGATAGTCTACCTTCCTCCAGACTCCATCCAAAGTGATCGATCACAAGTCTACCATCCAGGGCCAGCTCAAGATATTGTGCTGCCTGGGTCCAAGAATGAACTAGCCCCCCCCCAGTAGTAACATTACTGACTAGCATATCAACCTACTAGCCTGGCCGATGACCTTACTAAACTTGCCTGCCTACCTGCATGCAATCAAAGCTTATGCACAAATTGTTCAATAAGTGGGAAGGTTGTTAGGAAAGAGATGCCCCTGTCCCCCCTTGCATGTTGCCCCTGAACGGTTCTGTGTCTTTGTGCATAATAAGGTTATGCTGCTCAGAGCTTGCAACTTCCCCCACAGATACAGAATACAGGGGGGGGTCTTGGTCTGACAGTGACTGCCTAAGTCACTGAAGTGCTGCCCCTTGTCAAGTGCTGCCTGGGTCCATTGGACCCACTTGGTCCAATGTTTGAGCCGGCCCTGCCACCATCCAGTCAAGAGAATCTAACTGATGCAGTGTCAGCCCCTCATAAACATGGTCCAGCCTCTATATATAATTGTAAACAATTCTACAGTTTACCTCTATTATCAAATGTGCTTCATGCTCTTGTTAAAGGAACTGCAATGCACTACTGGGAGCTAGCTCAACACACCGGGTGAGCCAATGACAAAAGGCAAAAGCGAGAGCAAAGCAGAATAAATCATAGAAGTAAATTAGAAAGTTGATTACAATTGCTTGCTCTATCTAAATTGGGAACGTTTATTTTTGACTTTATTGTTCCCTTTAATTCATTGGCACAAGCAGCATTCGGCTCTAATAGTCTTTTAGGCATAAAGCACAGTTTTGCATGTTGCCTGTATATGTTCAGTTCAGAGTTGAATTTGCTGCTAGATATTTTTAGTGGGACTCACAGTACAGCCAGTGTTACTCCTACTCTCTAATAACTTTACAGATTTCTTGGAAATGTCTTGCAGCTCTCAGCATCTGTTTAACACCTTCATTGCCTACATAATAGATTTTATCATCTTGTACAGAAGCGTGTCCCCTATATTTTAATAGACATTATATAAGGATGTCATCATGTAAAAATATGCAAGAAGGAAGCTCTGCTCACAGATGAGCTGATCAAGTGTGGAATCTGTGTGATATCAGTGTTAAATGCTGGTAGCTGTGCTGTGGTGACTGTGCCATTTATTGAGTAATGTACCTTAATTTGTATTCTAACAGACCCTCTAAAGAGGTTTCAGAGGATATTCAAATAAATAAATCTGGGGCGCGATCTGATATAGATCGTAGTTTGCGGCGCAAGCGAGGGAACCCCCGCGGCCCGTAGTTTCAGCTCGCAACTCGAGCTATCACATATACGGCGCCGTCAGATGCTAAAGTGCCGTAAGTCTGACAAACTAGCGATGTCCAGAAATCTGCGTAAGTACAAATTTCTGGAGTCACCAGTGACTTACGGCACTTTAGAAACTGCCGGCGCCTACAAAACCTGACTAAGTTATAAAATCTCCCGTACTGTCTAACACGCCTGCCAAACATAGCCCGACACGTCTAACCCTTTATCCGCTATCCCCCCTCACTCTCTTAATAATAAAAAATGTATTAACCCCTAAACCGCCGCTCCCGGACTCCGCCGCCACCTACATTACCTACCCCCTAATGTGAGCTCCTACCCCGCCGCCATCTACATTAACTATCCCCTAATGTGAGCTCCTACCCCGCCACCACCTACATTACCTACCCCCTAATGTGAGCCCCTTACACCGCCGCCACCTACATTACCTACCCCCTAATGTGAGCTCCTTACACCGCTGCCACCTACATTACCTACCCCCTAATGTGAGCCCCTTACACCGCTGCCACCTACATTAACTACCCCCTAATGTGAGCTCCTACCCCGCCGCCACCTATATTAAATACATTAACCCCTAATCCCCCTACACCGCTGCCACCTATATTAACCCTAATTATATTAGGGTTAATAAAGTTAATATAGTTATTATATTATATATATTAACTATATTAACCCTAATTATATTAGGGTTAATATAGTTAATATAGTTATATTATATATATTAACTATATTAACCCTAATTATATTAGGGTTTATATAGTTAATATAGTTATTATATATATATATATATATATATATATATATATATATATATATATATATATATATATATATATTAAGTATAATAACCCTATCTAACTCTAACACCCCTAACTAAATTCTTATTAAAATAAATCTAAATGATATTAATATTATTAGTTAAAATATTCCTATTTAAATTTAAATACTTACCTATAAAATTAACCCTAAGATAGCTACAATATAATTAATAATTACATTGTAGCTATTTTAGGGTTTATATTTATTTTACAGGTAACTTAGTATTTATTTTAACTAGGTACAATAGCTATTAAATAGTTAATAATTATTTAATAGCTACCTAGTTAAAATAATTACCAATTTACCTGTAAAATAAATCCTAACCTAAGTTACAAATACACCTACACTATCAATAAATTAAATAAACTACAAATCTCTAAACTAAAATACAATTAAATACACTAAACTAAATTACAAAAAAACAAACACTAAATTACAAAAAATAAAAAGATTACAAGAATTTTAAGCTAATTACACCTATTCTAAGCCCCCTAATAAAATAATAAAGCCCCCCAAAATAAAAAAATTTCCCTACCCTATTCTAAATTACAAAAGTTAACAGCTCTATTACCAGCCCTTAAAAGGGCCTTTTGCGGGGCATGCCCCTAAGTAAACAGCTCTTTTGCCTGTAAAAAACTCCCACAATACCACCCCCCAACATTACAACCCACCACCCACATACCCCTACTCTAAACCCACCCAAACCCCCCTTAGAAAAACCTGACACTAAGCCCCAGAAGATCTCCCTACCTTGAGTCGTCTTCACCCAGCCGGGCCGAACTCTTCATCCAATCCGGCGATGTCTTCATCCAAGCGGCAAAGAAGAAGTCTTCCATCCCGGCGATGTCTTCATCCAAGCGGCAAAGAAGAGGTCCTCCATCGGGGCGAAGTTTTCCTCCAAGCGGCATCTTCAATCTTCTTTCTTCAGCGCTCCGACGTGGAACATCCAGCAGGCCTGGCTGATCGGAACAGCCAATAGAATGCGAGCTCAATCTGTTTGGCCCGGCTGGGTGAAGACAACTCAAGGTAGGGAGATCTTCTGGGGCTTAGTGTTAGGTTTTTTTTAAGGGGGGTTTGGGTGGGTTTAGAATAGAGGTATGTGGGTGGTGGGTTGTAATGTTGGGGGGTGGTATTGTGTTTTTTTTTACAGGCAAAAGAGCTGTTTACTTTGGGGAATGCCCCGCAAAAGGCCCTTTTAAGGGTTGGTAATAGAGCTGTTAACTTTTGTAATTTAGAATAGGGTAGGGAAATTTTTTTATTTTGGGGGGCTTTATTATTTTATAAGGGGGCTTAGAATAGGTGTAATTAGCTTTTTTATTTTTTGTAATTTAGTGGAGGTTTTTTTGTAATTTAGTTTAGTGTATTTAATTGTATTTTAGTTTAGAGATTTGTAGTTTATTTAATTTATTGATAGTGTAGGTGTATTGGTAACTTAGGTTAGGATTTATTTTACAGGTAAATTGGTAATTATTTTAACTAGGTAGCTATTAAATAGTTATTAACTATTTAATAGCTATTGTACCTAGTTAAAATAAATACCAAGTTACCTGTAAAATAAATATAAACCCTAAAATAGCTACAATGTAATTATTAATTATATTGTAGCTATCTTATGGTTTATTTTGTAGGTAAGTATTTAGATTTAAATAGGAATATTTTAATTAATAATATTAATATTAATTAGATTTATTTTAATAAGAATTTAGTTAGGGGTGTTAGAGTTAGATAGGGTTATTATACTTAATATATATATAATATAATAACTATATTAACTATATTAACCCTAATATAATTAGGGTTAATATAGTTAATATATATAATATAATAACTATATTAACTATATTAACCCTAATATAATTAGGGTTAATATAGTTAATATATATAATATAATAACTATATTAACTATATTAACCCTAATATAATTAGAGTTAATATAGTTAATATATTTGGCGGCGGTGTAGGGGGATTAGATTAGGGGTTAATACATTTATTATAGGTGGCGGCAGTGTAGGGGGATTTAGATTATAGGCAAAAGAGCTGTTTACTTTGTGACAATGCCCCGCCAAAAGCCCTTTTAAGGGTTGGTAAAAGAGCTGATTACTTTGGGGCAAAGCCCCGCAAAAAGCCCTTTTAAGGGCTGGCAATAGAGCTGTTTACTTTGGGGTAATGCCACGCAAAAAGCCCTTTTCAGGGCTATTTGTAGGGTTAGACTTAGGTTTAGTGATAGTTTAGTATTTTAGGAGTTAATTAATTTAATATAGGTAGCGGCGGTATAGGGGGATTAGATTAGGGGTTAATAATTTAATATAGCTGGCGGCGGGGTAGGGGGATTAGATTAGGGGTTAATAATTTAATATAGCTGGCGGCAGTGTAAGGGGCTCACATTAGGGGGTAGGTAATGTAGGTGGCGGTGGTGTAAGGGGCTCACATTAGGGGGTAGTTAATGTAGGTGGCGGCGGTGTAAGGGGCTCACATTAGGGGGTAGTTAATGCAGCTGGCGGCGGGGTCCGGGAGCGGCAGTTTAGGGGTTAATAACTTTATTAGGGAATGCGGCAGGGGATTGCGGTTGACAGGTAGATAGACATTGCGCATGCGTTAGGTGTTAGGTTTTATTTAGCAGGTAGTTTAGGGAGCAACGGGGCTCCGATACACAGCGTAAGGCTTACTACGCCTGCAATTTGTGGCGAGGTGAAAATGGAGTAAGATTTCTCCATTTTCGCCACGTAAGTCCTTACGCTGTATATTGGATACCAAACTGCGCTGGTTTGGTATACCTGTCTATGGGCCAAAAAACTACGGCCGAAGGCAGAAATATACGAGCGTAACTTCTAGGTTGGGTCGCATATGTGATACCAAACCAGCGCAAAATTTGGCGTCGCTGGCTTTTGCAGGCGACGCTGCATATCGGATCGAGGCCCTGATATTTTTAAGCAGCATCCTTTTTGATTTGTATCATCTAGTAAGACCATTGCATATCTAGAAATATACCACTGTTCTTGCATTCTTTGAGAGCTTGGTGCTTGTTATTATGTGTGTATAAAACAGGTCATAAGAAATGACCCTCTCAGAAAAAAAGTGAATTGTATATTGTAAAACTTTCCCAGCATTATATCTCAGCAGGAGATCATTAGGAATTCTCTGCTTCTCTGAGATGTTTTGCTATTGGCCTTTTGCTTTGGAGAAAGTCAACAAGGGCACTTGCGGTTTGTGTTATAACCAAAAAAATATAAATCAATAGTTGTGAGACGTGTCGATGGAGCAGTAAAACAAAATTTAAACTGTAGTCAGGTGTTTCTAGTGCTGCTTGCTTTGGTAACCCTCAGTCATTCTACTACCTCAAGAAAGGGCATATTTTGGGCAAGGCTTTTGCCTAGGTCAGCAGAATTTTATGGGCAGCAAATTTGCCTCTATGGCATAGAATTTATGCATTCAAACTCACTGCTCTTCAAATGTTTTATTTATTAATTTTATTACAAATCAATTATCTCTGGTTGTCTAGTGGGTGTGCATAACTTTTTCATGTGTTCTTGGCCTCCAGCTGTGAGAAATATATAGCAAATATGCACTAAAATTATTTGGGGAGATAGCAGACGTCTCAGTATAGTGGACAGCACAAAATCTAAATGATCAAAAGTCATAAGCTCAGTAGATCTTGTTGAGCTTCCAACTTCTCTTTATCTGAGATTCAGAAAGCAAGGGGCCAAACCTTACAGTGACACAGACAGAGTTGAATGCTTGGATCCATAACAAATGAGTCTTGCATGTCTCATTATTTAATGACTGCTTACAAACGGATTGAAGATTTATTGTGACAGCCCATAGCATGAAAAATGTAAAAATATTGACAATTTAATTAAAAAACAAAAACAAAGATATTTCTTATTATAAATACTTTTAAATAATTTGCTAAGTTTAAAATGGTTATAAGTATTTGTTGAACCTTAACTCACCAGATAATTAATGAAAAATGATGAGAGGGGATTGTTTCAGCAAAGTTAGGGTTAAATTGGGAAGACTTGCTGCAACGACAGTAGCCCTATGCCTGGTTCTTATAGGTAGCATGTGCTGCATGCTTTAGATTAAATTTACATCTTATTTTTATGCATATTCAAAAAAATGCAGGAAGACTGTTTTGCCAGTATTTTTTATCAGTAAAATAACCCAATCAGAACACGTATATGCAACGGCAACGTTTCACACATTGGCCAAAGAGCTGCGAATGTCACCCGAACCTCTTGATATTGATTACCACCTCCTGATTTTGAGGCAAGTTTTGACACACAGCAGCAGGTTCACTTTTTGTATTTATTTATGTTTTCCAGAAAAAGTGCAAAAAATAAAAAAAAATCCATTGTGTTGTATTTCTATTTGTAGAGCATTCCTTGGGAACAAGCAAATGTTGAGGCACTTGATGCAGCATATCTGTAAAAAGCTGACTAGAAAATATCACTTGAGAATTTCTATGTAAAAAGGAAAGTATTTTACCTCAAAATTTCTTCAGTGGCTACTTCCCATTGTAAAGGGACTTTAAGCAGCCAATCTGGATACTAGTCCCATGACTTTTAAGGGAGCATGAATCTGGCATAAATGTTTACTATTAAATGAAGTTAAATGGAATCTCATGAGATCACAGTAAAGCAAAGTATGACATCAGCACTGATAAAGCTGATTGGCTGTATTTTTTTTACATGCAGCCAACAGTAGCTGATGGATAACTATTCACAGAGCACTTACTGTTGTGAGATTAAGAAATGTTGAGGTAAAATATCTTCCTTTTTTACATAGAGATGTTCAGGTGATATTTCCTTGTCATTTTTTTCAACTATGATGCTTCACTTTCAAAATATGGGTATTATGTCCCTTTAAGAAGCGTTTCTGAATCAAATGTAATTTCCAAAAATCGTTATAGTTTCACCTTCACTAGAATTTCAATAGAATGTTTTAGAAAATAAAACCCATAACATTTGTTTTCACAAGTAATACTTCAAACAATTATGATCCTTATCTGTTGATAAAATATATTCTGTTTTGAAAATAGCACTGTGTGCTATAATCTTCCTCTGACACTTTTCTTTGAAGTATAAGGGAACTGACTGTACTCTTCTTAAGCAGTATGTAGAAGACAATCAGTCCAACATTTCTCTTTTTCTGTAATTGAACAACCAGTTGTTTGTAATTTTTTATGAGATCCTAGAAATGACCAGTCTGGAACATGGCAAAGAAACACATTTTCTTGGAATTAGTTGATTATCATAAGCCATTCTGTAATTCACTTGCACTGTTGAGCAATAATTGTCTTGAAATTGTCTTTAATTCCTGGAAAAAAAAAAAGAACTAACTGTGAAGAAAATAAATCTTTTGTAATAAAAATAGAATGATTCAATTAGTCATTAATGCATGCAGAATAAACCTTGCTAAAGATCAATAGTTCTTGCAGATTTTTCTCTCTCATATGTACATGAAAGAAATAGTAAAAACATAATTGGGTTTGCTAGATAAAAAATAGATACTGCATTCTCAGCTTAGTAAGCTTTCATGAGGAAAAAAGCACATACAAAACTCTTAAAGGGGCACAATAGCAAAAAAAATAAACAGTACACATTTTAATAGAACACACTTCAAATTTCAGTCTTCCACTGGAACTGAACATTGGCATGTAGCAGCAATTACCTTTTGTAATTTTTAGAGCAAATGCATAACTATTTAGTATAAACATAGGCCACAATAAAGTTTATACTAACTGGTTGTAATTATTTCTCTGTCTGTTGCTTTAACAAATACTTAAAGGGACAGTATACGCCAATTTTCATATAACTGCATGTAATAGATACTACTTTAAATAATAATATGCACAGATACTGATCTAAAAATCCAGTATAAAACCGTTTAAAAACTTACTTAGAAGCTCCCAGTTTAGCACTGTTGAAAAGGTTACTGGAACACCCACTACAAGTGGTTCTATAGCAAATAAGCAGACACTCCCCTTTCCTCTGCATATAAAAAGACCCTTTACACAAACAGGAGCAAGCTGTAGTAGGTATTAATCAGTATTCTAAAACTTTGGGGCTTGGTTAGAAGTCTTAAAATTAGTGCAATGTTATTTAAAAATAAGCAAAACTATACATTAAAAAAAAAGCTGTATAGGCTTTATAAATGGATAATCTACAAAACATTTATGCAAAGAAAATCTAGTGCATAATGTCCCTTTAAACTGGGACATACTAAGGCTTTTGTATAAAGCTATAATGCTGTTGATCATTTTTGTTATTGCAAAAATGCTTACTTGTGCATAATCCTGACACAGTGGAATGTACGTGTTCAATAGCATTTTCCCAAATCCATATATCTGCATATTACTATGACAGTTAGGCAAACTGACCTTTTTACCCCATTGGAAAGCTTTTTTTATTATATTGATTTTGGCATCTAATATCATATTAACTCTGAAGAGAATGGAATGAAATTGATTTTCAATAGAAACTTTTTCAGCACTGGTCCATCTGTTTCACTTACTAGGAACATAATATATATACATCAAAATCCATATAATTCCTTCCTTAAACCAACAAAATCTTGTTTCATAAAGGGACCTAAAAAATTCTGCTAATAGCAGATGTAAATGGGAGCTAAAAATTAACTTTTTCATGAAATTTTCATGTAATATATGGTTTATAGTTTGTGAACATATTTCAGAATGGCGTAAGAAGAGTAAATGCTTTGACTGATACTACATTATTGGAACAAGATACCAATATAACACATTCCCATCATACACATAAAGATTTAAACTTTCATGGTTTAGAAAGAGCATGTGGTTTTAATAGAGTTTTCTTCTTTTAATGAAATATATACAGTATATATATATATTGGTATCCTTTGTTGAGAAGCATACCAAAGTAGTTTTATGTCCTCATAGGAGAACATAATTTAATTTATGAATTTCCATTGACTAAGGCCTAGATTCCATTTACTAAGGCCTAGATTACAAGTGGAGCAGGGTGAGCTCTCAGTATCGCAGGACCATGAGAAGATTAGCACACAATCTAGTATAACAGTATGGTAAATCCATGGTAAAACAGTATTACCAGAAAATGTTTGTGAGCGTCAACATCCATTTAGTGTGCCCCATACTTTTAATCACTAAACATCACTCATTACAAGTTGAACGTTATATGATTAGCTCAAGCACAATACATAACAGCACTAAAATAAGTTAGAGCGACTTGAGACCTGAAGTCCTTTGGACACATGAAGCAAAAGTAGAGCTTCAACAACTCCATGTTTACAGAAGGAAAAAATAAGCTTTCAAAGAAAATCCCACCATCCCTATCGTGAAACATGGAGGAGGTTCAGTAAAGTTTTGGGGTTGCTTTGCTGCCTCTGGCACTGGGTGCCTAGAATCTGTGCAGGACACAATTAAATCAGAAGACTATCAAGGAATTCTGGAGTGAAACGTACTGCCCAGTGTCAGAAAGCTGTGTGTCACTCGCAAGTCATGGGTCACCCAAGCATCCAAGAATGGGTGAAAAGAAAACATTGGACTGTTCTGAAGTGGCCTTCTATGAGTCCAGATCTGAAAGCCATCGGACATCAGTGGAAAGAACTGAAACTCGCAGTTGAGAAAAAGGCACCCATGAAACCTGAGAGAACTGGAACAGTTTGTGTGTAGAGTGTAGAAATCTTATTCAGTGCTACAGAAAGTGGTTAATTGCAGTTATTGTCTCCAAAGGCCATGTTATGAAATATTAGAAAGTGAAAATACATGAAAGTGACAGTCAATGCACTTTTAACTGGCCATGCCCACAAAATAAAGTGTTTTGCTCGGGCGAAATAGCCCTGTTTTTGGCCACTTTTTATTATTATTATTATTATTATTACAATATATTAGTAAAAAAAATATTCATATTGTAGTAGGGTAGCAATTCTATTGGGTGAGTTTAAAAATCAATCAACCAATACAATGTTCTGTTTTCCTGTTGACTGATTTAAAAAAAACAGGAAATCCTCCTATTAAATGATTTGAAATTGAGTTTGAAATCAGCCAATAGAACTGCCAGGACACCTCTATAAAAGGAAGAAACTAATAGCCAAGGATCAGTGTGCTGCAGGGACAGCAGGAAGAGAACTTTGAAGGAAGATGAGGTGGAGCCGCCTTCAAGGACCGAAGACGAAAGCTTCAGAGGAACACCTCTAAGACCGCCACCAAGGACTGCTGTTGTGAACGTGCCATCGCCAAAGATCTGATGCTGCCAACAGAGAAGACTTTGGCTGGTAACTAGTATAACTTGTGGTTTTATTTAATATAAGTTTTTTTGGGGGGTTTTTTATTTAGTTTTAGGATAGGGTATTTTGGGGGGGCTTTATGGGGGGTAATTTAATTTTAGGATAGGGATTTTTCGGGGTATTTTTTATTTTTTAGGGTAGTTTAATTTTAGTATGGGGCTTTTTTATTTTTAAGGTGCTTTTTTACTATTAGTGTTCTATTTAACTTAGGGGTCTTAGGTTAGGGGTTTTGGGGGGTTACCAGTTAGGGGGTTAATAGAGTAGGGGCTTTATTGCAATGGGGTTGTGGCAGTTTTTTGGTTAATATTGCAAGGGGGTTTATATTGTAATGGGGTTCTGCAGGTTTAGGTGTGAATAGTGTATGGGGGTTTCATTGTGAAGGGGGTTGTGGCAGTGTAAGGGTTAATATAGTGTGGCAGCTTTTTATGTAGGCTGTGGCAGTTTAGGGGTTAATATAATGCAGAGAGTTCTTGCAATGGGATTGTAGTTGTTTAGGGGTTAATATAGTGTAGTGGAATTTTGTGATGGGAGTTGTGGCGATTTAGGGGTTAAGTAGTGTAGAGGTTAAATAGTGTAGGCAGCGCTTTTTTTTAAAGACATTTCATTTGTTTGAACGAATTTCATCCAAAATAAAATTAAATGTCTAATGAAAGGCGGATGACCTGAACATTTTGTCCAAAACGAAATTTTGTCTGATGTCTAGTATAAAGTGAATCCATTTTACAGTTGTTATCTGCTAAAGCCAATTAAGGAAGGATATGTGGCAACTGGCAAGGTAGGTCTGCAGTGTGCATTTCCCTTTCTGAGTATCGCACAATCGAAATGTTCCCAACTTAAATTACATAAAAAGGAGAAAAAATAATTAAAAGTTATTTTACTATGTACAAGAAAACATTGTATAAATCTCAAGGTGTTAACTATTCCTTTATGGGCTCAATGTAAACTGAGTGCAATTTATAATTTTTTGTTTTCCATTTTGTTGAAATTTTCATCTAAAATCGTGAAGTATAGTGCAGGATTTTTATTTCCATAAGAAGTAATGGTCTCACTCTCTCTGTACAGAATATGATTCCCAAACCTCACTCTCAGTGTATAGACTGCAATTTGCAAACCTCACTCTCAGTGTATAGACTGCGATTCCCAAACCTCAAGCAGCGCACACTGTACACACTGTGATTTCCAACCCTCACTCTCACCGTACAGATTGCGATTTATAAACCCCCCTCTCACTATATGGACTGCGATTTCTTAACCTCACTCTCATTGTACAGACTGTGAATTCTAAACTTCACTCTCAATGTACAGACTGCGATTTATAAACCTCACTCACACTGTACAGACTGTGAATTCTAAACTTCACTCTCAATGTACAGACAGATTTCTAAACCTCACTCTCATTGTACAGACTGCAATTTCTAAACCTCACTCTCACTGTACAGACTGCAATTTATAAACCTCACTCTCACTGTATGGACTGCGATTTCTAAGCCTTACTCTCACTGTATGGACTGTGATTTATAAAACTCACTCTCACTGTACAGACTGTGATTTATAAACCTCACTCACACTGTACAGACTGTGATTTATAAACCTAACTCTCACTGTATGGACTGGGATTTATAAACCTCACTCTCACTGTACAGACTGCAATTTATAAACCTCACTCTCACTGTATGGACTGTGATTTATAAACCTCACTCTCACTGTACAGACTGTGATTTATAAACCTCACTCTCACTGTACAGACTGTGATTTATAAACCTCACTCTCACTGTACAGACTGTGATTTATAAACCTCACTCTCACTGTACAGACTGTGATTTATAAACCTCACTCTCACTGTACAGACTGTGATTTATAAACCTCACTCTCACTGTACAGACTGTGATTTTTAAACCTCACTCTCACTGTACAGACTGTGATTTATAAACCTTACTCTCACTGTAGAGACTGTGATTTATAAACCTCACTCTCACTGTACAGACTGTGATTTATAAACCTCACTCTCAATAAAATTGTGGAACTTATTACCAAAGGAGGTAGTGAATGCCAATACCATAGATACATTTAAAAATAGTCTGGATAAATTTCTGTATATAAACAAAATTCATGGATATGATTGCTAGTATTAAATGGGTCACATTTTAATGGGGTTATTTAAGCTTAACTGGAGCTTTTTGTAAGTATTTTAGATTTGTATAGGTTGAACTCGATGGACTTCAGTCTTTTTTCAACCTTATCTACTATGTTACTATGTTACTATGTTACTGTACAGACTGTGATTTATAAACCTCACTCTCACTGTACAGACTGTGATTTACAGACCTCACTCTCACTGTAGAGACTGTGATTTATAAACCTCACTCTCACTGTACAGACCGTGATTTACAGACCTCACTCTCACTGTACAGACCATGATTTACAAACCTCATTCTCACTGTACAGACTGTGATTTATAAACCTAACTCTCACTGTACAGACTGTGATTTATAAACCTCACTCTCACTGTACAGACTGTGATTTATAAACCTCACTCTCACTGTACAGACTGTGATTTATAAACCTCACTCTCACTGTACAGACTGTGATTTATAAACCTCACTCTCACTGTACAGACTGTGATTTATAAACCTCACTCTCACTGTACAGACTGTGATTTATAAACCTCACTCTCACTGTACAGACTGTGATTTATAAACCTCACTCTCACTGTACAGACTGTGATTTATAAACCTCACTCTCACTGTACAGAACAGGGGTTCTCTTTGCCTCATTTCAATAATTCTAAGGAGATCACGGTTTTAAACAAACAAGACTGAATGGCAAATACTTAACTCCTGATAATGATAACTCGTTTGCCAAGAGAAACCCTGTTCCTAAAGATGAGAAAACTTTACTTAACAATACAAAAATAGCTAATATGAAATAAAAATGATATTAAGGGGCCAATTTAACATGCTGCAAATGTAGCTGTTTCCGTGCGAGCCACCTCTGAGGCTGGCGGACAGCAATCATCCCGATCAGATACGATCAAGATGATTGACACCCCCTGCTAGCGGCCTATTGGCCGAGAATGTGCAGGGGGAAGCATTCCATAAGAAATTCACTAGAAATGCTTGTGCATTGTAAAATGTAATGTCGGGCGGGCATGATCCTCTACAGCGGATCATGTCCGGCCGACAGTTAATAAATCTACCCCTAAGAGTGCAAATGCCATTTCTCAATTTTGCAGTTGTGATTTCCATTTTCTCATGTTTCCTGCAGGTCTCATATCTGTCTATTAAAAACATAGACATATGTAAATGTCTGTCCAATCCTCTACTGATGGACTATACAATAGTGTTGAATATACTGTAGATTTCCCACCCCTCTGTATCTGCTGCACTTCTCTTCGAGTCCCTTCACTGGCTCCCTATTCACAGCAGAATTAAATTAAAAATTCTCACCCTGACCTACAAAGCCCTTACCAACGCTACTCCTCACTACCTGTCCTCACTAATCAACAAATATACTCCAGCCCGCCCCCACAGATCCAACAATGACCTGCTTCTTACATCTTCTATTATCACCTCTTCCCATGCTCGACTTCAGGACTTGTCTCGTGTGGCACCAATCCAATGGAAAATACTTCCTGGCGTTTCAGACCTTTCCCTAATCTGCCTTCTTTCACATGCTCCCTCAAGACATGTTTGTTCATGGATGCCTATCACCCAACTTAGTTACAAATGAATTCCACCTACCTAATATTTACCTTCATCTAACTTTGTAACAACATCATTCTCACTCTTGAACCCCCACTCCTGTTTCTCACCCATCTACCTTCTAGATTGGGTCCTCAATTCCTCCTGTATTTGTCAAATTTGTCTTGACTCTTATAAATGCTTTATCATTGTTTCACTTAAATCACTTGCTCCCATGGGCAGAGATGTGGAATACGTTGGCGAATTATAAAAGTATAATAATAATAATAATAAAGAATAATAAATAAATTAATATAAACATTTAAAATGGCATATGTGGACATTTCAGAGCCTATTGCATATATGCAAGATAATAGAATTATTAAAAAATCATCTTGGAATACTGTCAAAAACGTTGAAAATCCAGGTTTTGAACTTTATCACACACCCTTTGTGTATTGAATTCGATGTGTCAATTTTGTTGCCAAAATAAAGTGCAAAACACGTGGTTAGGATGATTTTGTTCTTCAAAGCTATTGCAGTTCATGCATCAAATGGGTGATTTTTGTGCTTTCTACTCGGATCTAATCAGAACTTTTCCCAATATGGAAAAGGTATTATCGATTGGATAGAGATCACTCAGAAAACGGATTGGGAGCTGAAATACTAATGATAAACAGGATCAGAAGGATTGTAATCTACCCCATAGTTAGGAATGGACACTAATACAAAAACTATATGCTTTAATGAATTTGAGCATTTATGTTTTGAAAAGAATGTCCCTTTATTGTGATATAACAGTGGCTCCTATGTAATATGTACATTTATGTTATAGCTACTGAATTTAATCAGATTGCTAAAATAGGCCACAGAATTTTCATATTTGACTAATTGTACTATAGTGTAAATGATAGAATATATCAAGATGTTGCAATTCCCCTCTTGACACCATAATAATTTATTTATGAACCAGTTTGCATAGAGGGAAATTACCTTGCAGTGGATTCAAATGTAAGCAATTAACCATGTTCCTTACAATTAAGTGCAGATCTCCTAAGCATACAGTTAAACACAGGGGACAAAATAAATGCTTTGAAAAGAAAAAAAAAAAGATTATATGCTCTAATTCATTAGCACATATGATTTATGCATTAGTGACTCCGTCTTGATATGGCCACTCTATCACAACTGATAATAATGTGTGGTGCATTATTTTGGGCTTGCCCTTTTAAATAATAATAATACACAATCAAGTATTATGAGTTGGTCAAAATGTTTAGCCAAAGCATTTTTAATAAATCCAAAAAATATATAAGGATCCATATTCTTAAAATTATAAGCAGTAATAGCACTAATATGACAAGTCTCCACTTAAAGGGACACTGAACCCAAATATTTTCTTTAGTGATTCATATAGAGCATGACATTTTAAACAACTTTCTAATTTACTCCTATTATCACATTTTCTTTATTCTCTTGGTATCTTTATTTGAAAGCATTCAGTGCTCAAGACCTTGCTGACTATTTTTTCAATAAAACACTTGCAATCCGAGGAAACATCCCAACACAAACCTGCAATCTCCCAACTCCGATACCCTGTCACCCCCTCTGCCACTCTCTGCACCCTCCTCCCAACCACTGAGAGTGAAGTGGCTTCCCTTTTGTCTTCCTCACACCTCACTTGACCCTATTCCTTCACATCTAATTCCTCCTCTGTCTCCCATCCTCACTCCATCTCTTACTCACATATTCAACCTATCCCTTTCTACCGGCTCATTCCCTGCCTCCTTCAGACATGCAAAGGTCACCCCCATCCTTAAAAAGTCCTCCATTGACCCTAACTCCCCTGCAAACTACCACCCCATATCACTGCTCCTGCTAGCTTCAAAATTCCTGGAAAAACTAGTTTTCAATCGCCTAACCCACTTCCTGTCATCCAACTCATTGCTCGACCCCCTGCAATCTGGCTTCCGTCCACAACACTCAACCGAGACTGCCCTCACCACTGAGACTGCCCTCAGGTTACGAATGATCTCCTTTCTGCTAAAAACAAAAGCTACTACTCTATACTCATCTTACTTGACCTTTCTGCTGCCTTTGACACTGTTGACCATCCCCTTCTCCTAAGGTCTCTCAGCTCTCTCAGTCTCTGCAACACTGCCCTCTCCTGGATCCACTCTTATCTCTCTAACAGATCCTTCTCCATCTCTTTTGCTGGTGACTCCTCCTCTCTATTGCCTCTGTCTGTTGGAGTACCTCAAGGCTCTGTCCTGGGTCCTCTACTCTTCTCTATTTACACTTCTTCACTGGGTAAATTATCAACAGGTATGGCTTCAGCTATCACCTCTATGCTGATGATACCCAGATCTACCTTTCCACCCCTGCACTCTCTCCTTCTGTCAATTCTCACATCAGCGAATGCTTATCTGGCATTTCCTCCTGGATGGCCTCTCACCGCCTAAAAATAAATATGTCCAAGACCAAACTACTTCTAATTCCCCCCTCTAACTCCATTCCAGTTTCCAATTTTTCTATCACTGTTGGCGGCACCACTATCTCCCCATCACCCCAAGTCCGCTGCCTCGGAGTCACGCTTGACTCAAACCTGTCCTTCATTCCCCACATCCAACTGCTCTCTTCATCCTGCCGCAACCACCTAAGCAATATCTCCAAAATTCGTCCATTTCTGAGTGCTGAAAATACAGCTAATCCAATCCCTGGCACTTTCCAGACTTGACTACTGTAACAACTTACTAACTGGCCTCCCTCTCTCCCGCCTCTCTCCCCTCCAATCCATCCTAAATGCATCTGCCAGGCTGATCCACCTCTCTTGACGCTCTGTTTCTGCTGCACCTCTCTGTGAGTCCCTTCACTGGCTCCCCATTCACAACAGAGTTAAATTAAAAATTCTCACCCTGACCTACAAAGTCCTCACCAATGCTGCCCCACCCTACCTGTCTTCATTCATCAACAAATATACTCCTGCCCGTCCCCTAAAAATTTTGATCCAACAATGACCTGCTTCTTGTGTCCTCTACCATCACCTCCTCTCATGCTAGACTACAGGACTTCTCTCGCGCAGCACCAACCCTCTGGAACACACTTCCTCGAGCTGTCAGACTTGCCCCTAACCTCTCCTCCGTTAAACGTTCCCTAAAAACCTTTCTGTTCAGGGAAGCTTAGCACCTGACTTATTAACAAACTAACTTTGCTTAACTAACAGTTGCCCTCTATCTCCTCACTAATATCATTCTCACCTTTGCAGTGCCCACCTCCTGTTTTCCATCCTCCTACCCATCTACATTGTAAGTTCCCACAGGAATAGGGCCCTCAATTCCGCCTGTATTTGTCTGTAAAAATGTTGTCTTTTATTGTATTGTTTCTCCATTGTACTATTATCCTTGTACCCATGGGCAGCGCTGCGGAATCTGTCGGCGCTTTATAAATAAACAATAATAATAATAATAATAATAAAATGCAAGAATGTAAGTTTAGATGGCGGCCCATTTTTGGTGATCAACCTGGGTTGTCCTTGCTGATTGGTGGATAAATTCATCCACCAATAAAAAAGTTCTACCTAAATCATGAAAGAAAAATGTTTGGGTTTCATGTCCCTTTAAGCATTGATGCTTATAATTGTGCACTCAAAAACACATTAAAATGCTATAGAAATAAATTAACAGAGGTATTTTAAAGCACAATAAACGTAAAATAAATGGTTAAAAAGGACAAAAAAAGGTTTTGAAGAAGGGTTAAAGAGATAAGAACTAAATGGAAAAACTCCTTTAGAGTGGAATTATCCAACATGAATTTTAGTGTGGGCTCTCAATGTAGATTATTATCTGAGGGAAAGTGCACACCTGTGCTATAAAATCTTTATTATTGTGCTTGATATATATTAATCTTTGACTTGTAATCTGAGCACAAAAATTCAAATGGTATGGATTGTGTTACAAAGGTAATACCTAGAAATGAGCCCAAAAAGGCCCGTAGGGGGCGCTGTACAGAAGGGAATAACAAGATTAAGATATACAATAAAATGTAACAAAAAGAATCCGTAGGACAAATATGCATATGCAAACTAATAATAATGTCATTAGGCATGTAGTAATCACAGGTGGTCCGTAAGTGTAAAGAAACGCCAAAAAGCTAGTATCAAAAGCACTCCCAAAGATTTCTGGCAGAGAGGCAGCACAACTATTCACATTAGTTTCAATAAAAAAAAACAAAGAGGCACCTCATGTTCGAATCAGACAATCTTATCCAAGAAAATATGCACATATGTATCACAGGGTACTCCCATTTGGTGAAAGCGCCCAACTGTGCTTATGGAAGCAGATTGATATCTTTAGGTGTATCAGCTCACCAACTCCTGCTTGCAGGAATAATCCCAGGTGCCTTAGTAGATCACCAGTGGAGATGTGCTGTATTCAACAGGCATACTAACCCTACTAGTTAAAATGATTTATTTAAAAACAATTAAAACAAAGTAGTATGTGCTGGTGGAGTCCACAACATGTGTCTCCGCATGTTTATGCAACGCGTTTCTCGGCCAAACAAACAGCCATTTCCTCAGGCATAAATGACTGTTACAACCCCGTCTTTAAAACTACAGCAATCTCCAATCAAAATGGTTTGTCTTAATTGCAAGAGGGTGTCTGACCATTAACCCTCACTGTTGTGTTTGCCATGTGCTGCTGGCAGCCATTTTACTCACCTCTCTTCCTGACTATGGTGCATTGTGGGGGATGCTGCTCATTTCCTGCACTTCCTTTTATGGCCAGACTGGTGTGCATCATCCATGTGAGACAGGATGCAGTCTAAGAATTGTGATGTCATCACTTATTATTTAAAGGGCCTCTGTTCAGTATGCTTTGCCTTTGCGTTGTTTCAGACCTGTTTGTGAGAGTTCCTGTGTATTACCTGGCTGCCTGACGTCCTTCCTGGTTCCTGCTCCCTGGCTTGTTCCTGACTCTGCTGTTTTCCTTGTTCCTGATTCCGGCTCATCTGACTATTCGCTTTGGCTCCTGACTCGGCTCGTCTGACTACCAGCTCTGGTTTTGACTCCTGGCTTGTTATTTGACTTGTGGACTTTTTATTATTTTTTGCTATTAATAAAGGTGTGATTATTTTTGCACTTCTCGTCTCAATCTGATTCCTGGCACCCTGACAAATGGTAAATCAATGGCTCTTGCATTTTTCTGCTACACTTGTAATCTTGATATTTGTGTAAAAATAAAATAAGAATGTGAAATTAAACCACTGTGCACAAAAGTCCCAAAACTCCCAAATATCTCCAAAATAGGTGGAAATTCTGTAATGATTTCCAGAGTTAATTTTATGGACACGTCATTAGAAAGAAAGAGGAAACATAATCTTAAGGTGGTGGCTACAGAGATAGTTTAGTATGTGTGGCATTAAAGAGGAGTTTAGGCATAGTACATATTAAAAAAGTGTTTTTAACCCTTGTAACCACTGAACTAAGTCACAGGCTTGCCTAGAGTGGCTAGATTTTGACAAACTGGTCAAGGTGGAAAGGGTCGGTTAACCCTTTTTGTGACAAACTGGTGACTGGTGCAGGGTTAGTTAACCTTGTACATCACAAGGCGACAGTATAATAATGTTTCAAATTATTGATAAAAACCAGCCAGCCAAGAAGTTACTCACACAGACAAGATATTCGCTCTATGTATAAACAAGGTCAAAGCAGGAACTCTACTTTATAAATAGGATTCATTTTCCATACAAATATATTAAAAAATTAAAAAGTCACTCAAGGGACCACAATTACATTTACCATACAAACATTAAGCATTATAACACATGAATCCTCAGATGCTGAGTCTCTGTATAAGAGTAGGCAAGTTGAACATGTGATCTCCGATCCCGTTGACAGATACTTCCAATGTACATTTCACCTTTTGTTACCGGCTTTGTCAAGGGTCCTAACTTCTTGGCTGGCTTTTATCAATAATTTTATCAATAATTTGAAACATTATTACACTGTCTCCTTGTGATGTACCGCAATAAACATTCTCTGGTAATTCTGTTTTACCAAGGACTTTTAACACCAGTTTGTGCACTAATCTTAATGAAGTTCTGCAATATTGATAGTGCAACTCTCAATAAGCGCTCCACTTGTAATCTGGGCCATTATTGGCTCGCTAAATAAAGGCCATATACATAACATGTGTTCAAGGTGAACACAATTTCTTGATACTTTTCAAAAGATTTTGGCATAATTTTTCACTTATCAAATTGAATACCTAAAGGCACTTGATCAACTTATTTGAATGTATTTCAAGACGTTTTTGAAAGAAACAGTTATTTTGCATATGTAAGTGTATACTATATGCGCCTGTGATTGGCTGATGGCTGTCACATGATACAGGGCGCCAGCAAATCGGAAAACTCTACTGCTCATTTAAATTGTAGTTTACGTTCTACTGCTTTGTTTTTTTATTATGTTCCTGTTGATATAGCAATTTAATGATGATGTATTAAATGATTCTTTAATATTGATTAATTTTATTAACATGACATATTTTACAAAGTGATCAATCTAAATAGCTCTTGTGATATCTTGGGCTGCCAAATGGACATTGTATTTGTCTTTTTCATTTAGATTTGTGTTTTACAAAATGCCTATAAAAATACTTTAAAGGGACAGTAAAGTCATTAAATGGATTGGATAGAGTACACAATTTTAAACAACTTTCAAATGATCAACGTTGCTTAGTTCTCTTGGTTTCCTTGGCTAAAGAGTAATTCTAGGGGAGCTCAGGAGTATGCACGTATCTTTAGCCATTTGGCAGCAGTTTTTGCAACATTGTTTATAGCAATATTATACATAGTTACAAACACTGCTGCCAAACTGCAATAGATACGTGCACACTCCTAAGCTCTTATCAGCCTACCTAGGTTTACTCTAACAAAGGATACCAAGAGAACAAAACAAATTTGATAATCTAAGTAAATTGGAAAGTTGTTTAAAACTACATGCTCTGTCAGATTAACTAAAGTTTAATTATGACTTTACTGTCCCTTTAACAACCCTCTAAGAAAATAATATAAATACATAAGGCTCAGAGTTGCCTGATTGCGTTGCCATGCTTTCCAATTTACAAATACAATGAGCTCCATGTAAGAATGTATCTAGAAACTATAATTTACATCCTACACACTCAAAAATAGCACAACAGTGAAATCATTCTAGTGTTACAGGGCTGCTAACTTGAATTCTTATATAATATTCATAATCAAAAGATTTTTAGTATAATGTCATAATATGTCTGATTTTGTTTGTCAGCAAATCATCACATGGTTGCTGTTAAATGTAACTTCAATGAGTAATGATAAATCCAGCTGCTGGGAAATATTTTTCTTATGTAACAAGTTCCTATCTAGTGTATATTATAACAAATTTTAAAAAAAAACTGTTTAATACAGTAAAATAGCATAATAATCATCAAGTGCATAATAAAAAAAAAACAACGCCATTGCTTTAATTACGAGCTGTAGTTGTTTTCTGATAGTTTTTAAAATGTCCTTAAATTTTCCAGCCAGCTGTATCATGTGACAGTCATCAGCCAATCGCAGACTCATTTGCGTCTATTTTTTTAACTTTTGCACATGCTCAGTAGGAGCAATTGCCTCAGAAAGAGTGCATATAAAAAGACTTTACACAATTTAATAATGGAAGTTATCTAGAAAGTCTCTTAAATTGCGTGCTCTGTCTGAATCATTAAAGTTTAAATTTTACTTTAGTGGCCCTTTACCAAATAAGCATGTTGAGTATTGTGGTACATAAAGAAATGTCCAGGTTATAATATCTAAAGGCAGTGAGGTCTTCAGAAAGAACATATATGTGGTTTAGTTCCAGTGATGTATACTCGAATCGATTGATTTGAACTCAAGTCGCTTCAATGACTCAACTTGGACTCGACTCGAAATGAATGACGCACTGACTCGACCCAATATAAATATTTTAGCAACCAACTTGCATCTTATAGAAAAAATAGTTTTTCTAAAATGCAATCTTGATTTGTTTAAATAAAGCCTTCCTGGACTTGCCTAGGATAAAAAAAAAATTAAATTAACTTTGTGCAAGTCTAACTGATTTTTTAGTTATTGAAACTCCCGCCCCCCACACACACACCACACCACCACCATCTCCTTTTTTTCTGTTAAAGTTGAGACTAGACTTGAGAATTGGAGTAAAAGACTTGTGGGTGGGGCCATAATGGAAAGAGCAGGAACAGTGTATTGTGGAAGGCATCTCTCATCTCTTTCAGGTTCCGCACTTTCCCTTAAAGAATTCAATGAGTTCAGTCCCTTTGACGTCTGCACCATAATTTCTACCCATACAAGAGAATCTGCTTATAGAAGCTGTCTGGGAAACTGAAGTTGTCAGTTTTTCAGTTCTATTAGAAATACAAAGTTCAATTCAGTTGGTAAATGTTAATCATAAATATACAAAGTATGATACTAATTTGTTAAAGTTACACAGAAAATATGAAAGCCTAATCAGAATTTGTAAATACACTGCTGTATACAAAATAAAATACAAAACAGAAAGTGCAAAGTTTAAATACAATAAAACTTAATCTTAAGTGTAACATAATATAAAATACAAAGCACAAAGTATAAATGCAGCAGAACTCTCATGTGTAGTGCTATATAGCACTGGGCTTGTCTCTCCTTCACATACAGAAATGTAGAGAAGGTCCCTTTGAAACGTATCACAAAATCAGCCTTTTAAGAATTTCACTAGAGATCTCGCAGTGCTGGAGGATTATTTTAGATCATCTCATCTGTGTAGAGAGATTTAGATCATCAGGCTAAGTGACCGGAGGTTATGGGTCAAGACAAGCCATTGTTAGCATACAATCACTTGTCATTTTTTATGTAATCACTGTGACTGGATGTCACAGTGATCACATAACCATGGGGAACTTTTTTGGGCATCATTGGACTGCCCAGTGAGCCTTTATATTTGACTTCTACTGTACTGTTGCTGGATAGCTTCACATGCAGGCATCCAGCAACATGAGATACATGCTGACCGCAGTGTGTATCTTATGTAATGGAGATACCCCACTACAGGCATTCAATTTCAGGGACAACGTGTCCCTGTGATCTCTAGCCTGAGGGGCCTGTATAATGCTATTTCTGCACTGCATTGCTCATGAGGTGTGTGTGTGTGTATTTATAAAAAGGTATGTGTATGCGAGTGTACATATTTATGTATGTTATGCAGTGTTTTAAATATATATTTCAATACAAAATCATAGTTTAACAGTTAGTGAAGAACGCCACTATTTAACCTTTGATTTAGCACACGCTCAGTTTAGTGCACCTTTGTTTTAGAGCGCCTTCAGCTTAACACTCAAGCGATAACCAGTATGAGTTTTTCCGCCCTCTCCTATAGAAGTATGTTATATGAAGGATTTTGCACAACCCAGCTATCTGACAATGTTAGTGTGCTCAAGTCTTTTGCTTAAAGGGACATGAAACCCAATTTTTTTCTTTCATGATTTAGAAATAACATGCAATTTTAGACAACTTTCTACTTCAATTATCTAATTTGTTTCATTCTCTTGATATCCTTTGCTGAAAAGCATATCTAGATAGGCTCAGTAGCTGCTGATTGGTGACTGCACATAGATGCCTTATGTGATTGGCTCACCCATGTGCATTGCTATTTCTTCAACAATGTATATCTCAAGAATAAAGCAAATTAGACGATAGAAGTAAATTGGAATGTTGTTTAAAATTGTATTCTCTATCTGAACCATCAAAGAAAAAATTGGGGTTTAATGTCCCTTTAAGTGCTATTATACTACTTCCAACTTGTAATATGAGAACAAAAATAAAAGAACTATTAATTACATTTGAGCATTGTTAGCACACAATAGCACTAATATTTTTGAGCTCCACATGTAATCTAGCCCTTTTTGTCTAGTGGTTTAATTATTAACCCTTTTTTCATTAACAATTTGACATCCTCAGGATCCCTCATTTGAAAGAGCAAGGAATTGCAGTTCAGTACAGTTTGGTGGCTGTTAAAACTGCAACTATTTTTTTCTTTTTGTTATGTATTTTATATTTGTAAAACTGTTAAATAAATAAAAACAAGTAAGTAAAAGCACAGATACGTATGGTGGTATTTTAAATTAAACAGTATAATGTTAAAGTGAACTGTTGGGGGAACAAGGCTGAAGTGTCTATACAGCCCAGCTTGCATATTTACTTGAAATATCCTCCTTTACTTGTGGGTTTTCACCTCCCCCACTCACAGGAAACACCTGGTCTCATTAGTCTATATACCTTAAACCAGATGCTGACTTCACTGCAACATGAGTTTAAAACTGATTACTAGAGCAAATCCACCCACTCTGATATTGTACGTCGATGTTCTTCCAGTATTCGCGTTTTGTCAGGATGAAAGCCAGTTTTTTCTTGTGCCCTTTTAATCAGCGGCACTGATTTTTAATGTATTCATTTGAAGCGTTGCACTTACAGCATGTAAAATATGTCTTGCAGCATTTCTGTACAGATAATTTTATATGAGTGGCGTTTTAATCAGTTTATTTATATATTATTAAATTATTAATAGACTAATGAAATAATCATAAATGAGTTACAAGATTATTTGAAACCCACACACTTCCTCTACAAATATTCAGGAAACTAAACATTTGGATGCGTCATGAGCCCTGTTCTTCATTTATGAAAAAAAATGATATATGAATTTAAGGCATAAACTATTACATTTATTCTCAATCACACAAGCTGCGGGTGATACACAGCATTAGGGCTTCTGAGAGCCTTGGCACCCCCAAATGTTTTGGAACTACATTTCCCATGATGCTCAGGCAGCCTAAAGAGTGTCTCAACATCATGGGAAATGTGATATAAAATTAATGGGATTTCATTTGAGGGCAGCACATTTCTCTGTGCCAAGTACAGCATAATTCTTAAAGGGATAGTAAAGTCAAAATTAAACGTTCATGCTTTAGATAAAACATTCAATTTCAACTTTCCAATTTACTTATATTCAAAAATGTGTTTTATTCTATTGGTATCCTTCTCTGAAGAGTAAATCTAGGTGTAGACTGTCCCTTTAACCCTCTTATGAATGCTAATCCATTTTATATAATACTTACATTATATATATTTCTTTTAACTGATCAGTGATTAACCTCTTCCTGTCAACCATGACAGCAATAAACCTTTTATGCCAACCACAAATAAACCACTGGCCAACCCTGTATCCTACAGCATACAGGATTGATTAAAAATGTACGTCACTGCATATACATACACTGCTGATTGTCACCACATATAGAGAGGAGTGAGCATTCCTTTATACTATACCTATAGAGGAAGAAAAAAAACACGTTATCTTACCATATAAAGATCTATCAGCAACCATTTATACTAAAACATATTAAGAAAACATTATTATACATACTGTAAAAATATATATATTCTATGGATTACCTAGAATATTTTACAGATTATCTAATAATTAAAAAATAATTTTAATGAAATATTTTATATTTAAAGGGACAGTCAAGTCCCAAAAAAACTGTCAGGATTCAAATAGGGCATGTCATTTTAAACAACTTTCCAATTTACTTTTATCACCAATTTTTCTTTGTTCTCTTGGTATTCTTAGTTGAAAGCTAAACCTAGGAGGTTCATATACTAATTTCTTAGACCTTGAAGGCCGCCTCTAATCTAAATGCATTTTGACAGTTTTTTACCACTAGAGGGCGTTAGTTCATGTTTTTCATATAGATAACATTGAGCTCACACACGTGAATATACCGAGAAGTGAGCACTGATTGGCTAAAATGCAAGTCTGTCAATCAAAATGAAACAATTATCTCTGCTCTGAAAAAAAACTACCAAGCAGCTGATATAAAACAGGGGATCCCTAACCCCTTGTAATGCACCTAGACCAAATAAAGTTACCTCTCACAAAAAATAAGGGGGAAGTTAATACCACTGCACTGAATAGTCAGCTAAAGATAACTGAATTGACAGATATGATACCTCAATTATAAAAATATATATTTAATAACATAAAAAGTATATAAAAAACACACAGTTGTTCTCTCACAATCTAATACGTTGATCAGGCGTATATATATAGAGCAAGATAAGTGCAGTATCCTTAAATAACATCACAATAAAAGCCCAGTTGGACAACAATCTGATAGTGACAGATAATCGAAAACCCAAGGAATCCACGCTGATGTCACAGGCAAAGGAAACCCCGAAAGTTGGAATATAGAAAGATTCCAATCAAAAGGCAGAAGAGAAACCAAACATAAGATGTACACTTCTACTTACACCGGAGTGGTTCATAAGAAGCCGTTCAGATCATCCCCTTTCATCTGAAAATTGTCTGTGCTGATCCTCTAACGATCGTGACTTCTCCCAGACGTGTATTCAAACACTTGGTGCTGGCGGTTAGCTTTCAGATCCTTACGCTACAGAAGCCATGTAGGGGCAAAATAGCAAAGGAGCAACGCATTTCAGCCCTTCCAGGGCATTTGTCAAGCTCCAGATAATAGTCTATGGTTGGTTTATAAGTCCGAGCCTCTGATATGATTGACTCCCTGCATAAAAGGATCTAATTGTGCACAACAAGGGGAAAAAATAATCGCTAACAATAGCTAGTAATTGCGTAACATCCATAGTGAATACATAACAATAATACATAATCAAATTAGAATAAAAACATATCATAAATCAATTAAAAAAATACAAAATATCACTCATTCTGAAATTAGTGAGAAATTAAAAAAGCAAATATATACATATAATCATAGGTGTCGTATCTTTACAATTCAACCCAAAAGAGACAGACTGTGTTGCTAATACAAAAATATAAATACTTTAAAAACACAACAGACTTGTATATTTGATAGGTATGTAGAAAATGGAACAGTAAGTTAAAAAAACTAGTTAAAAAACTAGAGAAAAAAAGAGTTAAATACAAGAGTATAAAATCCATATGTGTACAATTGTTATAATACATATAGAGTTGGGACTAATTAGGATATATACTGATAGCCTACAGCTCACATACTGTCACTGAATGTTATGCATATGTCGATATATCTTAGAGTTTTAGAGAGGAAAGTATACATAGTAACATAGTAATATAGTAACCTAGTAGATAAGGTTGAAAAAAGACAGAAGTCCATCGAGTTCAACCTATACATATCTAAAATACTTAAAAAAAGCTCCAGTTAAAGGGACACTCAAGCAAAATTAAACTTTCATTATTCAGATAGAGCATGCAATTTTAAACAACTTTCCAATTTACCTCCATTAACAAAATGTGCACAGTCTTTTTATATTTAAACTTTTTGAATCACCAACTCCTACTGAGCATGTGCAAGAATAAGTGTGTATGCATTTGTGAATGGCTGATTGCTGTCACATGGTACGTGTATGCATTTGTGATTGGCTGATGGCAGTCACATGGTACAGTGGGAGTGGAAAAAGACATAACTTTTATAATTGGCAGAAAAAAAATCTACTACTCATTTGAAGTTCAGACTAAGTGCTATTGCATTGTCTTGTTATCTTGCATTTGTTAATTATGCAAATTTACTGTGTTGACTGGTCCTTTAAGCTTAAATAACCCCACTAAAAGGTGACCCATTTAATACTAGCAATCATAGCCATGAATTTTGTTTATATACAGAAATGTATCCAGACTATTTTTAAATGTATCTAGTGTATTGGCATTCACTACCTCCTTTGGTAATGAGTTCCACAATTTTATTGCTCTTACAGTGAAAAAACGTTTCCGTTGCAGGAGATTAAATCTCCTTTCCTCCAACCTTAAACTGTGACCTCTTGTCAGAAACAATTTTCTTGGAATAAACAGAGCTTCTGCCATCTCTGTATATGGACCTTGAATATATTTATATAAAGTAATCATGTCACCTCTCAAGCACCTTTTTTCTAAAGAAAACAGACCCAGTTTGGCTAGCCTCTCCTCATAGGTTAAATTCACCAATCCTCTTATTAGCTTTGTGGCCCTTCTCTGAACTTTTTCTAGTTCTGCAATATCTTTTTTTTGCGATCGTTTCCCAGAACTGCACTCCATACTCAAGGTGAGGTCTTACCAGGGCTTTATATAGTGACAGAATTATGCTTTCCTCCCTTGAATCAATGCCTCTTTTAATACATGCTAGTATCTAATTAGCATTTGAAGCCGCTGCCCTGTAGAACCTTGCATTTTCCTATATTAAATCTCATTTTCCATTTACCTGCCTATACTTCTAATTTTTGCAGATCCCTTTGTAATGAAAGTTCATCCTGCTCTGAGCTAATGACCTTACTTAACTTAGTATAATCTGCAAAAATAGAGATGTCGCTCTTTAATCCTTGCTCCAAGTCATTTATAAAAATATTAAAAAGAACAGGGCTCAGTACTGATCCCTGGGGGACTCCACTGATTACCTTTGTCCAATCTGAGTATGATCCATTTACTACTCGTTGCTCCCTATCTTTTATCCAGTTATTTATCCATGAGCTAACATTTTCAGCTATTCCCAGTACCCTCATATTTTGCATTAATATCACATGTGGCACTGTATCAAATGCTTTTGCAAAATCTAAGTATATCACATCAACTGATTCACCTTTATCTATATTTTTATTTACTTCCTCGTAGAATCTAATTAGATTAGTTTGACATGATCTATTTTTCCTAAACCCATGCTGATTAGAACTCATAATCTTGTTTACACGAATATGATCATCAATATAATCCCTTATAATCCCTTCAAATATCTTCCCCACTGTTGATGTCAGACTAACTGGTCTATAGCTTCCTGGATCATCCCTGCTTCCCTTTCTAAAGAGTGGCACCACATCAGCTTTACACCAATCCTTGGGTACCATGCCTGAGGGTAATGAGTCTTGAAAAATTAAGAGTAGAGGTTTGTCTATAACAGTGCTAAATTCCCTTAACACCCTTGGGTGTATTCCATCTGGGCCTGGAGTTTTATTTACTTTAATATTATCCACTTTTTCCTGATATCGTCTAAACATAACCCAGTTAATGGTATGGACTGGTATGTTCTATTTTGCTCCAAAGTATCATACAATGGTTCCCCTCTTGTGTATTCTGAAGAAAAAAACTGGTTTAGTACCTCAGCCTTCTCCCTGTCATTATTTATCATGCTATCCTCCACGCATTTTAATGTACCTATATTGTCCTTAGATTTTTTTGTTATTTATGTACTTAAAGAACCTTTTAAGGTTAGACTTAGAATCCTTTGCAATTAATTTCACATTTTCAATTTTGGCTAATTTGATTGCTTTTTTGCATGCTTTGTTACATTCCTTATAAATATGAAATGTTGAGTCTGTACTATTTTCTTTGAATAATTTAAATGCCCTACGTTTTTTCCTAATTTCTCTTAACACATTTTTATTTAGCCACATTGGCTTTGATTTTTATTTGTATAACCATATGGTATTTGTTGATATGTATATTTATTTAACAAAGTTTTAAATATTATCCATGTATCCTCTGTATTTTTATTAGAGAATACATTGTCCCAATTTATATTATTTAATGATTTCCTTAAATCGTTGAATTTTGCTTTCTTAAAGTTAAAAGTCTTAGTTAAACATTTAAGACACTGCATATGAAAAGAAATTTCAAATGTGACCATGTTATGATCACTGTTACCTAAATGTTCTTTGACTTCTAAGTTTGATATTATATCTGTATTGTTTGATAGCACTAAATCCAATATAGATTTACTCCTAGTTGGCTCCTCTATTAATTGTGACAAGAAGTTATCCCTGAGAACATTTAAAAATCTAACCCCCTTAGCTGAATTACTAGTTTCATTGGCCCAGTTTATATCAGGATAGTTAAAATATCCCATAATTACAGCACCGTTATTAGCAGCCTTACCTATTTGAATTAGTAGTTGAGTTTCCTCTGGGTCACTAATGTTGGGGGGCTTGTAGCATATTCCTAGTAATATTTTGTTTAGGATTCCCCCCCACACACACACACACACTCTTTATTTCAACCCACAGGGTCTCTACATTGTCACTTGTATCATAAATACAGTGGGGCAAAAAAGTATTTAGTCAGCCACCAATTGTGCAAATGATTGTCTGGATTTGTTTCCACATTTTGTCTCTCATAATTGAGGTATACCTATGATAAAAATTACAGGCCTCTCTCATCTTCTTAAGTGGGAGAACTTGCACAATTGGTGGCTGACTAAATACTTTTTTGCCCCACTGTAACTTCCCTTATTGTAGGTTTAAGGTTAGGTTTAATATACATGCAGATTCCTCCACCCCTTTTATTATTCCTGTCCCTCCTAAATAAAGTATACCCCTCTAAGTTAAAGGGACAGTAAACCTAAAATATAATGTTATGTAATTCTGCACATAGTGCAGAATTATATAACATTATATTAGTGCTATCGTTATTAAACCTTATATTCCCTTTTAATTTTTTTAAAATATGCCAGTTTTTCAGACCCGCTCTCTGTACTCTGCTGAGCGGGTCTGTTTTTATTCCATAGCGCATCGGGCCAGCTGTATAGTCACAGCCCGGCCCGACCGCGCCATAACACTAAGTGCAGCTCGCTCCTGCTCTGTCTGACAGCAGGACACTGATATCCCCAACATCTTCACTTGATCTAACAAATCTGTTGGGGTGTACTAGCTCAGAACTGGCCTGCCTCTTCCGCTTACCTTTACTTCGCCCTATAACTGTGACCCAGCTACTTCTATGGAATAACCATAGAAGTAGTTCCATATTGACGCTTCCCAATATATATATATATATATATATATATATATATATATATATATATATATATATATATATATATATAGTTATACAGTATATATATATACAAATATATAATATTCAAATGCAAGTCTGTGAAAAGAACTGAAATAAAGGGGTAGTCTGCATAAGGCATAGATACAAGGTAATTACAGAGGTAAAATGTGTATTAATATAACTGTGTTGGTTATGCAAAACTGGGGAATAGATAATAAAAGGGATTATCTATCTGTTTAAACAACAAAATTCTGGTGTTGACTGTCCCTTTAATATTTCAGTAACATGCATTAAAGAAAGCAATTCTTCATGTGCGCTAAACCGACAGCACATTAGTCCTAAATTGCAAACCCCAGTGCGCATTATGCATATTTTACATTCCTATGTTCTACGCATAGAAAATAATGTACTTTTAATTATTAAATATATATTTCTATATATATCTAATACTGTTCATGAAAAATACACACCTATATATCTATAGGAATAGATATACAGGTAAAGGTATATAGAGATATATTTAGAAATATGTCTGCTCCTCACTGACAAGGCCCAAAGAAGGCCAAGGTTGCCATGTTCCTTTTTCAGAGGAGGATTGCCTGGTATTTTGGGGCTGCACTGATCTGTACAGGTTCAATGAGACTGATATACTTCAGGAAAGTTTTCCTCTGTGAAAGCACAATTGGGCAAAAAGAAGCTGCTCCCAGGTGGCAATTTCCTAGAGAACAAGCTATTTATCTATTGTTCATTCCTGGTTGAGAGCTTCTCCTTGGTAATATGTAAAATATGACTATTGGGGGTCTCCCTCAATGTCATGGGGAACCCAGACATGGACTCCCTGCCTAATGTGCCTAGAGGAATATGGCTGCACCTCACTGATGAGGCCCAAAGAAGGCTGAAACAATCGTCTGGGGCTGTCATGTTTCTCATTTAGAGGAGGAGTGCCTGGCATTTTGGGGCCAAACAGTGTTCATGTGATCACTAGGTTGAACCTCTGAGAACCCACTTCCTGCCCTAACGTATTGTCTGAATATCAAGGTTGCTTGGACACTTCATCTAGTTGCATCATAGTGCTTACTTCATTGTTATTACTGCAGATTGCTTGGACAACGCTATCTTTACCACTTAATACCACTAGACATTTGATCTTTGACTGCCTGTAGCAGTTATCAAATTCCCTCCTGTAAAACACCAGTATTGTTACACAAAACTCAAACAGTATGCAAAATCATATCTACATTAGTATGAATGTTTTAAATAAAAATCTTCATTAAAAAACACAACTTTTTATGTCTGTCATGTGCCCGCTGTTCAATGAGTCATAAAAGTAACTTGCACACTTTAAACTAAGAATGAAGAGATCGCATTGTGTGGTTTTCAAATTTGAACCATTCTATTCTTTTTTGAAAACCCAATGATAACCCATATAACATGCTTTTGAATATCAACCATAGCAGATAACACCACCATAGCATGGACAATTTGGCACTAGTTTGGCCTGCTGATATGCTATACCAGCTTGAAAACATAACTTTATTTTAAGCATGGATTGACTCATTCAGGAGCTTTTATAATGCTTTAAGAGGATTAAAGTGTGCCAAGAAAATACCACCCAACACCATCTTCACCAACCTGTACGTTTTAACACAAAGCATGTTGGAGACATATATTCACCATCACTGAAAAAAATCAAGCCTTGTCAGACCAAGGGAACTGGATTTTATTGTTTATCACACCCCAGTAAATTAAAAATTCTGACTGCAGCTCAAGAAAATTCAAGAAAGTCATTAGTTTCTCTGATAGTTCTACCACTATATCTGGAACAATCATACCATGGTCATACCATGGTCAAAACTGCTTTGCTACACAATCCATAATATTGGGTAGAACAACAACTAAACCTATTGACTACAATTGCATTTTATATATTGAGTTGTAGCATGTTTTTTTGAGGGGATATTTGTGTTGTATGTGTATGTTCACAAAAGGACCTCAGAAGACATTTCACTTTAATATAGAATAAAAAAACAGGAAGACATATTTATAATATGTACAGGTATATTAAATAAACTTTCAAGAAACAAGGAATAAAAATGGTAGTGAAATAAATGCAGAATATGAATTATTACTGTTTTTAATAGCTGACAGATTATTTAGATTATAATATCTGATACTTTTAAACATGCTTTGGTAAAGATGTGTAGAATTTCTAAGCCACTGTTCAAATTTTGGAAACCAAAATAACCACAAGATCAAGATTTACCTAATTTAAACAATGTGTGTAACTTGAATGGTTGAGTCTTAATAGAGCATGACATTGAACAAGAGTAAATTGGCATTTGTACATTAGAAACTGCGGTCACAGAGGGGCTCATTATACAGGAGACTAAATTATAGATGTAACAAGATACAATAGATTCCAGTTATTAGTCTGCCTCTCATTTATCAAGCTGCTCTTCCTAATTATAACATTGTTATTTAAGGGTAGTCTCTGTGTATGATTAAAGATGAGGGCCAGGCAAGACCAAGGTATCATATAACACAATTTGTTGAAGTTTCATTGAGATGAAAGCACTATTCTCTAAAATATTAGCAAAACTGGCAGGTGGATACAGCTTCTTATGTGTTTTAGGTTATAACATATATATTTTCATTTTCAAAGACTTTTTTAGTTTTCAAAAGAGCTTTATTTTGATACTTTAGACATACACATCATAAGTTGAATGTATACATACATCAAAGCTGTTACAGTAAAATGCTTTGTCACAATAAACCTTTGAAAAAACTGTAAAAAGGTGTAAGACACGCTTATGAACATTCATTTCATCATTGGAAGGAACCATTTAAATACAATGTATGTTTTCATTGCTCCCCAACATCTGGTTATGTAGACCACTCTTGGGTCGTAGCATATTTATAGGTGATAAATAGAGATATGAGGGGAATTTGGAGTTAAGCGAAATCAATAGTTATAATATGAGAAACAAACAACATATGTGTTTTAACTCTAGATCATACTTATAAATTTTAAAGCTGAGCCACATATAAGTAGGGGATAAAGCTTATTATGGTGTAAGAATAAGTTATGGGGGAGGGCTGGGTATGTTCAAATAATTGTGGGAGTATTGTGTATGATCTGAGGTCAGGGGGCTAAAATGATATATCATGTTCAGGGGTTAATTCTTAATTAAGCAGTTTTATGCTTTATGTTACAGTAAAATTTTTATCTTGTTAGCAATACTATATTTAGATGAGTGAATATGAAATTAGGAAGCATTAGTAATACACTACAAAAGGAGCATGGGGGTATACTCCAAGTTAGATCTTCTTTAAATGCCTTCTGGAGTATATCTATCTAACCTTACATGGAGGGAGGGGAGAGACATATAAAGGGTATCTTAAAGGCTACATTTGAGAGGAATATGGGTTATATATTAATGGGTTAGATCTGTAATAAAGAGATTGTCACAGGTTGCTACTTTATTTTAAGGTTAGTTTGTCTTTTGTTGAACAAAACAAAAGGGTTTTGTGAGACCTATGCCATTGTGCCTGGATTTGTCTATTACTGTGCTGCTAAAGTAGCTATACATAACGTGGCTCAGACAACCAGACAAAGATTCCTTATTAAATGTTTGCACAGAAATATTCCCAATACATTTCTAGGTCTATCGACGTGAAATTAAACATCTCCCTCTTATTTTTATCAATGTCCATCCAATATGGCCACAGATAGCGGCGTTTAACAGCGATCCCCAAGTCCTGTTGGTTTACTCCGGTCATCTAATAGTACTGATGCTTATGTGTCCCCAATTAAAAGAACGATAGCAAACAAGAAAAAACAAGAAGTGTATTGTTAACTTATAGGAAAACATCAAACCTTTAACAGCTCACAATATAAAATTAAACATGAATCTCGTGAATTTCACCATAGTCCATTTTAGACATCGCCAGAGATCAAAACCAGTTGCGTGCATCTGCAGGCTTACCCCTCTCCTCTCTTGGGGATATGATCGCTGCGGTATAGGCATAAAGTATCATGTCCAGTGCTGGCTTGGTACATGATCTTGGATCTCCTCCCCACTTCGTCCGGCAGCTGGGGTGCCGAAGCTGAGAGTTTGTATTGATCTGCAATCCCTCCCGCCGCGTTGCTCATGATCCTTCTCCTGCCTACCAGGGGCCCCGGGGATTCTGACGAGAGCGTCTGTTGGGGCTGAGTGGCGAGGCTATTGTGTTTCTTTGCAAAGCCAGCAGGAGAAGGTGAGAAAGGTCTCGTGTGAGGTTCTTTGCGGGTTTCGTTGTTGCGCTCCATGAGTGCTTTCTGTAATGGCGGACGGCCATGCTGGATCTCCGGCAAACCCTGTTGAGTCAGAGGAGCTGTAACAACAAGATTCTCTGTTCCTGAGGGCTTGTGCAGATTTGCTTGTATGCGTTGAAGAAGATAGTCTTGCGGTGCTCTGTCTATTAACTTTTGCATGAGGAGCTCAATTTTCCTTAATTGATTATCAGGCTGCAGTTTAGAACACACTTCAGCCATATCGGGAGTCTTCCAAGGCAACAAGAGAGAGAAAATGCTCCAGTACTGCTGTCCCGAAATAAAGCTTTCTTTCCCGTTACTGTTATAGAGTCATGAAATTTCAGCAAGTCGGATTATACCGACAGCGCCGATACCCCGTTTCTTCTCGGGGGGGGAGGTGTATGCCTGACAGTGGGCCGCCGCCCCAGGCCTCTTTGTACCGATCTGATTCCCCGGATTCATATAAACAGACAAGAAATCAAATGCCTGGTCACTGGAAGTGACTTTGCGATGTGGTGGGATGTTAGTCTTGCTGTTTGTTAAAAATAATCGGCGGATTATCAATATCTCTGCCGGAGCCCTCAGAAAATGCGTCCTAACCAGAACGCTGCACGGACACGCCCCCTTTCAAAGACTTTTTAACTGTATTATTAGAGAAGACAATGGAATGCAAAAGGCAAGTTGTGTGTATAGACCGATGACATCTCAAAAGCAAAAACTGTCAGTATCTGTTTAGGATGTGTGTCTGTATGTGCTTTTGTGTCTACTGGTGCCCAGCTCTTCTGTGGGCATCTTATTTGAAGCACTCTTGTATTAGTTTGGTTTTGAGTAGGGTTTTTATACACACTACAGATATCCTATTGTGACTTTTAGCTGATTCTCACACTCGAAACCTGGTTTTCAGATGTTCCCATTATGGAGACAAAATCTTCACAATCCTTTTTTGCCTCACTTTTCAATTACTCTTTGAGCCCAGTTTTTGGCGTATCAAATGCGGCACTTGAAAAGTTCTGACAAGGGCTTTTTGAACACCTGACTTTTTCATGACTATTTCCAAATAGTCTGAAATTGCCACTGGAGACATTCTAGAGGTTTGTTATTATACATGGTATTGATTCATTAGACCTCCATTATCCCTACTGGAGAGGCTGCATACAGTCAAGATGGTACAGATTTACATATGTATAGGGATATCATGTACAGATATGGGGATCTGCAGGTAAACTCACTTCAGTACACCTACATCTACAAATGTCATGATTTCATATTTTATTTTTCACATTTGGTTGTATTTCTCACTCACACTGTTGTGATTATCACAAACAGTATGGGCATTATGAAAATTGTTTTATACAGAAGATTGCATAATCACAGCTTTCAGAGTTAATTTTTGCAATCCATTTCTATTTCCATCCACACCACTGTTACCCCATCTAATTGCATCTTTTAGGTTATGTGGATGGCCAAACTGTACAGTGATTTTCTATCACTATATGGGCTTTTGACAACTTCCACAAGGATTCTTTTAAACTGTAAATCTTGTTGCTTAGTATCTTTCTAAGAGACCTTTAAATGAGAGCCGAGCCTCTATGCAGGCTAAATCCAAACTCGATAACGAGTTTGTTCTAAATGAAGTTCATTAATATGTGCACTGTCACAAATGAGTTTGGATTTGCATGGAGGCTCGTCCCCTATAAAAACCCATTCACAATTGCACAATCTAGTTTAAGGGTCTCTTAAAAAGATTAAGCAGCTAGGAAGTGGGGTCATGTAAAAAAAAGTTACTATAAGTGTTTTGCATAGAAACTTGTATTCGCTATTTTGTTTATAGTTCATGCCAAAATGGACTCAGGGTTTTGACAAACAGTTGCAATAACTATAATTAAAAAAGAATCCTTGTGAAAGTTGTCAAACTCAAAATAAAGCAATAAAAAAGGTGCACAGTCTAGCCATCCACATAACCTAAAAGATGCATTTGAATGGGTTAGAAGTGGTGCGGACGGAAATGGATTGCAATAGCTAACTCTAAAAAACATGATTATGCAATCTCCTGTAAAAACCTGATTTTCATAATGCCTGTACTGTTTGAGACAGTCACAATAGTACAAGTGAAAAATATAATCAAATATGAAATCACGTCATTTCTAGATGTTGTTTTACTGAAGCACCTATAGAAGTATGTCTATCTTAAAAGATACATATGACATTAATATGGATACTGAGTGCTGAGGATTTCTTGTGATGACAAAATGTGAATGTCACACATGTAAATGAGTATTTTCCTTGCTGAGTCAACTGAGGTATGAATGGGCTATTGTATCAATTAACACTTAAAAAGTCATTTTCTGGAGCTTTGCTGTTGAAAATTCATTTGCGGCAGTGGGTTTTTAACAAATTGTATAATAAATCCTTGTGATCACTAGAGAAACACAGCTCTAAATTTGGCACATGCAAATAAAAATTGCAGGAGAAATTGGCCAATAGATTGAGATCGACCCCTATTTAAAAGGGACATGAAACACAATTTTTTTATTTCATGATTCAGATAGACCATACAATTTAAACAACTTTCCAGTTTAAGTCTATTATCAAATTTGCTTTGTTCTCTCTGTATCCTTCATTGACAATCATACTTAGATAGCCTCAGGAGCAGTAATGCACTATTGGGAGCTAGCTGCTGATTGATGGCTGCTATACATGACTGTTGTCATTGGTTCACCTGAAGTGTTGAGCTAGCTCTCAGCAGTGCATTTAACAAAGGATACCAAGAGAATTAAGCTAATTTCATAATAAATGTAAATTGGAATTTTGAGTACCTTTAATTAAAACTTAAAAAAAATATTTATAAACAATCAATTGTAACACAGCAAAAAAGAAAAAAAGAAAGATTGAAAACAGATAATTAAAAATAAAGCAACATTGTCAGCTTTTAAATAGCGAGGCATGACAGCTAGATGAGACTTCACAATGGCAATAGTGTATTTAAAGGACAATTAAATACAGTATATTTGCTTGATACACAAATACACAATAAAAAGGCAATGCAATGGCAATAGCTCTGAATTTCAAAGACATTTCAAAGATTGCTTCGATTTCACTGCCTACTGGATCATGTGACAGCCATCAGCCAATTACAAATTCATATACATATACACTGTGCACTCTTGGACATGCTCAGTAGGAGCTGGTGCCTCAGAAAGTGTTCATATAGAAAGGTGGGGAACAAACTGAGTGTGTCTACTAAGTAGCAATTTAATATTCCACAGCACCATTAATCTTTGCAAGAATCTTTTATTGAAGCATAACAGCAACAGCACAGGTATGCAACTTTTTCGGGGTTCACAGTCCCTTAATCATGCATACACAACTATGCGCCTGTGTCTTATTTAAAGGTACAAAACAACCAATCAGAGACTCTTAAAATCTTTAACCCTATCATAGGGGCATTTTTACTGGCAATAGGTATACTGCCATCTACTTTTCACATTTAATTTTTAATATTTATCTACATATTGCACCAATTCTAAAAAGACACTTTAAAGTGCCAAAGAGCATCAGTACATATCATGGAACATAATACCAATAACACTTTTCTTATATGTCTTTAAATGTAATTAATTAACAATGGTAAACATTATGCTTTACATGATATATTGAGCTTAGTAGATATCTCTAGACTAGAGGAATACGGATAAATCTAATTCTCTATTTAACCGTTTTGGGTACATGGCATCCAATTTATGGATCCAGAATGCCTCTCTTTGTTTTAGAAGACGTTAAAAAGAAAAAAAGGGGAGATTGTGGGAGGCGCTCAAAGAGCAGTCTGCTTCTAAATGTTTCCTTTTATATATATATATATATATATATATATATATATATATATATATATATATAAAACAAATAATTAAAACATAAATAATTAAAAATCCCTTATTAAAATCTGTGTACTGATAATTAAAAGTTCCTTTAGAAAGTTACTCACAGATTATAAAAAACCTCACTCGAGTTCCAATCACATCTATAATTTTATTAAACACTCTAAAATTAATACAATCAATTCGTATATTCCTAGTACACCGGTGTCTTAACTTATATTTAATTTTCCATATTTGGTGTTTAAATTTGATGACTACACTAGGCACTTTTCATCGTGTATTCAATCATATACAATTTGCCCAAAAGTTTTTTGACTTTCTATGTTTTATATCTGAAGCCAAATTTCCATATCCACAGATTTAACACTCTCAGTATCTGTGCAGTTCCTTTGTTAAAAGTCTGTTTACCAGATATGATAATGAATTCCTTTTGGCAAAGATAAATATTAAAAGCAGAGTCCAAGCCTCTTAGTTGCACTTTAAATAAGGTTTACAATACCTGTTGTCTCCTGATAATAGAGAGTACTTTACTCAGTTTTCTGATATCGCTTCTCAGCAGTTCAATCGGTCACACGCTGTTGATGTTTGGCTACCAGGAGCCGTTACTCACCAATCAGTTTCCAGGTTGTGTAGTGCACGCACTGTTTGAATCCGGTGCTTCAGGCTCCTACCGCAGTTTCTCCATACAGTTGTTTCTTTCCTTAGTGTGTGAAGTTGTACTTGCGGTTATGGGAGCAGCCAGGGAAACACTTTCAGTTGTCTTTCGTCAGATAGAAACAAGCAGACAAATTCTCCAATAGTTTGGCTTTTTCATCTGTATTCTTTAGAGCTCAGGTGTCGGCTTTCTGTGAGCCTTTGTCAAGAAGACGTTCTCTACTACTCCCTCCTCTAGGTAAATCAACTTGATCTATAATTTGCCATCTAAGTTGAATGATTTGATGGCCATATTCCACAAAATGACATGCTACAGGAGCTTTTTCATCCTTTTTTCTAATATTAGATTTGACGATTTGATGATGATTTAACCTATCTCTCATTTTTTGGGTGGTCTCCCCGATATAAATTTTGGCACATGGACATTTTATTATGTAAACCACAAATGTGGATTCACACATGAAAAAAGATTTTAATTTAAATTTATACCCACTCCTGGGGTGGACAAATTATTTACCTTTTATTACCGAATTGCAATTGCCACATCCTAAACAAGGATAGCAACCAATGTTTTCTTCAGTGATGTATCTCTCCCTTTTATTATATTTGGGTCCTAAATCGGATTGAACTAGGATGTCATTAAGATTTTTTACTCTCCTGTGGGCCATAATGGGTTTGTTTTGAATTATCTTTATTTCTTTGTTACAATCCTGAAAAATATGCCTTTCTAATGATACAAGCTATTTTCTCACTGTAATCACTATATTGGGATACAAATATGAATTTTTCATCATTTGCCTGTTTGGCCACTTTTTTTTATCCCTTTTATGGCATATATTATGAGTTTTCTTATTAATTAACCCTTCGGGGTTAACCCTTTTACAGGAACTTCTACCCGATTTCAGTCAATCTAATTTGTTTTACTTTTTCCTCACTGATTATTCTATCTACCCTGATTAGTTGACTCCTTGGAAGAGAGTCCCTTAGTCTTTTATTATGAAAACTGTTGTATCCAAGAAGGGCATTACGATCTGTTTCCTTTTTTTTTTTTAAATTAAGCCCTTTCTTGTATACTACAGTATCAAGAAAAAACATTCTTTCTTCACTGAAAGCCAAAGTGAATTCAAGGTCATTAACCTCATGATTAATTTCTTCCACAAATTTTAAAAGGGAGTCCTCGTTGCCCCACCATATGCCAAAAACATTGTCTATAAATCACCACCAGAATTAGAGAATTAGATTTATCCGTATTCCTCTAGGGATATCTACTAAGCTCAATATATCCTGTAAAGTATAAGGTTTTCCATTGTTAATTAATTACATGTAAATACATATAAGAAAAGTGTTATTGATATTATGTTCCATGATATGTACTTATGCTCTTTGGTGCTTTAATGTGTCTTTTTAAAATGTGTGCAATATGTAGATAAATGTTAAAGATTAAATGTGAACAGTAGATGACAGTATACCTATTGCCAGTACAAATTTCCCTATGATAGGGTTAAATATTTTAAGTCTCAGATTGGTTGTTTTGTACCTTTAAATATAACACAGGAGCATAGTTGTGTATGCATGATTAAGGGACTGTGATCCCGAAACATTGCATACCTGTGCTGTTATTATGCTTCAATAAAAGATTCTTGCAGTGTGATGCGGGAATCCAGACGTGGACCCGTTGCTCAGTGTGCCTAGAGGGATATTTCTGCACCTCACTGAAGAGGCCCACAATAGGCCGAAACGTACGTCTGGGGTTTTGCTGTTTCTCTCATTCAGAGAAAGATTGCCTGGTATTTCGGGGCTGGACTGTACTGTGAAGTCAGGATCAGACTGATATGCTTCAGGAAAGTTTATCTCTGTAAAAAGCACATGTTGAGCAAAAAGAAGCTGCTTCTTGGGTAGTAACTAGCCATAGAACAAGCTATTATGCTATTGTTCGTTCCCAGGTTGAGCGCTTCTCACTTTTTATTTATGCATATTATGACACATAGGGAAGTCTCCCTAAGTGTGATGCGGGAATCCAGACGTGGACCCGTTGCTCAGAGTGCCTAGAGGGATATGGCTGCACCTCCCTGACGAGGCCCCCAATAGGCCGAAACGTACGTCTGGGGTTGTGCTGTTTCTCTCGTTAAGAGAGGGATTGCCTGGTATTTCTGGGCTGGACTGTACTTACATAATTCTGAGGGGTGCAAAACGCTTGGCTCCCAGCCTCCCCAGTCCCTACCATCTCAAGACAGTAGACAGTCACAGTCCCACTCCCAGCGGCGCTACAGGGAGGCTAAAAAATCTGACCTGCGTCCAGCCGTTTTGTCTCTCAAATGAACTGTCTAATACTCTGAAGTCAAGACGTGCTGTGTAATGATTTAATTATCATAATTTATGAGTGTAATCCTATCCGAACATTACCTGCTGTTAGACTAGCATTTGCGTCACTAGTTAGCACGGTCCACTCCCAGCGCGCATGTCAGGAGGGAGGAAGAAGTCAGAGCAGCAGAGCCAGAGAGGAGTCAGACTGACTAGCACGCCGCGCCCGCAACGATAAGGTAAGTAGTGTCAACCGAAATTACCGAACTCATCACCGGGTCCGTATCAGGACCAGACCACCAGTGCCACTGCCAGCCAGAATTATAATTAAATTATTATAGCCCCTGTTGCTGTTTTTGCCTGGGCCCTAGGGAATGGGGATTAGAAATAGTAACACGCGCAAAAACATAATTTATGTAAGAACTTACCTGATAAATTCATTTCTTTCATATTAGCAAGAGTCCATGAGCTAGTGACGTATGGGATATACATTCCTACCAGGAGGGGCAAAGTTTCCCAAACCTCAAAATGCCTATAAATACACCCCTCACCACACCCACAATTCAGTTTAACGAATAGCCAAGAAGTGGGGTGATAAAAAAGTGCGAAAGCATATAAAATAAGGAATTGGAATAATTGTGCTTTATACAAAATCATAACCACCACAAAAAAAGGGCGGGCCTCATGGACTCTTGCTAATATGAAAGAAATGAATTTATCAGGTAAGTTCTTACATAAATTATGTTTTCTTTCATGTAATTAGCAAGAGTCCATGAGCTAGTGACGTATGGGATAATGACTACCCAAGATGTGGATCTTTCCACACAAGAGTCACTAGAGAGGGAGGGATAAAATAAAGACAGCCAATTCCTGCTGAAAATAATCCACACCCAAAATAAAGTTTAACGAAAAACATAAGCAGAAGATTCAAACTGAAACCGCTGCCTGAAGTACTTTTCTACCAAAAACTGCTTCAGAAGAAGAAAATACATCAAAATGGTAGAATTTAGTAAAAGTATGCAAAGAGGACCAAGTTGCTGCTTTGCAGATCTGGTCAACCGAAGCTTCATTCCTAAACGCCCAGGAAGTAGATACTGACCTAGTAGAATGAGCTGTAATTCTCTGAGGCGGAATTTTACCCGACTCAACATAGGCAAGATGAATTAAAGATTTCAACCAAGATGCCAAAGAAATGGCAGAAGCTTTCTGGCCTTTCCTAGAACCGGAAAAGATAACAAATAGACTAGAAGTCTTACGGAAAGATTTCGTAGCTTCAACATAATATTTCAAAGCTCTAACAACATCCAAAGAATGCAACGATTTCTCCTTAGAATTCTTAGGATTAGGACATAATGAAGGAACCACAATTTCTCTACTAATGTTGTTGGAATTCACAACTTTAGGTAAAAATTCAAAAGAAGTTCGCAACACCGCCTTATCCTGATGAAAAATCAGAAAAGGAGACTCACAAGAAAGAGCAGATAATTCAGAAACTCTTCTAGCAGAAGAGATGGCCAAAAGGAACAAAACTTTCCAAGAAAGTAATTTAATGTCCAATGAATGCATAGGTTCAAACGGAGGAGCTTGAAGAGCTCCCAGAACCAAATTCAAACTCCAAGGAGGAGAAATTGACTTAATGACAGGTTTTATACGAACCAAAGCTTGTACAAAACAATGAATATCAGGAAGAATAGCAATTTTTCTGTGAAAAAGAACAGAAAGAGCAGAGATTTGTCCTTTCAAAGAACTTGCGGACAAACCCTTATCTAAACCATCCTGAAGAAACTGTAAAATTCTCGGTATTCTAAAAGAATGCCAAGAAAAATGATGAGAAAGACACCAAGAAATATAAGTCTTCCAGACTCTATAATATATCTCTCGAGATACAGATTTACGAGCCTGTAACATAGTATTAATCACGGAGTCAGAGAAACCTCTTTGACCAAGAATCAAGCGTTCAATCTCCATACCTTTAAATTTAAGGATTTCAGATCCTGATGGAAAAAAGGACCTTGTGATAGAAGGTCTGGTCTTAACGGAAGAGTCCACGGTTGGCAAGAGGCCATCCGGACAAGATCCGCATACCAAAACCTGTGAGGCCATGCTGGAGCTACCAGCAGAACAAACGAGCATTCCTTCAGAATCTTGGAGATCACTCTTGGAAGAAGAACTAGAGGCGGAAAGATATAGGCAGGATGATACTTCCAAGGAAGTGATAATGCATCCACTGCCTCCGCCTGAGGATCCCGGGATCTGGACAGATACCTGGGAAGTTTCTTGTTTAGATGGGACGCCATCAGATCTATTTCTGGAAGTTCCCACATTTGAACAATCTGAAGAAATACCTCTGGGTGAAGAGACCATTCGCCCGGATGCAACATTTGGCGACTTAGATAATCCGCTTCCCAATTGTCTACACCTGGGATATGAACCGCAGAGATTAGACAGGAGCTGGATTCCGCCCAAACCAAAATTCGAGATACTTCTTTCATAGCCAGAGGACTGTGAGTCCCTCCTTGATGATTGATGTATGCCACAGTTGTGACATTGTCTGTCTGAAAACAAATGAACGATTCTCTCTTCAGAAGAGGCCAAAACTGAAGAGCTCTGAAAATTGCACGGAGTTCCAAGATATTGATAGGTAATCTCACCTCCTGAGATTCCCAAACTCCCTGTGCCGTCAGAGATCCCCACACAGCTCCCCAACCCGTGAGACTTGCATCTGTTGAAATTACAGTCCAGGTCGGAAGCACAAAAGAAGCCCCCTGAATTAAACGATGGTGATCTGTCCACCATGTTAGAGAGTGCCGAACAATCGGTTTTAAAGATATTGTTTGAGATATCTTCGTGTAATCCTTGCACCATTGCTTCAGCATACAGAGCTGAAGAGGTCGCATGTGAAAACGAGCAAAGGGGATCGCGTCCGATGCAGCAGTCATAAGACCTAGAATTTCCATGCATAAGGCTACCGAAGGGAATGATTGTGACTGAAGGTTTCGACAAGCTGCAATCAATTTTAGACGTCTCTTGTCTGTTAAAGACAGAGTCATGGACACTGAATCCATCTGGAAACCCAGAAAGGTTACCCTTGTCTGAGGAATCAAAGAACTTTTTGGTAAATTGATCCTCCAACCATGATCTTGAAGAAACAACACAAGTCGATTTGTATGAGATTCTGCTAAATGTAAAGACTGAGCAAGTACCAAGATATCGTCCAAATAAGGAAATACCACAATACCCTGTTCTCTGATTACAGACAGAAGGGCACCGAGAACCTTTGTAAAAATTCTTGGAGCTGTAGCTAGGCCAAACGGCAGAGCCACAAACTGGTAATGCTTGTCCAGAAAAGAGAATCTCAGGAACTGAAAATGATCTGGATGAATCGGAATATGCAGATATGCATCCTGTAAATCTATTGTGGACATATAATTCCCTTGCAGAACAAAAGGCAAGATAGTCCTTATAGTTACCATTTTGAACGTTGGTATCCTTACATAACGATTCAATATTTTTAGATCCAGAACTGGTCTGAAGGAATTCTCCTTCTTTGGTACAATGAAGAGATTTGAATAAAACCCCATCCCCTGTTCCTGAACTGGAACTGGCATAATTACTCCAGTCAACTCTAGATCTGAAACACATTTCAGAAATGCTTGAGCTTTTACTGGATTTACTGGGACACGGGAAAGAAAAAATCTCTTTGCAGGAGGTCTTATCTTGAAACCAATTCTGTACCCTTCTGAAACAATGTTCTGAATCCAAAGATTGTGAACAGAATTGATCCAAATTTCCTTGAAAAAACGTAACCTGCCCCCTACCAGCTGAGCTGGAATGAGGGCCGCACCTTCATGTGGACTTAGAAGCAGGCTTTGCCTTTCTAGCTGGCTTGGATTTATTCCAGACTGGAGATGGTTTCCAAACTGAAACTGCTCCTGAGGATGAAGGATCAGGCTTTTGTTCTTTGTTGAAACGAAAGGAACGAAAACGATTATTAGCTCTACTTTTACCTTTAGATTTTTTATCCTGTGGTAAAAAAGTTCCTTTCCCACCAGTAACAGTTGAAATGATGGAATCCAACTGAGAACCAAATAATTTGTTACCCTGGAAAGAAATAGAAAGTAAAGTTGATTTAGAAGCCATATCAGCATTCCAAGTTTTAAGCCATAAAGCTCTTCTAGCTAAAATAGCTAGAGACATAAACCTGACATCAACTCTGATAATATCAAAAATGGCATCACAGATAAAATTATTAGCATGCTGAAGAAGAATAATAATGTCATGAGAATCACG